>NC_084486.1:132828173-133143530 GCF_030035675.1 Rhineura floridana | reverse complement strand
TTGTGCGCACACAGATACATGCAGGCACATACCACACTCATTCCCATCACAGGGCTAGGCTAAGGGGAGAAGATTAAATATTTTCTCTCATTCCAGCACTGCAGTGAGGTGATTTCCCCTCCCCATACAAGTTAATGGCAATGCCTACTTTATAATATTTTGCTCTGTTTACTAAGAAGTAGTTCTTTATTTCTGTTACTTTCGAGTGTACAGTGTAAATTAAAACAATTTCACTCTGTTTGTTTAATATGTTTTTGAATTAAGCGTAAAAGAATTACTAATTTGAAATAAACTTACTTTGGTAACACACTTTCCCAGACCTAAAATCAGTGACCTTTACTCCCTGAAGGAATATCCACAGCAGCCTTTTGAGGCAGGTCATTCTTCTGTTCTACAGATACAGAACTGCAAATGAGCGATTGTGAATTGCATTCCTGGGTGACTTATGGTTTGAACTAGCATTTTCCAGGACAATGCCCAGCATACTTTCTCCTCTGAATCACACCAGCTTCTCTTTGGATTCCAGACATTACGGTGTTGCATGCATTGAGCCATTTATATCCTTGTGCTTTTTTACATTACCAGGTAGAAGAATCATTTCACAGCAATGGAAAGTGAACCGAGCACAACAACATGTTCTACGTGCACAACAACCATCACCACCACATCTTCCCCATCCCGTACACAGCCACCTCAGATATCTGTTTATAGCGGTGCAGATCGGCATGCTGTGCAGGTATTTGATAGCTGTTATATGTGAAAGTTGAAAATAAATAATACAAATACAGAGGATTCAAACGTACTGACAAACAATGGTGATTTCTATATATCAGATACTGTATATTGGGTGGGGAACTAGATCTGGCTGGTGGGCCAGAACTTTATCTCCATTATGCCTTGAGGGGCAAGTTTGACAGGTGGGCAGGACAATGACATGAGAGGGCCTTTTTGGCACGCACTTCAGAGCCCCTTTCAATGTGCTCTGCAAGATAGTGCTTTAAATGGGGCATCTCAAGATCTAACAGTCAGTTAAGCCTCTTTCAGAGTGCTTTGCATAGGGCTGATTGGCAATGCCTACAAACCCCCTTTCGGCTAAGTCAGGTGTTTACCTAACCTAAACCTGACATCATGTATGTAGGGCAGGTGAGCATGGCTTAGCCAGAATTATTATTATTATTATTATTATTATTAAATTTATTTATACCCCGCCTTTTGGCCAAAGGCCCTCAAGGTGGCTTACAAAGAAAAACAAACACAAGTATAAAAATACATCAATAAAAGCAATACAATTTACAAAAATTAAACTAAATAACAGATAACATTATTAAGAAAAACAAATGTCAACGAAAAATTTTGAACAAGTGAATTTAAAATGGATCACTCTCTGCCTTCGCCAGCACGCAATATTCCATGCTTAGAGTCTCTCTCAGACACAGTTTACTCTGTGCCAGTCCCAGCAGACTGTTGGGTTTGGACCCCATTTTTGAGACTTCCGTTTCTAAGCCAAACTCAGTCATCAGGTGCAAGCGGAAATGAGGCATCTACCTGTGGGTGGGGATGCACTTTGTGTTGACGCTCTGGGTGGTGATGGCCTTCTCCAGCTCGTCCAGCTGCCCAGTCTTCTTGAGCTTCTTCACCAGGCTCTTGACCGCCTTCTCGCACCACTTCTCCTCCTGCCCGTTCTGCTCGCCTTTCTTCTAGCCCAGCAGCTGCTTGACGATGGGCTGTGTGAAGGGCAGGATGGACGACATGGCCTCGGCGGGGAGGAGGAGAAGCCCAGAAGAGAGCCCGGGGAAGGACCACCAGCGGCAGCAAGTGCAGCCAACTTCCCTCATGTCTCCGAGAACTTTGCGGCAGCCCCAGGCAGGCCTGTCCCACTCCAGCGAGCCCTGGGCAGCGAGATGAAGGTGGCGCGCTTTGGCACGCATCGGGGTCATGGCTGGAAGAGGAGGCCGCTGCCGGCCTTGGCCCGGGAAATGGCCTAGTGGGTCTAATTAAGTCTGTAGGCTGGTGGTTCTGCACCTCTGCTGTACAAATATAGCTTTTGTAGGAAGGAGGGAAAGCTCCAGTGAACATTCTGGCAGCTCACTTTTACCAGCAAATGAAAACATTTTTATTCATGCATGCATTCAACAGACCTTAAGATTTTTTTCAGCTCAGAGTTTCCATTTGCTATTTTATTATGCATCTATGGATTTCCCCCCCTTTTTTATTGTATACCGCCTTGATATTTACATGAAAGGTGATAAATACTTTTTTCTAATAGATAGTATTTCATGGAAGAAGATAAAGCAGGGAAATTTTGATGAAATTTCTCACTTCTGCTCTTGGAAAACATCTCAGTCCCTCCACCATCCCCAGATCCAACTAGAAAAGAATTAGAAAAAGAACTAGCACTTAACTATCTGGATCTGTCCCCATCCCCTCTTTCATTGGTCCATCTTAATTTCCGGTCCTTTCTCTCCCTGTTCTTCATTCCTTTTTCTTTCCTACTCCATCATTTTCTCTCTCTCTCCTCTGCTTCTTTCTAGATTTTCCAACCCAAATTATCTTCTCTCCACCACCAGCAACTCCTATTTTATTTCTTTACATATTTATAATCTATGCTTTCATAAGAATATATCAAGGCGGAGTACAACATATAAAATCAGTAAAAACAACTATATTTTTTTTCATTAAAAACATCAATGAATACAGATTGGTTAAAAAGGAAAAAAATCAAATTACCAAGATTTCTCTAAACAATGTAGCTTTCACAAGTTTCCAGCTCTTCTTTGACCCCATCTCTATAGCTTGTTCCCTGCACCTTTTCAAAAGTTTAGGCTCCTGTGGAACATAAGTTTTTAAGGGGAACTTAATAATAGTTTCTAACCACTTATTGGCAGCTACATGCTTAATGATTATAATACCTTGCCAGCAGCTATGTAGTATATTAGTGTTTTGTAAAACAGTTCTATTTCATTTTATTGAGAGAAGTTACGTGTATGGACTCTGAAGGCCAGACTAATTTTGTGAGTGAAGGATCTAATAGGGTTGTCCAAAGTAAGATGTGGTGAGCCTAACTTCATGTTATGGTGACTGCTACTGGTGAACATCAACCACAAGCATCTCCCCAGTAAACTCTGTCCTCAGATGTGTAGGCCTATTATTCATAGGTTCATGGAAATGGCAATGAGGCAGTAATTTTTAAATGTTAAAGGGAGCCACTTTGACATCTCTGCAGAGGAGACTTGGATTAATTTTTTTAAAACTTATATGGCTTATTGTACTATAAAAAATGGAAATGGACTGCCTTCAAGTCGATCCCGACTTAGGGCGACCCTATGAGTAGGGTTTTAATGGTAAGCAGCATTCAGAGGTGGTTTACCATTGCCTTCCTCTTATTGTACTATAATATAGGGTAATATCTGATGGTGTCTGCCTACTAGTGGAATAGACTTGATATTCCTCTCCTTCCATTTGCAGCTCCTCTTGCAACACCCAAAATCTGTTTTAGAGGGTACAGGGGACTGCACAGGGTAGGAGGAGAAGAAGAGAAACTCCTTTTGTGTGAGCAGAAGTCTCCTTGTGTGACATTGGAATTTTGTTTAAATATATATACATTGTGGTAACGTCCATAGAATAATTAGGGCCAACATAGCATAGTACTTTTCACTGATCATTCTATATAATAATTTTAAACACATGTTGCATGTTTGACAACCACTGGTATATCTTAGTTCTTGCATGGGTTATAGTCCTGGCATCAGCAAAAGTTCAATTGTGGCCACTGTAATTAAGTTGCTTTAAAATCCACAGGTTATTCAGCAGGCCTTGCATCGTCCCCCTAGCTCAGCAGCACAGTACCTTCAGCAGATGTATGCAGCTCAACAGCAGCATCTAATGTTACAAACTGCTGCTTTGCAACAGCAGCATTTGAGTAGCACTCAGTTCCAGAGCCTGGCCAGCGTCCCACAGGTGAGACTGAGACAGAAAAAACAATAATAATCTGGGAACTAAGTTTAAAGTGCTACAAAATGTAATAACAGCATACTACTTTTTTCATGTACTGGTTTCCAACAGTTTTTTACTCCAAGGCCAGACCATCAGCATGAGTATAAGTTCCCTCGTCTGCCTAGCAGCATGAGGGTAAGCTCAGCTAGGAAAAAGGGACAGTGTTCTCTCTCTATAAAACATCATACTGCCATCCAATATCTTGCTGTTATGTGGAAGGGGATATGTTTTAACAGGCCTGTCATCTCAGCAATTTTATGTTGTAAAGAAGGAATAAGGAGCAGTAGACTGAGCTAGTTCAACTGTCACTTCAAAATAATCAAATTAATACAAAATCGTTTTAACTACAGTATGTGACTATCTATCAGTTTTAAATCAGAGTTGTATAATTTATACTGCCAATTTCAGTCTTGTATCACATTCTTACTTGTGGTATTCCCATGCATTGTAGGTCTCCAACTTTTGTAGTTGAAAGTGGTGTTGCTGTTTCCACAAAATGTTTGCCATGGGGTGTGGCCAATCACCAAATGGTAAAAAAAGATCCTCTTGAATTTGCATGACTTTTAAACAGGACCTGCTCCAATCTATCATCAAATTAAAACTTACGTGGGTGTCTAGAGACATCACAGTAAAAATAACAGATCTGGCACTTGCCAATCTTACCATTGCACAGGAACAGGGATCTGAGGCATGCTTCATTATAAGATATCCCCCTTGTAAAAGGTCACCTCTAAGTCCATAGATTTGTTGTGCTATTTAATGAGTTTTTATTGGCATCGCATATAAAGATTCATGCCTGGAATCCATGTTTTGGTACTGCCAAGGGCCAGATATATGATTTATTTTTTATTTTTTCCTATGCAGCCTGTAATCACCATTGTGAGCTTTAATTTGATGGTGATGGGAATCCCACATAAAACTCAATCAAATTCAAGAGGATCTGTATTAATTCTACTGGATCTGACTTTTACTCAGACCCCATTGAAAATCAGCATGTGCATGTGCTTTCTGTCTCAGGATGCTCTTTGTCTCTATTGCTCCAATTTCCTTCTTTCCCATCCTCATCATCCTCATCTGAGCAGTGCTTTCATTTGGGAGCTATAGCAGCAAGCCAGATCCATCTTAGATCCACCCCACATACACACACAAATGGGTTGCTGATCTTTAACATATCAAAAGGGCATCAGAATATTTATGAAGAACATAAAAATAAATATGTATTTGATACTGTGAAGGACCACCAGGAACTGCCTCACTGCTCCCTTGGCTTCAGCCCTATGTGGATTCAGAATCAGCCTCCAGTCAGCTGAACTGGCTGAGTAAGAAGGGCTGGGAGACAAGCCAAAGGAGGAACAGCTGGAGGGGAAACAGCGGTTGGTAGGGAACCTTTGAAGAAGGTGTCCCCGCACTTGTAGTGCGAGTGGTTTCCGACTCTTAGGGTGACGTCTTGCGACGTTTACTAGGCAGACCATATATATGGGGTGGGATTGCCAGTTCTGTCCCCGGCCTTTCTTTACCCCACAGCATATGCCAGGTACTCATTTTACCGACCACGGATGGATGGAAGGCTGAGTGGACCTCGACCCCTTTTACCGAAGATTTGACTTCCTCCTACCGTTGGAATCGAACTCCGGCCGTGAGCAGAGCTTTGGCTGCGTTACCGCCGCTAACCACTCTGTGCCACGGAGGATCTTAGGGGGCCTTTAGAAGCCTATATATGAGAAAGCAGGAAGGAAGCTGGAGGGAGTCTTCAGCCTGAGAGGGAGAAGGGACCTTGAGGGGCTGGAAGGCTACAGGACAAGGAGTGAGGCCTCAGCCTAGGCACTCCCCCCAAGACTGGGAAAGGACCCTGATGAGGGAAGTGGGGAGTAATGTAACTGACTCCCCAATAAAGCATAAGCAGCAAGGTTACTCTGAGAGTTGTGATTCTTTTTCCACAATGACAGGGAGACCCCAGCCATGGACACTGAGCATTTTGACGTTCCCCTACCCATGGATATCCAACAGTTACATTGAAGGAGACGGGTTGGAAAGGCATGCGGAATCAGCAACCTCAAACCAGCTCAATGGCTCCTGACTGGCCTCTATTTGATTCATGAGCAAAGACAGTGTAAAGAATAGCAGATCTGACATCTCATGGGAGGTGCTACACTTTTATAGGTCCTATTTACATGTAATGCTTACCCATGGTTTATATTATGCACACAAGTCGGAAAGAGCCCAAGTGAGACTTAGGCTTTACATGTTGCTCCTTTCCACCCCTTTTACATGGTTGAGAGGAGGACTTTAGCAGTGTTTAGTTCCATGTTCACAGAATTCTGCCCATGTGTTACATACTAACCAGAAATCATAGTTTATAAAAAATCTCAGTTACCTAGTTTCATAGCCTGTGGTTCTGGCATGTGCATGTGCTCTAAGGCACAGTTTAGCACTGGATGCAAGCATGACCATAGAGAAATGCGGTGGCCTATGACTGATACAAGATAGGTTCCAAGGGGTTGTAGTGGAAATATCATGGAACTGATTCCTGTTGTAGACTAGGATTGTTAGCTCAAGACAACTGTTTCTGTATCTTGACATATAAAAAGCTATACAGGCATACCCCACTTAACGTCATTTCACTTAATGTTGCCTTGCTGTAGTGTACATGCTCCATACGCCACCATACCCCGCTTAACGTACGCATGCTTCGCAATTACGGACACTTAATGGCATGACGCCGCTGCCATCTAGTGGTGATTGCCGTGCAGTACATGCATAGATAATTGCTTCACTTTAAGTACATTTTCACTTTACATACACGCTCCGGTCCCATTGCGTATGTTAAAGCGGGGTATGCCTGTAAATAGGTACAAGAGAGTTGGCTGCGGGATTAAAGAGGGGCACAGAGAAAACTACTGTGGGTTTCATGTAGCCATTGAGCTGCCTCACAAATGCCATCAAGCTAGATGTTCAATTTATCATATTCAATATTATTTAAACATTTTTATTGTAGTGTAAGTGACACATTTGACAGATGTGCTTCCTATTTAGGCAAACCTGTCAGGTGGGAGGCAGTGCACATCCCCCAATGGCAATGTTACTCAGCAGTCAAGCATGTCAGAGACCTCGGTAAGTATCTAAATAAAGTGCTTTTTCATAAGTTAGCATGCTGGTTGTCTGAAAGTAAGGAATGCCACCGTTTAATCACATTTATATTCAAATAGTTGGAGGAGCAGAAACTTTGATTTTTTGTAAACTCTGCATCAAAGTCTCAATGCATTTATATTTTTTAAAAAATAATAAATCACTTAAATATAAATCTGCCATTTAAAAAGGCCCTGGCTGACCGCCTGACATTTAATGTTTTGCATATGAATACATTATACTTGAGTTACTTAGTAATAACTTAGTTAATAAGTTACTTCTTGAGTTATACTTAAGTGTGTGCTTAGCCAGATCTCTAGGAAAAGGCTCAGTTAGAGGTTTAAGCAATCACAATGTTTTAACATGGGAATTCACATAAGAATTTTACAAGTATATAAACATGTGATACTAATATTGTGTTGAGTTTAGTGTTAACTATATCAAGCCATATTCTGGAAATCTTGATTTGGAAAAAGCAGAATGACACATCTAAGAAGGAAAATCTTCTGCAATGTTGCTGAATGCTTTACTGTGATCATAATATTAAAACTCTAGAATTAAAATGAAATACCTGCTTATGATCAAGTATCTTGGAAGATACATGGAAGATTTGCTGTATCATAATTGATAGCTATATAAGTTACATGTTTAAAATGGAAAATATGTCTCAATATATGTTAGTAATAGTTATTGCTTTGTGCAGTGATCTTGATAAACAAACAAGTGCTTAAAGATACTTGCTGAAATGCAATTTTGACAGATGACATACATTTTTTACAAATCAGGTTCTGTGCTTCAAAGCACGATTGCAAGTCAAACAGATTACCAGGCAATCCTGTGGCTGTTTACTTGGAAGCTAATCCCACTGTTTTCTGTGGGAGTTACAAATGCATAGGATTGTAGCCCATGGCTCTTTTTGAAATTGTGGGATGCAGGTAGTTAATAAAAACAATATTTTTGCTTCCATAGATTAATCTCTCTGCTTCTCCTACACCTGCGCAGCTAATAAGCCGTTCACAGACCTCCAACACTAGTAGCAGCAGTCTTACCCAACAGACCATGCTGTTAGGGAGCACCTCTCCTACTCTGACTGCGAGCCAGGCTCAGATGTACCTCCGAGCTCAAATGGTAAGTCTTGCTCGTTTCTCTTTATGGATTGTTTGAAAGTTTGCTAAGGTTCATTTGTTCTTTTCTATTTTGTGGCTGTCTTGTGTCCTTTTACGTTTCCAATAGTCGGTGTAATTTAGCAGTTGAATTTTGTAAGCACATTGTAAAGGACATTGGTGTACAAAGAAGCAAAATACTGCTGAATTTTTAAGAACAGTAAGGTTAACATCAGCTCAAACAATGTTATGAGCTGTATCCAACTAAGTAATACTTCCAATAGATCCACTGAAAGTAATCAACATGAGTAACTTAGGTCCATTGATTTCAGTGGGTCTACCCAGAGTATAAGCTGGATACAACCCTATGTTGTGGGTCTACTGTTCACGCTTATCCACATGCAAACATATAGCAATCAGTCACTTCGTAATGCTTCTGCACAGAAAAAGTTTACATTTAAAATGTTTTGGCCTGTTGCATCAGTACTCCTTCCAGTTAGTTCTTTTTCAATTGCTATAATATGCAATTGATTGATAAGATAATAATTTTCTTAGTTTTCCAGCTAATTTTTGCTTTGAAATGGGAACAAATGTATAACCTTGTTCATCATTTTTTCACTCTCTTGGACCTTAATAAATTGCATATTTATTTAACTCATTTATATACCACCTTTCGTCTCCTCTGGGGATGACCGCACCGCCCAGCCATGGGCAATTCAGAGTCTGTCCTGCTTGAAGTAGCGATGCGCATCAGCTTTAGTAGCAGCAGCAGCAGTAGCAACTGCATCCCAGGCGTCCCTCCACTGGGTCAGTTGTATATGAAGACTTTGTGCATGAAAAGTATTGAATTAGAACAAGCCACCCAGTTCTGCCATTACATTTACTGGATATCCAAGGAAAAGACCATCCCGGGCGGGCACATTGCCACTGGCCACTGTGAGTTCTGTAGTCCTTCTCAGACCGGCTGTTGCAGCAGCACAAGGACTGCTGTGCTCAGTCACAAAATCTACCTCTGATCTGAAACAGCAACAGGAGAACCCACTTTTAATACATCCTTGCCTTTACTCCCAGTTTATTTATTTTATTTTATTTAGTTAATTATGTGAATGTAGTTAATTAAAATTAACTATGACAGTTGTTTTATTACTGCTGTTGTATTATTTTATTATGAAATTGTTTTTGTAATTGTTTGCTTTTGTTGTAAGCCACTTTGAGCACAATTTGTTTTTGTAAGTCACTTTGAATTCCATTTTGGAAAAAAAGCGACTAATAAATATAATAAATAAATAAATAAATAATATCAAGGTGGTCCATAATACTAAGGCTTTATGCTTTCCCCTTGTTTTAATTTGACTTTCCTACTGCACCTTCCTCACATCTAGCTCAAACACTGGATAACAGAGCAATGTTATGTGCATTGGGGAAGAGTTAACAATGTCAAAGAATTAAGCTTTGAAGTTCTTACTGCCAAGGAGACAGGCCATTTGATAAAATTCAACAACTCTTCTCTTTGACTATGGGGCAAAACATGACCATAGTTCATTATGGCACTTGCTAAATGCCTATAATTCAGTCTTACAAAGATTTACCTATGGATAATGCTTTTACAATGTGAATAGCACAAATCTAATGGACCTGAGGTCTCTCCATGGCCCGCTGCTTAACTGAGACTTGTCATGTATGTGTATAAAGTCTACATGTGTATGCTGTGCAAGAACTGTGTGTATACTATAAATGGGGGAAATTTCAGGAACATAGTTCATGTTAAAAAAACAAAGTTGCCTCCAGTTTTACGTGAGTCTTACGCTTATAGGTAAGAGTCTGGCCAGTTTCCAAAGCAGATTCTGGATGTGTGAGATAAAGGCTGCCTTCGTACATAAGAATAAGCCATGATCTTAATAATGGTTTCTTCAATAAACCAAGAATCATCTCTTGGATGAGCAAACAAATCACAGATATTTTTTACCCCTGCCTGATATCCTGATTTCCTTCACAGTGCCCACGTACTGGCATTGCCTCATCTTGTCACCAGCTATGTGACATAGCCAGTGATTGGCTATGAAATGAGATAGGTGTGGCCCAAGTCCATCCCGTCTGCCCTTCACAGGCATGTCAAACTTTCTCTCCATAACCAAACTCCTTAACCATGGTGGAGTGGTATGCTTTTTTCTCTCCACAGCATTCCTGCCAGCATAACCTTCCCTTAATAAAAAATAAAGTGGGTAGTGTGAAAGGTTAGTGGTGTTTTGTTCCTGTGAAGAGTTAATTATTTTATTGGAAGTAGCTTTAACAATCAGGGTATCAGTACGTGTATTGCCCCGTTTTTAAATGGTTTATCATTTAAACTTATTCACGAAAAATGGGGGGGAGAGAATAATCAGGGTAGCATAATACCAATTAATTTGTGCTTTGACATAACAGCCCTGCATAGTTAGTAAGATAACAGAATGGTTCCTTTAAATTTCCGTCTCTCCTTGCAGTTGCTGTCTGGTTTGGGCTTACTGTGGAGGAGCTGGGTAGGGAAAAGAGCCTGATGCCAGGCTAACGTAGGAGCATGGGCTTCTTCAGGGCACACCAGTAAGAGTCGCTTAGCCTTGCCAGCAGTTTTGTTTTCCTGCCATTCTTCCTCTGTAGCTTGGTGGGCATCTGGAGTAGGGTGGCCAAACAAACCATGGTTAAGCAAGTTTGTTGGGTATAACACCAAACCGTAGTTAACAAAAGCGTCACATTTTGGTTTGTTGCCAGTAGTGAAGCATAGTGAAGGAAGACTGTTGGGTTCAGACATAATGTCAAAGTACAATTAAAACAATGGAATTTGAAAGCTGGTAACAAATGGTGGCTTCACATCATGGTTACCTGCTAGAAAATACAGTAAATCATAGCTAGTCTGCTGAGCTGGGTTCAGACATTCAATAAACCACACTTTAGCTAAACAAACCGTGGCTTAGAATTATGTGTGAACCAGGCCATAGTGTAGTATGACCAGCATAGCTAGAGACAGGAAACTGGGCAGAGTGGTTTTCCACTCCATTAAAATTTATATTTTGGATGATTTTGTTCATGCTTGGTGTTAGCTGTTAGAAATATTTCTCATCACACTTGTGGCCAATCTGACTTGGGGTGAATTCCTTTTTTATTTGGGGCCATTTTGGCAGATGGGAGGTGCTACCTATCTGACAATCACCTGACATCGTAATGACATGAGGTGACCCAAAGTAAAAAAAAAAATCCTTTACATTGCCAGCTTGAACTTATTAGCAGTACAAAGGAATATTTGTGCCAAGGAATATACATGGTTACAGCAAGCTCACTTTGGGCAGGGATGAGCTGCGCTACAGAGTTCCCAATTAGGAACTCTTTTTTATTTATTTAACAGAATTTATATACCACTTGTAAAAACAAACAAACAACCCTCTGAGCACAGATAATCCTACCAGGGCTTGCTCTTGCTGCCGATCAGCTGATCGGTGCTAACAGTGAGCCTTGCTTACCAAGGAGCAATTGCAGATCCCAGTTGTTCCTTTGCAGCTGCATTGTTAGTTGCCCACATGTGATGCCACATATGATGTCTGGTATGGGGCAGGTGGACATGGTTTGGGAAAACAGACTTGTGGCCCAAATTGGGACCTATGCCATGCCTGATTTAGCTATGGGCCAGAAATTCCCCATCCCTGTTCTATAGAGATAAGGAGACATAGAACGGCATGAGTATACTAAGGGAAGAAGTAGCAGCCTTGTCACTTTTGCCTAGGCCTCCACATTTTGTGATTTCATACTATTGCATGGGCAGGGCTATAGCTGGGTTGTTTCCCTTTCACCTGTTCTTACATTCCAAATGGAACAAGCTCTCACTTTGGAGAGTATGAACAAATCAGTTTGTTTCCCTTCCTGTTTTCTGTGTCTTGATGCAAATAGCAGCTTCAGAGGAGGGAAGGATTTTTGTCAGGAGCACAGTAGGTGAATGGGAAGAGCTAAACTCTTCCTTTCCACCCCCTGGAGTCCTGCTGCTGCTTGCTGCTTCCCCCCTTCCATGGCTGCTATTTACATTTTTTTTAATGTGCACTTTAATTACAGTCATGCAATTATTCTCCCATCTAGATTGGCCCTTAGCCAGGATTGACTTCAACAGTTTTGCTGTTTTGAAATCTAGATTAAAATGGAAGACTGGTCACCTTTTAAGAAAGTTGACTGACATTGGTGCTGATGTAGCATTTGTCAACTGAAGTAGAAATGCTTTCCCCTTTCTGTGGTTCATATTTCGCATGCAAAAAGTTACAGGTTCTATCCTAGCATCTTCAGGCAGGACTTGGGAGGACTCCTGTTTGAAACTCTGGAGAGCTGCTGCCAAATCAGAATAGACAATGTTGAGCTAGATGGACCAATGGCCCCACTCAGGATAAGGCAGCTTCCTATTATTCTATTATGCCTGAGGAAAGGGACTGGGATGAAGAAGTGTGTGATTCTGTAGTTGTGACTGACTACTGTATATCTACATGCTGCCCCAAGGGAGGATTTTTAAAGTGGCAGCCATGCAACATGGGGATCTGTTTCTAACCTAGGAAGTTTTTGGTTTTGGTGAGGAAATGGTTTTGTTGCCTTTAGAAGTCATTCCAGTTTAATGGAACAAGCTAGCTATCTTGCTGTGGGCCAGCAGCCTTGAAGAGTACTGCTCTGCCTTTTAAAGGTTCAGATCAGGGGGAAGTGTAGCAGATAAAACTCACTATCACTACAGTGCTGGAATGGAAAACCCACTCTTGTCTGCCATGCAGCTATTAAAGACCAGAAGACCTAATAAAGTCACCAGTTAGCAATCCCGAACTTTAGACAATACTCATCCCTGGTCAAGTAAAAGTATTATTTCCTAGCAGCCTGAGAAAAGGTGGCTGCTATGGACTGGAAAGGCTGGTTTAAATGTTGTTTGTCTAGCTGTAGTAAAGCTGTAGCAAGTAGTTCTCTCTCAAGTTTTGACTTGGTTGGTTTTCTTAATTATTTTCAAATACAAATCAAGATGAGCACTTAAATTGTTTTTTTCGAAGAGTAAGATGGAAGATTCAATAGGTGAGCTACTCTCAGAAATTATGAGAAGCTGCATTGTTCTGGAATACTACAGCAAATGCTGGCAACTTTTAAAAAAAAACTTGCCTAAAGAGAATTTTGTATGCACTCATGGTACGGTGTGTGTGTGTGTGTGTGTGTGTGTCAATTTTCTTTTTACTGCCTTTACAGCTGATTTTTACACCTGCTACCACTGTGGCGGCTGTCCAGTCTGACATTCCTGTCGTGTCGTCGTCATCTTCGTTTCCCTGTCAGTCTGCAGCTACTCAGGTGAGCTCACTTGATTTGTGTGAGCATGTATGTGTATCCATTTCCAGAGCCATTGTGAGTAACCAGCATGCAATTCTACTCTTTGTGTCTACTCTGTGTTATTTATATAGTGCCTTTTCAATTGAATCTCACAAAGCGGTTTACATAAAAATATGAAAACAATAAGCATAAATAAAAACTATATGATACAATAGCAAAGACATACTGCAAGGGTGGAATCACTGAAAGCTAGATCTCTTTTCCCCTCAGGGCAAGGTGGTTCTTGAGTCGCCCGTTAGTGGTGGTTGGGGACAGGAGAGCCCAGCATAGCTGGAACAACAAGAGTGAGATAATGGGCAGTTCTCCAAACTGTTCTGCCTTTCTCTTCTCACAGGGCAAGATGGCTCTTGAACAACTGCCACCACAAGGCCACTCATCAGCATATTGTATAAGAACTTTTGTGGGGGTAACTAGAAAACCAATCTGCCTCAAAAAACCAGATATCCTCATCTTAAAACTTTAAAATGCTATAGTGACATTAGTGTCTTGCCATAGTACATGTGTCTATTCTAGAAGTGTTAGTACTAATGTATTCTCAATTACAAGGTTATATTACAAGAAAGTTGGAAAACAGCATAGTCGTCTCTTAAATTTCCATTATTGAGAGAGATATTCCTCGGCTTAATTGACTGCTGCATGTCTTTTACCTGTTATGAACATTTGTATTGCAAGTTGGTACATAGTAATACATTTTCTAAAGAAGGTAAATATAGATGCTTTTTAAATGACAAACGAGAATGACTTTGAGCCTAATAGCTAAATAAATAATATTGCAGTAATGATGACGTCCTCCTTCAAGAACTGATGTATAAGATCATACTTAGCTAGTGTATGTTCTTGACAAAAAAAATCCTTTAGGAGAAATGAAACATTCACTATAAAGAATTGTTGTTATGTGCCTTCAAGTCGATTACAACTTATGGCGACCCTATGAATCAGCAATCTACGTAATAAAATTCTGTACTGTAAGTTTTAATATGGCTATTCTGCATGTCAGCTCAAACTAATAACTAAAGGTTGTATCCAGTGTCAGTTCTGCTCAGAGTAGACCCATTTAAATTAATAAACATAACAAGCTTGGGTCCATTAATTGTAATGGGCCTACTCTGCGTACAACTTAGTTGGGTACAACCTTAAGTTCCGCTACAGATAATGGGACTCATTTCTAAGTATCTTGATGAACATCTCAGATGCTGATTCCTAAACATTCAAAACTCCATTGGTATGTTTTCCTGTTATTTCTTAATATGAAACTCATAAGAAGCAGTGCCTTTTTCCATCAACAGAATACTGCAGTGCAAAAAGAACTGAGTGCAGTTAGTAATGCTGTTCATATTTTACACCTCTCATTTCCCTTTGAGTGGATAAGGCTGGTGTTAAAGTGGCAATGAAACAGAAATGTATAGTCTGACAAGGTTGCACATGGGACACCACAATCCTTCAGAGCACTGACAGGCCTGGGAACAGAGGCAGACAGATGAAGTGTGGAATGCGTATTATAGCAATGTGAAAGCAACTCCATCCCATATCATGTGTAGCCTTGGCAAATCCCATCCCAAAGAGTGATGCAAGTTTAAAGATTAATGTTAAGTCCCGCATGTAAGATTGAGTCATTCTGATGGTTCTTGCAGGTTAGATTTCTGTCCTACTTGAGCAAGCAATAACAAAAATTAACACTAAGGAAATGCTACAGTTCAAGTAATGAGTTAAAAACATTTTTTTTTCTTTGTTCTAAAATGTACTTGTTTATATAAGCATGGATATAGCTTTGCCAGAATCAGTTACAATAGCTGTTAACTAAACCTATGAAAAGATGGGAAGGGGACTTTTATGGCCTGTGAGGGACTCCCAGTTTTGCAGAAAACTGCATCTATAAAAATATCAGGAGTGTGGTAGATGCAGAGTATATAAATCAGCAATCATTCTGTGGACCAAAATATTTATCCTCTTATTTTTGCCAATCTAGTCAATACCAATATGAAATTATAAATAGTGCTGAATACTGGTGAATCTAAGCTGAATTTAAGACTTCATTGGTTTTGGTTGATAGAAAGTGGAAACTGGAAATGCAGTGAGAACCATTCAAGAACGGAAACATTGTCACCCAACTTTGAATGATTTGCTGTAACTGGTGAAGGGGGAGGGATGAAAAGGGCAAAGGATCTGTAATTAGTCTTGAACACAAAAAGGAACAGGTATGTTGTCTGATGCCTTCTAATAAAACGCAGATGTCGGAGGTCAAAATCACGCAGTAATATATAAACTATAATGGTAACAATCCAATAAAAAACATCTAGCTTTTGGGTTGCATTCAATGTGGCTAGATTTTTCCTTGTGCACTGTGCCCTCTGAATCTGCTCTTAGGGGGGTCCCCCAACCCTCTGGAGAAATTTGTGATTGGGGGAGGGGAGAAATCCCCTTGAGCTAGTGCTAATCCTTGTGCTAGTGCAAAAATACCCCCTTGTATCACTTTTCCATCTCCTCTATAATAACTACATATCAGTTAATAAACAAATCAATAACAGTTGACATTTGTATTTTTTTATTGATGATTTTGCCCAGCTAGTGTGACAGCCTGTGGAATTTGATGAACTGTTGTCTATGGAAAATGAGCTGTATTGTTATTCCATCCGGTAATTAAGATGGCACTTCACTGGGTGGAAGTAATGAGAGGGAGGTGTTGGCACTTGTCTACATATTAGCAAGCAACCAGTCAAGAAGTCCGCCACGAGGCATGTTTCCCACAGCGGCATCAACCTGTTGTTTTTCAAAATATTTCATTACCTCCTGCAAAATATCCCCCACACTTGCACCCTTCTTGGCTGCTTTGTCAGCCAGTTGAGGAAGCTTCTTCAGTTCCTCGTCATTCTCATTCATGAATGTGAGATTGGGCACTTGGAAGTGGGAGGCTGCCATCCATTGGAGGACAGCCTGGAGCTCTCTATTCTGCGAGCTGGTATTGGCAGTCTGGTTGTTCACTATCACCTCAGAACCAGCAGGCACAAGTGGTTTTCCAATATTAGTAGGTCGTGGAGGTTTCTGGGATGCCATCGAATCTGGACTTGATACACATTTGTTTCTTGCAGTAAAGTATGTAGCTTGATCGTCAGAGTAATCTTCAACAACAAAATCAGGGCTTTTAGTCATGTACATACACAGCTTCATCACAGATTCCATCAGCTGATCAATGAATTTCTTGTTTATTTGGTCCATGTTTTCAGAATCCATTTCTGAACTGTAGTGTTTGGATGAGGACTTTCTGCTAGGCCTCTCATCATAAGAACTTTGTTTGAAATTCCTGCTTACTTCGCACTCATCTACATTGAAACCAGCCTCTTGTAGGACCTTCTGGATGATCGATAAGAGAGCACTTTGTATTTCTCCCCTCTGGTACTCTTGCTGTTGTGGATCACCCTTGCTACCATGAGATTTGGAACCATGTTTACCTCCTTTTTCATAATACCCAAATGAAGATGTGTTTGACTCAGTAGTTGGTTCCTTGTATTGCGTTAACAGATGTTGCTGTATCAGCATTAAGGCTGTCAAAATGAGGTCTTTTGCTAGAAACTCAGTGGTAGAGCTACTTTTTTCTGGCCTCTTGTCATGACATCCCCTCTCTGAACCTTTGCCTCCTGCTTTTGATCGCAGCATGCTAATTCCATCCTTAATTATTGTCTCACCTACTTTCTGAGCTGAACTCTGTCCAGGATCTTGCTTTACCTTTTCCCTCGCATGAAATCCACCTTTTAAAGATGCGAAGTGCATATTTGGAGAGTTAGGGTCTATTGAACATCCTGTCTTCAATAAAGAGTATACAAGACTATGCCCTCTCTCCTTAGTTTCCGACATCAAAGCATTATACATTCTTAGTACCATTGCTTCTAAAATTTCAGTTGACTTCTGGGTCCCTGCATTGAAGAGATTTTTCTTCACTGTGGTAACAAAGTCAGAGTCTGTCATGAGGACCCCAGTGACATTATGTAGATTTTTCATGGTAGAGTCAATTAAGTCTGATATGACATCCCTTGTGTGTTTGAGAAACACTCTTTTCAAAACCACACAAGCTGGAAGTGGTTGCCTACCTTTGTGAATCTTTGTGGCATTCACAAATGAGAATGTCATATCCTTAGCATTTTTGTTTGCATAAACCATCAGCCCTTTGTTAAAAGAACTACCATCATTGCGTGCTGACTGTCTCCTTGGGGGTATCAATTGAGCATGTGACATTGGCTTTCCTTCATCATCTGGAATAGATTCACTTTGGTTGGAAGATACCTCACCATAAAAGAGAGATGTTTTCTTGGGACCTCCTTTACCCTCTTCCTTTTTGCCCGAAATCTTGTCTTGAGATGATTTAGCACTGGGTTCCTGGGCATTTTCCATAACCTCATTCACCATCTTGGATGCAACTTTACTTACAGAACCAGAGGGATTGAGAGCTTTCCCATCTTTAGTGGCATAAATTGCCTGACGTATGCATTTATTGGCAGCATCTTCAAGATTTTCAGAAATCTCTTTACTTGCCATTTGCATAACCAAGGAGCATAGCTTTTGGACAGTGCTTGCTACTTCGTCTGCAGGTCCCTTCTGACCTTCAGGAGACTTGAAAGCTGTGTTGTTGTTGTTCTGGGACATCTTGTCAGCCGCTGATGGCTTATGTTGACGAGGGGCACTTGAAGGGGTCAGCGCATGTTGGAACCCACATGCATATTTTTGCAGGTCGTCAAAGAGCCAGGTCACAACATTCAGTTCTTCGGTTGAACCTTGTTTGAACAGACAAACTGCTCCTTCAGTCTTAGACTGTTCTGGTGTCTCACTATCCTTTATTACAATTACCTCTTTGTCCTGCATTTTCCCCAGATCAAGTCCTGTGACAGGTTCATTGGCTTTAGACTGGCCAGCAGCATCTTTGCCTGTATCATCTGTATTTTTAATGTTCAGGGTAGAGACATCAACAAAACAAATCACTTTTCGGTCCTGGTCTTTTCCTCCATCAGGATTGTAAAGGTCTACCTTACACACACCTGCTTGGCTGTGTAACCAGTCAACTTCCTGAGACATTGTTTGAAGTTTACAACTGGAATTGCACCTAGGACTGTAGTGGGTATTCTTTCTCAGTTCAGCTGCTTTGATGACCCTGCCAGACTGAAGATGTTGCCTCCTCTCTCAACTTTCCATGCTCTTCTGCTGCCAGATGTCATTTTCACTTGTGTGCACACATGGTTTCTATGGCAGCAATGACATCACAAAGAAGCAACATTGCCACCCACCAGTGGTGTAGTTTCAGTTATTTTACAAGAGACTGGTGCACAGGTTTCCCCCCTATCCACCCTATGAAGTCATTGAGAAATTTGTTGTGTGTAGGGGGAAATTAATTGTGCATTTTCAGAACTAATAATGGAAAATTGAGGGTGATTAATTTCTACATTTATTCTACTTTAAAAATTTCTAAACAACTGTTCAGCAAACCTTCCAGGGTAATTTAATCATTATTTAATCATAATGCCTTTTTGAACATAGCCACAAAGGTAATGCCCAACTAAAAATACTTAATCGTACTCTCAGGTAATTAATATGCTATATGTGTTTTCTGCACAGATCATTTCAGGTAGACCTGTGTGCCGATCTGCTGGTGGGGAAGGTCTATAGCCTGCTATGTGAAGCATCATGCTTCCAGCAGAAAATCTGCTCACAAATAACCCCCCTCCCAGTGGTTACTTTCTGGCAAGTAATCACTGAACATTTTGTTTAGTTTGGACTGCATACCAGCAAAGAGCAATACAATTAAGTCAAGAAGAAACACGCTGGAAATATTTGCCATTCCTTGTCATGACAGTTTTAGCTGCCTTGCCTTAGTAGCCATTGATAGACTTATTCACTGTGATCTATTTAAGGAAGTTCTATAGTATATATTAAAGAAGTGATTGTTTACATTCGTGTTGCAGTCTTGTGCACACTTCCCTGAGAGTAAGTCCCATTGAACTCAAAGGCACTTTCTTCTGAGTAGACATGTAACAGATTGCATTATAGGTGTGGTGTCTCCTCTAGCTTCTTACTATTCTAAACAGGAAATGCTTCCTGGTAACACTCATAAAGATAATGCACGATCTAGCAGAAATTGGTTTCAGTAAAAGGTACTTGCCTGCCTGCCTTTGTCTCTGTCCTTCTGTTGAAGGAAGTGAAGCCTCAAAATGGTATTGCGAAATCTTGATCAAATAATAGTTTTTGTGAAAGAATAAAATCCCCAATGTGTTTGGGGGGCATAGAATAGATTAGGATGGTAACGATGTCTCTCAATAGGAGGGTGTATAACTCCAAAATCAATTTTTAAAATGATCTTCCAACTGCGTCACCATTCAGACTGATGAATCTAAGGAATGCTTAAGCAAAAGAAGAACAAATATCTCAGAAACAAAGTTAAGTTTTAGAAAGGAAGCTATGTCATAGCTATGTATGAAACATCAATAGATATCTTCAGACAGAACTCTTTTATCACTTGTACAGAATTTTATCCAAAAATAATTTTCTTCAGTTTGTAGCATTATTTTGGGATAACTTACTTGATTCTATCTGCAAAAGCTCCTGTTCAAAGGTCACAAAAGAGTTGTTTTCTCTTTCTTACCTGACTTTTTACTCTACTTTGAGAAAGGGTAACATAAGGTTCTATCACAAACTAGGGCTGCAGTGCCCTTGCTCAGTTCAGAAACCATATTCACTATCTCCAAACCATGGATTGTAGTTTAGGAATGTACCATGGGCTCCCACTCTTTTTCTCTCCCTCCCATTGTTTGCTGTTAACATTGCTTGGCATTATGTCTGTTTCAGACCTAACTGTGGTGAAAGGTAACTAGAATTATCCCAAAACCATGATTTGTAACTGAAATGAGTTTGCAAATGATGGTTTTGAGGCAATTTATGGTTAGATTTAACCATAGTTACCTCAAATGCAGATGTAATGCTAAACTATGGCAAACAGCAAACTATGGCAGGGAAGAGGGTGTATGTCAGTCTGTAGCACGTTCCCAGAGTGTGGAGATCAGTACACTTCTCAGCACACACCTGAGCTGACTTTATCCAGATCAGCAACAGACAATGCTCCCGCATTGTAACAGCGGCACCTCAAGATGAGCCCACTTCTTGCTGGTATCAGTGGCTATTTATTTAAAGCCTAGGCTGGCACGTATCTGGATATATTAAAGTATATTTTTGTTTATCTTTAGAAGATCACCTTGAACTGGTGTTTTTAGTCCTAATTAAATCTATTTTGGTGTGGCTGTAAAGGTAGAAGTAACAGCCTGAGCCACTAATGTTAATTGGTTGGCCCTGGTGGAGAGAGAGAGCTGGTTTTTCCTAGGGGAAATAAAAATGAAAAATAGGTCATCACTGTTCACCATGGTCAGGTAAGGTAGACTTCCACTGGTCCTGAGAATTTTGCTTTTTAATGAAATTAGTTTTCATGGTTGTGTTCCCAACAAAAATACAGTGCCCCCAAAATAACATTGGAAATGGCAAATAAGTAAAAAGACTGAATAAGCATCTTTTTCACCGTTCTTGGTATCTAAATCATCATCATTGTCAGAAGTTTTTAAAGGGCCCCTTTTTTCTATCTGTGGATAGCACTTAAAGAATAAAAACATTATTCTACCAACATATTCAGCTCTTTGATATGAATTATAGGGCAATCTGCAAACTAATAGCATCCCAGAGACTCCTGCTTTATGTGACATGACCTTCCCTCCTCGCCCCTGATAATTGAATGTAGTATTGCAGCTTTACAGACTGTCTCCCATACTCTACCTGTTTCTTATGTCAGCTTGGACCAAAATCTGAAAGTCGTTATTTTTTTATGGTGGGTGTTGCCAGTAGAATGGGATTTTGCCCAAGTCTCAGATGACTTTCCCATTGGTTATAATGGGAAAATCAATACATGTCTGTAATCAAATAACCAGGACCCAGGTTGTATAGGATTTTGTAAGTTAACATACGCACCTTGTATTTCACTCTGTAGCAAGTTTCCAGCCAGGGTAAATCCTTTCAAAATAGGCACATACGTTCCCCATAGGCTGCACTGCACTGCATTTTACACAAACTGAGTCTCTGAACCATCTTCAAGAGGAGCCCCACACAGAGTGTGGTGCTTTACTTTAAAGTAATGAACCTTGAGGGTGCCAATGCATGGGGCATTGTGGCAAGGCTATCCTTGTTCAAGAACAGCTGTAACTGACACACCAGCCAAAACCGGCAGAAAATCCTATTAGACGTGGAGACCATTGGTGCTTCTACTGCCAGTGCTGGATCTAGGAGCACTTGTTCCTTCAGAAGGAGTACAAGCGTTCTGAAGAACAACTGATCTACTGAAAGGCTGTAACGCAATGATAGAGCATCTGCTTTGCATGCAGAAGTTCTCAGGTTCAATCCCCAGCATCTCCAGGTAGGGCTGGAAGAAAACCCTGCCTGAAATTCTGGAGAGCCACTGCCAGTCAAGTGTGGACAATACTAAGCTAGATGGACTAATTATAATAATAATAATAATAAAATTTTATTTATCAGACGCCCATCTGTCCGACTTAACGGACACTCTGGGCAACGTACAATATAAAATACAATCTCAACATATACATAACCATCACAGTATTAATATCATAACATATCATCTAACAAACCATCCTACACTAACACAGTATAAAACCTAACCCACCCCAGAGATCCCATAGGCCTGCCTGAAGAGCCAGGTCTTTAAGGCTCAGCGAAAAGTCAACAGGGAGGGGGCATGCCGAAGGTCAAAGGGAAGTAAGTTCCAGAGGGTGGGGGCCACGATTGAAAAAGCCCTCTCCCTGGTCCGCACCAGCCTAGCTGTCTTCGCCGGTGGGACCGAGAGAAGGTCTTGTGAGGCTGATCTTGTTTGGCGGCATATTTGGTGATACTGGAGGCATTCCTTCAGATAAACTGGGCCGGAACCGTATAGGGTTTTAAAGGTTAATACCAACACCTTGAATTGGGCCCGGTATACAACTGGCAACCAGTGTAACTCAATCACCACTGGGGTGATATGATTGCGGCGGCGGGTCTGCTTTATTAAGTGCGCCGCCGCATTTTGTACCAGCTGCAGTTTCCGGACCGTCTTCAAGGGTAACCCCACGTAGAGCTCATTACAGTAGTCTAATCGAGAGGAGATCAGGGCATGTATTACTCGTGGGAGCAGATGTATGGGAAGATAGGGTCGCAGCCTCTGTACTAGATGAAGTTGGTACCAGGCTGCCCGGCTCACTGCAGAAACCTGAGCCTCCATAGACAGCTGGGAGTCCAAGATGACCCCGAGACTGCGGACCTGGTCCTTCAGGGGCAATCTCACCCCATTAAGTATCAGGTCTAAATCACCCAACCTTCTCTTGTCCCCCACCAGCAACACCTCGGTCTTGTCGGGGTTCAGCTTCAGCCTGTTCTCTCCCATCCATCCACTTACGGACTCCAGGCAGTTGGACAAGGTATCCACAGCCAACTCTGGTGAGGATTTAAATGAGAGATAGAGCTGCGTGTCATCCGCATATTGGTGACACTGCAGCCCAAAACTCCTGATGGTAGCTCCCAGCGGTTTCATATAAATGTTGAATAGCATGGGGGAGAGGATAGAACCCTGTGGCACACCACAGTTGAGGGGCCAAGGGTCTGAAACCTCATCCCCCAACGCTACCCGTTGATATCTACCGGAGAGATAGGAACGGAACCTCCGTAAAACAGTGCCTCCTATTCCCAATCCCTCCAGGCGACTCAACAGAATACCGTGGTCGACGGTATCGAAAGCCGCTGAGAGGTCCAGGAGGACGAGGAAGGTATGTTCTCCCCTATCCAACGCCCTCCTCATATCATCCACCAGAGCGACTTGGCACAAGGGAGCTTCTTACGTTCCTGATTCCTGGATCCAGGAACCACCCAGTCACTGGACATCTTGTTGGGATTCAGTCTCAGCTTATTGACCTTCATCCAGTCCACTGCTACATCCAGTCATCACTCCAGGACCTGCACAGCCTCCCCTGACACAAATTATATAGAAAAATAGAGCTCAGTGGCATTTGCATACTAGTGACACCTTGCTTCAAATCCCCCAAAGACCTCTCCCAATGTCTTCATATAGATGCTAACTAGTATTGGGACAGTATGGAACACCAAAGCATAAATGCCATAGTGCCAAGATATTGTCCCCCAATATTACCTTCTGGAAGTGTCCTTGGATGTAAGAGTGGAACCACCATAATACAATGTCTCCAACCTGCAGAGTTAATCCAGCAAGATACCATGGTTGATGGTATCAAAAACTGCAGAGATATGGAGAACCAATTGGTCCCTCTCCTGTTGAAGGTCATCTACCAGAGTGACCAAGGCTGGTTCGGTCTCAAACCTCTGATCAGAACCCTGATTAAAATAGATCTAGACAATCTATTTCTTCCAAAACCTTGAATAGTAAAAAATTCTGCTCCCATAGATTCAGACTGTAACTTCCTAATGGTAGTTTATTATCTTTATAATTATTAAATTGAATATTATTACCATGTTCTTCTCTGTTGAAGTACTAATATTTAACAGTAACAAACACTGTGGATTTTGAGCTATATCACAATATACCCATTAAATCATTGAATGCTGTCCTGGTACACCTTATTTTCAGTAAAAGCACTGCAATAAGATTTTTAAAATCTGCAACTTGTTCTTTCCTTTTTTAGAGCTCATGCTCAATGAAAAAGTCTCTTTGTTTCTTTATGCAGATTTGTACTCAAAAGATCCTCAAGGCAACTTACTGCAAATCACAAATTCTAAGACAAAACCCCATGTGCACACACACATATGCTACCCTGCAGCCCTTAGATTTCTGGTTGATGGTCAGGGCTAGTTAGAGGTTGGCATCACTGGGCATTTGCTGGAGCCCATGCCCTCTCATATTTCTTGCTGTTGTTTCATCTTCCCCTGTCTCCTCTGAAAGTGAGTGAGGAGTAAGAGGAGCGTGGAGGAGCAGTAATTCCAGCATATCCTATCCATCCTGTGAGAAGTGCTCTGAGATAGAACCCAAAGGGAACATCAGGAAATGGACAGTGGCATTAGTATTGAATTTAGTGGGATCTAATCCTAGGTAAGTGGATAGAGATTGCAGCCTTAAATGTAAAAAATTCAGACACTCTGAACTCAGTCCATGAATCTACCTCTGAGTAGACTCTGGCCATATGTTAGTGCATTGATTCCCAACCTCGGGGCCGTGAAGTAATCCAGAGTTCCTATGCTTCATTCATTTTGAAGTTTTATAGAACATTAGAAGAACCCTGCTGGTTCTGACTAAAGGCCCATCTAGTCCAGCGTCCTCTTCTCACAGTGGCCAGTCAGACACCTATGGGATGCCTGCAGGAGGACCAGAGTGCAACAGCACTCTTTCGACTTGGGTTCAACAGCAACTGGTATTCAGAGGCATACTACTATCTTCAGTATGTAAAATATAACATAGCCATCATGGTTACTAGCCATTGACAGCCTTATCCTTCATTAATTTGTCTAACTGCCTTTTAAAGCCATCCAAGTTGTGGGCTATTACTATATTATGTGACAGAAAATTTCATTGTTTAACTATGCTCTATGTGAAGAAATGCTTCCTTTTGTCTGTCCTGAATTTTCCAACATTCAGCTTCTTTGGATGATTGTGAGTTCTATTATTCTGGGAGGGTAGGAAACTTCTCTTTACCCACTTCCTCCACACCATACATACTTTTTACAGCTCTGTCATGTCCTCCACTCCTACCTCCGCACTTGCTTTTTTTCCAAACTAAAAAGCCCCAAATATTGTAACTATTCTTCATAGGGGTTGCCCTTTTTCTGCACCTTTTCCAGTTCTACAATATTCTTTTTGAGCTGTGGTGACCAAAACTGTATTCTAGTATGGTTGCATCATAGATATGTATAATGACATTATGGTTTTCGCAATTTGATTTTTAATCTCTTTTCTAATGATCCCTAACATGCAATTCATCTTTTTCACAGCTGCCACAACACAGTCATCATTTCTATCAAGGTATCCACCACAACCCCAAGATCTCTTTTCTGGTCAGTCACCTCCAGTTTAGAGCCCTTTAGAATATATGTGAAGGTGGGATTTTTTGCCCTGATGTGCATCATTTTAAGCTTGCCTACATTGAACTGTATTTGCCACTTTGATGCCCATTCACCCAGTTTTGAGACATCCTTTTGAAGCTCCTCACAATCCTTTTCTGTTTTTACCACTCTAAACAATTTGGTGTCATCAGCAAACTTGTCTACGTCACTACTCACCCCCAGTAGTGTAGTGGCAAATTCAGGAGTGCAGGTTCCCTTCATGATAGTCACTCTATGCCCCCTCATAGCCATGCCCCCTTTTCTACTTTCCCTCATCTCCCTTACTCTCTCTATGTCATCTCTTGAGTCCATACTCCACTACAACATTCCTAAGTGCCAATTAGCATGAAAAGGGAAGCTGTGTGTTAGCTACTGAGAAGAGTCTTCTCAGTGGCTGAGTCGCTTTTTTCACTCTGATTAGCTCCATTTAGGACAAAAGGACAAGGACTCTTCTCAGTAGCTAACATGCTCCCCTTTCATACTGATTGACTCATACATAAGGACCTGCCTGGGACCCTGCTCCCAAAATAGGATGGGGTCTGTGACCTCCCATGACCCTGGATGACTACACCCATGCTCACCCCTAACTCCAGATCATTTATGAACAAGTTAAAAAGCATCGGTTCCAGTACAGATCCTTGGGAGATCCCTCGTTCTACACTCCTCCACTGAGAGAACTGTCTATTCCTACTCTGTCCTTCCTACTTCTTAAACCAGTTCCTGTTCCATAAAATAACCCATGATTGCTAAGCTTACTCAGGAGTCTTTGGTAAGGGACTGTTATCAAAAGTTTTTTGAAAGTCAAAGTACACAGTATGCTTATTGACACTCTTGGACTTACTAACACTTTCAAAGAACTCTAAAAAGTTAAATAGATAGGACTTGCCTTTGTGGAAGCTATGCTGGTTCTTCAGCAAAAGTTGGTTTTTCTATATGCTTGGTAATTTTATATTTAATGATGCATTTCACAAGTTTTCCTGGAAGAAACATTAAGCTAACTGGTCTGTGATTTTCAGATTACCCCTCCCCACAACCTCTTTTTAAAAACTGATGTTACTTCGGCCATTTCCTAGTCCTTGGGTACGGAAGCTAATATAGGGACAAATTACAGAGCTGCATTGCAAGAAAGATCAGTACATACTAATTGTTTGTGTATCTGGCTCAACAAGAATCCTCCCTACTTTTTATTTTTCCTGGGGAATAACTGTTTAGGTCTGGTTCAATCACTGGAAAATCTTCCAAGTGGAATAGCCCTATGGATACATTTGTATGAAGTAACAGCTGACCTGGCACATCCATGCTTAAAAGGGCCTCTTAACAGATGGTGATGCTGGCTGAAAGATGCACTGCAAATCATCACCAAGCAGTAGCTGTAAGTGTAGGTGTGCCAGGTCAGGCTCCTAGTCCATCTTCACCATGTGTTCCACAAGTGACTGTATGACCATGCCTCCCTCAATTGATTTGTACTAGGTCAATCTTGGTACTTATTTGGGGACACTAGTGGCAGCAGTGCCCAAATCTCTGGTAGGGAAGGAGCACATTATCTGACTCAAGGCCCAGTCTCCTCTTGAAATTTCATCTACCCTCCAGGTGTCCCATCCTCTTCCCCAGTAAGGCTTGTCCCACATTTTGAGAACTTAAGCCTTTAAGATGAACTTCTTGTCTATGAAGTTCCTCCATCACTGAGGCTTCCTTTGATGAAGTCTACCACAGCCCAAGATGATGCATTTCAAAAAGCACTATGGAAATCTTTTAATTTTAGCAGGCTTTCAGTAAGTACAGATAGGTTTAGAGATTGTGTGTATGTGTGGTGAGTATTTTTAATGAATTTATGCTGTTAAATATTTTGAAATCATATTTTTATCACCAAGCTGGCAACATCTGTAGTAAGCAGTGCTGATTTTGCAGACAAGACTCTTCCAATGATTCCAGCACTCTGCAGAAGATTACTATTTTGTCTTCACTTGCATGCTGTGCATAGTCTCTCTTACCATATAGTACCAGACATTGCACACCATTTCTCCAGAACCTTGCCAGGTGCCAATTATTCTTGCTCTTCCTCTCATACTGTTTGCTTCCATCAGTTTTGTGGCAGCAAAAAAAAAAAAGTCTTCACATTAGTTTTGCTTAAAAGAACTTTGCCTTGGTTCTTGCTAAGGTTCACTCTTATTATCAAGGATAGTTCCAGGTTAGGTAAGCCTTTCAACTACTTATTCTGTATGCAGTGAAAGATGCATCAAGGAGCAGAATGGATGGTACAAACTATGTAAAAAATCCTCTAGAGTGCACAGCTACTTGCTGGGGGGCTGGTAAAGGCAGTGCGCCAGTATGGGGGTTGGGACCCCACAAATTTCCCAGATCCACTAACCATTGGTACTAGATACCTTGGAACCAGAAAAGAAATCATGTAGTAAAATGGTTCTTTGGGGCCCAGAATAAATCATGTCCCTAGCAGAGGGTATTATGAAGTGTAGGGGAGAAGAATATTGAAAGAACTTGTAAGTTATGCTCACTGCTTATCCTAAAAAATAAAGCATAAATATGTAGGATTATATTTTACAAATTGAAAAATCTGTATTTTCATTTCACACTATTAAATGCAGGTTCATGAAGATGCTTTTTAAAAAATGCTAAAATCTCCAAACATGTTGTAGTGCAATCTCCATCTTCCTCCTGTTTCCATAATCAAGTGCCAGAGATGTTTTATTTTCTGCAGCATGTTGTGACGTACTCTTACAGAGATCCACCAGCCAGGATGGATAGAGCTTAAATTACAAAAGATAAATATTTTCATGTAATCAAGGTTCCAGCCCTTGCAACTGGTACATCTTTGTTCTTCATTATATAGATATGAGACACAGGTCCACTTTTATTGTTACTAAACTAAAAGCAAAATCCTGAAATTTGCTAAACTAGATTTAACATCTAAATTCTTGTTGAGACTAAGGCCTTAAAACAGTACTTATGCTCAAAATTGCAGATACTCATCTTGTCCTTGGCTAATCCATCAACAGTGCAATCCTATATGTATCGACTCAGATATAACATCCACTCAGTTCAGTTGGGCTTACTCCCAAGTAGTTGCATGTAGGATTGCACCCTAAATTGCCTATAATTTAGCTCCAAATTTAATATGCCAGAAAGGGCAGGTAAAACAAAGATGTACCAGTCCAACTGGAATCTGGGTCTATCCAGATGACTCACAGAAGCAAGTAACATCACTTGATGCTCAAGATGAGGGCCCCCAGATCATTCTTTTCAGTCCCTTACCTCCTGTCATCAGGTTGGATTTTAGAAAAAGTATTTCTGATTTTAGATACGTTAATTTGTGAGACACTGAATGGGTGAGCCAATTCTACCAAATACATATTGTATGATTCCCCCTCTGCAGTATAAACGTTTCTGTCTCTAATTGCAGCTATCCTGCATGCCTCTGTGTAAGGAAAACTGACTTTTAAAATAGCTGACAAGTAGAGGGAATCTCCTATAAGAGTGAACAGTTTGCCCAACAGTTTAACTGCATTCTTCTACTTCCCTAAGAAAGTTGTGGGCAGCAGCAAAGGGGGCAGTGGGGTTATCCCTTTAAAATGAACTTGACTATGGAGAGAAGTGGAGAAGTGTAAACGCACTGTCCTAATATTTGTATTCTGGATCCCTCATTGGGATTCTGGATCATCCAACATAGCACTATGTGAACATTCCATCAGCGCAAGGATTTCTGCTCTCCTCAGGGCAAGGATTTTATCTCCTGTCTTCTCCTCATATGCCCCCTAAATCTGTTCTAGGGGTTCCCCCAACCCTCTGGAGCAGATTTGGAGAGGGCACAAGGCGCACACAGTAAGGAGAGAGGGGAAAGTCCCATTGTGCAAGAGGAAATCCTTGTGCTAAAAGGATGCGTTAGCTGATTATCACCTAATACTTCTTTCCATCTAGAAGTAGATAAGGGTAGAGTGTAAAAAGCAGGCAGTTGATGTTACAAAGCAGAATATAATTTTTTAAAATTTAACACAATGTGATTTGTAACTAGTTGCCACAATTGATACTTTTGCAGCTGCTGTGACTAGAAATGTGGACTGTTTTGGAATCACTCCACTCTCCTTTTCATAGCCTCTCTAATTATCACTAATTTTCATTATATCAGCCTACAGGAGTGGTAGAAATCTGAATGGCTTCGAATGCATTCTGCATTTTGACTTTGTTTTGGTGCAGATTCTGGACTCCTTGGATTATGTAGCTAATTAGGATCTGATTACTTGTAAAACTATGTTTGAAGTGATCAATAAACAGCCTGTCTCCCCTCTCACTTTTTTTTTATTCTTTTTTATTGATGAGCTTGCCCAGCTACCCGGTTCAATTTATTGCACTGTTGCTTGCAATGGGGCTGTTGTGGTGGTATCAGTTACGCCAGTAAAGAATGGTTTTGGCGTCTAGGCTGGGCACATGAGAGTAACATGAGAGGGAAGAGTTGGTTCTTACAGGTTAGCAAGCAGCCAGTCAACTAGTCCACACCGAGGCATGTGTCCCGACATGGCATCCATTTGTTGTTTCTCGTAGTACCTCATTACCTCCTGAACAATGTCTCCTACGCTGTAGCCCTTCTTGGCTGCTTTATCAGCCAGCTGAGGAAGCCTGGACAATTCCCCATCTTGTTCGTTCATGAAGGTCAGGTTCGGCACATTGAATTGCGAAGCAACCAGCCACTGGAGCACAGCTTGCAGCTCTTTGTTCTGTGCACTGTTGTTGCAATTCTGGTTATTCACAATCACCTCCGAGCCTGGACCACCTAATGGTACCCCATTATATCTTCCATCGGAGTCACTGCCTTTAGCCATCAACATGCACAGCTTCATCACAGATTCCACCAGTTGGTCAATGAATTGTTTGTTTATCTGTTCCATGTTGTCATACATATCAGGCCCCCCATTTGATTTTGATAAGGCCCTCTGTGGTCTGCTCTCAGCAAAGGAAGGCTGCTTATACCCCCTGTCAGAGGAAGACTCATCTGCAAAACCAGCTTCTCTTAGTACTTTCTGGATGATTGACAAGAGAATACTTGAGATATCACCTTTTTGAGATTCAAGGTGATCTTGCCTGCCACCATCTGGCCTTGAACCATATTTGGAACCACCAGCCCTGTCATGGACATAGCCAAATGATGTAGTATTTGTCTCACGGAGTCCTTGGTCCTTGTTTTTTTCTAAGAGGTGTTGCTGTATTAACATTAATGCTGTTACAATAAGGTCTTTAGCGTACACATCCATTGAACAGTGCTTGTCTGCGCCTTTGCTTCCAGATGGAAGGGACCTCATTTGTCCATTTCCTTTGTCCCTCCCTTGGCCATGCATTTCACTTTTAAGTGATGCAAACTGCAGTCCCTGAGTTCTGGAGTCTGTATGAGCACCTGCTTTTAGTGCTGTGAATGCTAGACATTGAGACCTTTTATCATCCCCTGACAATGCTTTGAATAAGCGTTTCACCATTGCTTCCAGAATCTCAGTTGACTTCTGGGTTCCTGCATTGAAGAGGTTTTTCTTTACTGTATTAATAAAGTCTGAGTCTGTCATGAGCACTCCTGTGACATTGTGTAGATTTTTCATGGTGGAGTCAATTAAGTCAGATATAACATCTCTGGTGTGTTTGAGAAGTACCTTCTTTAACACCACACAAGCAGGTGGAGGATGCTTTCCTTTTTGGACTTTCATTGTCTTCATGAATGAGAACATCATATCTGAAGCAACCTGGTTTGCATACACCATCAACCCTTTGCTTACAGAACTATCATCCTGTCCAGACTGTTTCCTTTCGCACATTTGCCTGTCAGCTCCCTGCCTGTAGCCATTCTGATTAGACATCTCTCCATAAAAGAGTGAAGCTTTTCTGGGGTCGTCGTGAGATGATTTGGGAGATAGTTTTCCATAATCATCACCAATCTTGCTGTTAGATCCACGGGGATTAATTGATTGCCGAATGCATCTGCCACTGCTTTCAAATTTATCCTTCATTTCTTTATGTGCCATTTGAACCACTAAGGAACAGAGCTTATTAACATAATAGGAAAGATCATCTCCTCCTCTCTGGCAACCAGAGCCTCGGAAAGAAGTATCACTGGTCTGGGACATCTTGTGAAGTGCAGGCGAATTGTAAGCAGATTTATGAGGGCCCGTGGGGGTTAGTGCATGCTGGAATCCAACTGCGTATTTCTGAAGGTCGTTGCTAAGCCAGCTCACAACGTTGACTTCTTCAGAAGAGCCTTGTTTGAAAAGGCAGACTGCTCCTTCAGTATTGGTGTGATGATCTCGTTCGTTGTCCTTTATTACAATTACTTCCTTTTCTTCAAGATTACGCAGGTCAAGGGAAGGGTCAGCGGCACCGGATAATCCTCTGTTGTGTTTGTCTTTCTCCTTTAATTTAAGGTTGGCGACGTCAACGAAACAGATAACTTTACGATCCTGATCACTTCGTCCGTCTGGACTGTAGAGGTCTACTTTGCAAAGGCCTGCTTGACTGTGTAACCAGTCAAACTCTTTAGCCATACTAGTTGTACCAAATCAGAATTGTACCCCGGGTCGTGGAGCGTTCTTCTTTCAGTTTTCGCTGACCCTGCCCCACTCAAGATGTTGCCTCCTCTCTCAGCTTTCCATGCTCTTGTACTGGCTGGTGGCATTTTCATTTGTGTGCACACATGGTTTCTATGACAGCAGTGACATCATAAAGCATGTATATCATCCACCAACCAGTGATGCCTTGGCCATGCTTAACATAAGATTGTTTTGCATTTTTCATCTCTTAACCTGTACTAAAAGCATGCCCAAAGGATTAAAGGTGGTGTTTTTTAGTAGTAGTAAGGTTGAAAAATATGGGAATGTTTTGCTTCTTAGATAATTCCTCTTTTCAGAGCACAACCCATTTATCCAAGATAAGATTTATTTTTCTACAAATAAATACATTTTATTCGATTTGCATAAGCTCATATACCACAGATTTGAGTGTTTATGAGAATTGAGGGATTAAGGATGATTGGGTTTTATGTAGGGTCTTTGGGTTTATGTGACCTCACAAAGAAATTTTGCCTCATCATTAAGCCTTCCCACTCAGTTTGCTCACTTTTCTCCTGACTGTTTGTGCTAATACTGTCTTCATTCTTCCTGCTTTCTGTTACCTCTGAACGCTTTTTACTTGCTATTTCATTTCTAGTTTCTTTTTCATTGTTCATTGTCCTCTGCAGTTTTTAAATACTTTCATATATTATCTCTTAAAAATGAGACTGTGGCTTTAACCAGATTAGCTTCAGGAACCTACCCATAGATACTCTTTTGTGTAATGGTAAAAAGAAAAAAGAAAAGAACAAAATAAAAAGTCATAATCGAATCATACAATAGTAGAGTTGGAAGAGGCCTATAAGGCCAACGACGCCAACTACCTGCTCAATGCAGGAATCCAACTTTACGCATACCCAACAGGTGGCTGTCCAGCTGCCTCCTGAATGCCTCCAGTGTTGGAGAGTCCAACACCTCCCTAATTAATTGGTTCTATTATCATACCGCTCTAACAGTTAGGAAGCTTTTACTGATGTTTAGCTGAAATATGGCTTCCTGTAACTTGAGCCCATTATTCCATGTCCTACAATCTGGGATAATCAAGAAGAGTTCCTGGCCCTCCTCTGTGTGACAATCTTTCAAGTTCTTGAAGAGTGCTATCTTATATTCCTTCATTAAATAGACCCTTTCTTGGTCAGCAGTGTAGTGGAGCAGATAGCAAAGGGTTGACTCCTTCAGGAAGAAGACATGGCTAATCAGAAAAAAAATGTTATGTCCATCCTGGAGAGGAGGAACCTTCCAATTTTTACTCTGCCTTCTATGGAAATGCAGGGCAGCTCTGTTGCTCCTAAACTACTGCTTGGGAAGTAGCATATAGGGTTTAGGACTATGTCAAAAGAGAGGGGGGGGGATCAACAGAGAGTTTCTTTAGAGTACTTGGCATTGCAGTGTTGCACAACCCTCTACAGTCCTCCATTCTGTGCAGCTTCCTGCTAAAGGGGTGAACTGGCCAGGGTAAGAAGCAATCTCTCTGAGCCCCCTACGTTCAACTCTCTGCTTCCCCAGGAAGGTGGGAGGTAACCATCTGCAGTAGTGAAAATACCTTCCAGATTTCGTGCATGTGGCATCCTACTCAGCTTCGAGGGAGGCGACAACTGCCTGGGGTAGCAGAAGGCTTCTCTGAGCCTCCCCATTTGCAATACTCAGGTTTCTCTTTTGGCAGTCATGAAGGTTCTTCAGTGTTGGAAGAGAACTCTCCACCTCTTTCTCTCCAGATTAATTTTGACCAACAACTGGGGAGAAGGTGTGCAGCACACCACAAACACAGCCTCCCTCTGAATTGGCAGCCTGGTGGCCCAAGGAGCAATGGCCTTTCTTATACTCTCTCATTATGCACAAAGAAAGGAGGGGGGGAGAGATTATTTGCTTTTAGCCTGCAGTTTATCTGTCTCTGTTGTGGGAATTTTCTGCTCTAGGTCCACTTGAATGTCCTGTGGAGAACCCTGGAACTGGCCACAAAGAGGAGCATAGCTCTCTGGTTAGCTCAGCGATTCCCAACGTGGGCGGTAGCACCCCCCTGGAGGGTGTTACAGCCTTTCAGGGAGGGCGTTGGCATGACTACAAACTTTAGGGGGGCATTAGGGTTCATTAGGGGGTGTTGACATTTGGCTGTCTGATGTGACAGTTGAAGCATTTAAATTTAATTTTATTTAATACAAAAATCATTAATTTTTAAACTGTTTTGTCCCCAGTTAGAATGTATTTAATAATCTCAATTCATGGAAATAACACCATAAATAGTGTGTGCTCTTTAGTAAAGAAATTCTGAATAGCGGCCAGTGTCATAGCAAGGAATGGGGATATTAGCCACACCCCGGCACTAGGTAATGTTCCGATGCTGTCTTAAGGAATGTTGGAACCAATCACAAGAGTGTTTGATAAGCTGGGTGTATTGGTAGAGGGCGCATTCTTCCAATGGATGAGTGCCGTGTGCAAATAGGTGACGCAGACAGTCAGTTATTCGCTGGTTTTCTTCAGGAATGGGACACACTCGCTACCCATTGTTTCTGTGATGTTTCAATGAACTTGTTTAACGAAACAATGCCTGTAAACTGAATGAGTTTGTTGTTAAGTAACACAGTGTATTCTATTGGTTCATACTGTGTGGACTTCCAGATATTGTGAAGTTAGTCAAAACTCATCAAGCTCATGGATCACACTAGTATTTTATAATAAATCTCATTTTATTTACTTTTCTATAACTATGTATGTATATTAATAAATCATACAAAGAATTCAATGTGTAATCTAAGTGCAATAAAAAGGCATGATAAAAACGATCAGTAATCATTGAAAATACCTTTTATGCATAACTCATATTTTAAGGGAAGAATAGGAAGCATTGCCATATACTTAATCTGAGGGGGGCGTTGGGCACAAAAAGATTTTGCAAAGGGGCGTTGGGTCAAAAAAGTTTGGGTAACACTGGGTTAGCTTCTGGCAAGGAGATGCAGGCAGGCACAAATAGTTCTCCTCTTGGCTAGCAGTGAGGCATACTCTTCGGAGAAAAGAAGGAACCAGCCCAGACTCAAGATGTTTTGCTCCCAAGCCATTTTTTTCCTCACTGAGCTTCACAATCTGGCATCCCAGGCCAAAAAGATCCTCCTGTCGGCTTGTAGGAAGCCAAGCTCTCCAATCCAGAGGAGAATCCACTCTGGTTGCCAAGGGGCATGGCTCCTGGTCTAGTCTTGGAAAGGAGGCAATGCCAAGTATGGAAGTCCCCCTTTCTGGCTGCCACTAGTAGCTCTGCAGGATGTCAGAGCCCAGCCCAGTTGAGCAGCATTTTGGGAGCAGGACTAATTCAGCCACAATACTGAAGTCTGAAATGGCAGGAAGAACCAAGCAGGGAGACATTTCCCTCTAACATACCTGCATTCCTTTTCTAGTCCCAGTGACTGATGTGAAGTCACTTCACCTAGTTTTTTCAGCTGAATAAAACAGTTGCTAAAATGGGATTAAATCTGCCCAGGGGTGTATACCTTTGTCATAAGAATGACTTATGGTCCTTCCCGGCGAAGACAATAACCACTTGACACGGGTATATTGAGTCCAAGAGATTATAATTTATTGCAATAAAGGCAAACCATACACTTCACACAAGGGGTGAGGCATGAGAGAGCACTGAGCCCCCCAAAACAGGGATTTTTGTACCCTCTACAAAACAAGCTGGTTAATTTTACACCCATGTTTGTTATGCTGTGCTTCATCAGTAGTCTAGTTAATCTTTTCCCAAGGGTTCAACAGTTTAATCCTTATTTTTGCAAACTCAAGTTTAAACAGTGAGTCAGTCTGCTGACCATGCCTTAAGCTTTTAAACAAACAAACAAATACAAGCAGTATCTGACCTTTGTCATGCTGTTTATGCTGTTTGCACACATCTCGTGCTTATACTTTACCAGCTTTACAAGGCAAACAGGAGACAGATAGTTAGCAAAACATCTTGAGTGAAATTCCTTAAATCATTAGGACTTTGCACATCTTAAGACATCTAGGCTTTACTTTAGCAAATAGCATTCCCAAACAGGTACTTTGCACTACCAAGGGCTAAAATTTTCTTTTAACACCTTTTTAATTATATCACCTTATAGCACAAGGAGTAACAGGTTTTTTCCTCTTCAACTTAAGAGTTGCTCCCACACCTAGTTTAGTTGCCTCAGAAAGGGAACTGCTTCTCTGAGCCTGGCCTGGTTAGCAGGCAACAGGCCTCTGGCTTTACTCACTTCTGGACTATAGTAATGGTGTTTAAGTATTACTTAAGCAACTTATTTCTGTGGGAGTGAGGAAAACATTACATGTTGTGTTGCAGCTTGAGTTTTTGACTATGCTCTGACCCCAAAGTCTGAACAGTTACTGAGGAAAGATGGCTTCCATCTCTTGGCACAGCTTCCTGGGCATTCACTAAGGCAGCAGCCTCCCCCAAGCAATGCAGCAAAACAGGCGAGTGATTACACTATGGGCTGTACATCTTCCCTTACCTTACTGTGCTCCAGGCCAGAAAGTGAAGCAAGGAAATTGCTCAGCCACTATGTCCTGTCCACCGTGTTGCTTGGCAATACCCCATGACTTTTGGCAATACCTCAGAACCTCCATAAAATGTAGTAACTAATGCTCATCCAGTAGTAACTAATGCTCATGCATGCCAAGAGAACCATGAGGGTACTGTAAATAGTAAACCAAAAGAATTCAGGGGTGGCTCTCCTCCTATGTTTCCTGCCCCCCCCTTCAGAATGTTCCTAGTGACTGATACAGTACTTGATCTGGCCTGCCTTTTCCTTTCAGTGCCTCTGTGAGGCAGAGCAGGCATGTGGGAGAAGGATGGCTGTACTCAGGCTTTCTTCTCACGGGGGAGCAGCTCCCCCTTAGGAGTGTGGAATTGGCCTCATTGCAGTACTGAGGCCTAATTTTGGTACAGAAAGCAGTAGTGGTGGTGAGTTGAAGGTTAATAATTGTGGGAAGGCTCTGCTACCTAGTGGAATGGGAAAGAAGCCGTATCACCTGTGGTGGTGCTTAAAATGGCTGCTATTTCAATGTAGCGGGCAGAGTCTCTGGTCCTCAGTAGCTGGTTTTATTCCTAAGAACCTGGTGTCTCTCATCTGGTGGTAGCTAGACAACACCACTAAAGCTTCATTGCATTACTGCATGGAGAGAAAGGGCAGTCCTATCTCCCTTTTCTTCTTATGAGGCACAGGGTTGGAATGGGACACAAAAGACGTATCACTGCACTGATGCTGTTTTTTAGGTAAAACAAAATAGAAAAGAAGGGCAGCTCTGATTATGAAGTAAATATAAATTATATAAATGGAGTATTATAAGGGCCAAATGGCATCACTGAGGCCTCCCTCTGCAATAGGAACAAAATACAGAGGGGGGTGGCAACTTCCAGGCTTTCTCCTCTTAAAGCAGCTGCCTATCCTCCTATAGTCAGAAGTGGCACTGTTGCTCTGGGGCTGAGACATGCTGAAAACAGTCCCATAAGGGCTTCCATCCTTGTGCATCCCTTCCAGCTGGTGGAGGGGTTGCCATTCCTTTAAAAGGTCTTTTTGAAAGTGCAGCATAGGAGGCTGACTTTTACTGGGTTGGGCCATTGGTCCATCTGCCTCAGTGTTGACTGCTCTGTCTGGTGGCAACATTCCAGGGTTTCAGGTGGGGGTCTCTCCCGGTCCTGCCTAGGGATTGGTCCTGGGACCTGCATGAGGGGCAGATGCTCTGCCACTGAGCTACAGCTCTTCCCCCTAAAATGGCAGCTGAGCATTGTAATAGGCCTCTCTGTGGGGGATTTGTGTGTGTGTGTGTGTGTGCAAACTGCCTCAACAAGAATGGGCAATGACCCAGTACTTCCCTAAAGAGATGTTCATTAGTACAGTAGGGCCCCACTCATACGGCGGGTTACGTTCTGGACCCCCCCTGAAAAGCAAAAACCTCTGAAAAGTGGAACTCATTGAATAGAATGGCGCAGAACATCCGAAAACCGCTGTAAAAGCTGAACAAGCGCTGTATGAGTGGGGCTTATTGAGTCTAATTGAGACCGCCGCATTAATGAAGCGCTGTAAAGCGGGGCCGTTCTGTATATTGAAAGCCAGAGTACAACCCAGGTATACTAGCAGAGAACCCTTACATCAATTTCTTCACAAAGAGTCAAAAAATGGCAAGCCCTCAGGCCAATGAGTTGTTCCTGAGAAAACAGACACCCCAGGTGGGAGCAACCTGAGGTGGCAGTGCTTTATTTCATCAAGAGGTTACCTGTATCAGACTCCTCCCATTAACAGAAAGGATGGTGAGGAAAATCCGAGTTTTAGAACTTTCCTTTGTGGAGAGTATTAGACCTTCCCTACCCCAGACATAGACGGAGTGGTGAGTTATTTGGACAGAGGCAAGAGAGTTCTTTTCTAGCTAAGGATCTTGTCACCTTTTCTCTAAAGAAGTCACTATAATAGGAGAAGGAGATTGTACTCTGGGGCCACAAAGGTATTTCCAAAGGCAGAAGCAAAAAGTGTGTTAGCTTCTGCAGATGGCTACAGTTTAAATACATACATAAATAACAATTGCCTTGTGAGGAGTTTGAAGGAGTCTCCTACTGGATGACCATATCGCTGCATTGATTAGTTCTCTGTAAGGATTATATAAATTGGTGTCTAATATCTTCCTTAGAAGGTGGCCTCTTAGCCTCAGAGACTGCCTGATAGGGCCCTTACTGCTAGGGCTTAGAGATCCCTTTTTCATCACAGGATCCCTTTTTATCATTTACAAGGTGTAGGACTTTCCTCCCTATACCCATATCTAAATGTCTATAGTATAGTTCCCTTCGCCTTCACTATTCTGCAATATTCCTTTACTGGCTTGCCACTGGGGTTACCCCCAGAAATTTTCCTTTCTCGTTACAAGTGCCTGTACGCTAATGCTAGGAGCCTCCGAACCAAGATGGGAGAACTGCAGTGCTTGGTCTTAGAGGAGAGCATTGATATAATGAGCATAACGGAGACCTGGTGGAATGGAGAAAACCAGTGGGATACGGTTATCCCTGGATATAAACTATATCGGAAGGACAAGGTAGGACGTATTGGTGGCGGAGTTGCTCTATACGTGAAAGAAGGCATTGAATCCAGCAAGCTCGAAACCCCAAAAGAGGCAGACTCCTCCACAGAATCGTTGTGGGTGGTAATACCATGCCCCAGGAGGGACTTAATACTGGGAACGATCTATCGTCCCCCTGATCAAAATGCTCAGGGAGACCTTGAGATGAGATATGAAATTGAGGAAGCATCCAAACTAGGAAATGTGGTAGCAATGGGTGACTTCAACTACCCGGACATAGACTGGCCGCATATGTGTTCCAGTCATGACAAAGAAGCAAAGTTTCTAGATATTCTAAATGACTATTCCCTAGACCAGTTGGTCATGGAACCGACCAGAGGGACGGCAACCCTGGACTTAATCCTCAGTGGGGACCGGGACCTGGTGCGAGATGTAAGTGTTGTTGAACCGATTGGGAGCAGTGACCACAGTGCTATTAAATTAAACATACATGTAACTGGCCAATTGCCAAGAAAATCCAACACGGTCACATTTGACTTCAAAAGAGGAAACTTCACAAAAATGAGGGGATTGGTAAAAAGAAAGCTGAAAAACAAAGTCCAGAGGGTCACATCACTCGAAAATGCTTGGAAGTTGTTTAAAAACACTATATTAGAAGCTGAACTGGAGTGCATACCGCAGATCAGAAAAGGTACCGCCAGGGCCAAGAAGATGCCAGCATGGTTAACGAGCAAAGTCAAGGAAGCTCTTAGAGGCAAAAAGTCTTCCTTCAGAAAATGGAAGTCTTGTCCGAATGAAGAAAATAAAAAAGAACACAAACTCTGGCAAAAGAAATGCAAGAAGACAATAAGGGATGCTAAAAAAGAATTTGAGGAGCACATTGCTAAGAACATAAAAACCAACAACAAAAAATTCTATAAATACATTCAAAGCAGGAGACCATCTAGGGAGGCGATTGGACCCTTGGATGATAAGGGAGTCAAAGGTGTCCTAAAGAACGATAAGGAGATTGCAGAGAAGCTAAATGAATTCTTTGCATCTGTCTTCACAGTGGAAGATATAGGGCAGATCCCTGAACCTGAACTAACATTTGCAGGAAGGGATTCTGAGGAACTGAGACAAATAGTGGTAACGAGAGAAGAAGTTCTAGGCTTAATGGACAATATAAAAACTGACAAATCACCGGGCCCGGATGGCATCCACCCGAGAGTTCTCAAAGAACTCAAAGGTGAAATTGCTGATCTGCTAACTAAAATATGTAACATGTCCCTCAGGTCCTCCTCCGTGCCTGAGGACTGGAAAGTGGCAAATGTAACGCCAAACTTCAAAAAGGGATCCAGAGGGGATCCTGGAAATTACAGGCCAGTTAGCTTAACTTCTGTCCCTGGAAAACTGGTAGAAAGTATGATTAAAGCTAGATTAACTAAGCACATAGAAGAACAAGCCTTGCTGAAGCAGAGCCAGCATGGCTTCTACAAGGGAAAGTCCTGTCCCAGTAACCTATTAGAATTCTTTGAGAGTGTCAACAAGCATATAGATAGAGGTGATCCAGTGGACATAGTGTACTTAGACTTTCAAAAAGCGTTTGACAAGGTACCTCACCAAAGACTTCTGAGGAAGCTTAGGAGTCATGGAATAAGAGGAGAGGTCCTCTTGTGGATAAGGAATTGGTTAAGAAGCAGAAAGCAGAGAGTAGGAATAAACGGACAGTTCTCCCAATGGAGGGCTGTAGAAAGTGGAGTCCCTCAAGGATCGATATTGGGACCTGTACTTTTCAACTTGTTCATTAATGACCTAGAATTAGGAGTGAGCAGTGAAGTGGCCAAGTTTGCTGACGACACTAAATTGTTCAGGGTTGTTAAAACAAAAAGGGATTGTGAAGAGCTCCAAAAAGATCTCTCCAAACTGAGTGAATGGGCGGGAAAATGGCAAATGCAATTCAATATAAACAAGTGTAAAATTATGCATATTGGAGCAAAAAAATCTTAATTTCACATATACGCTCATGGGGTCTGAACTGGCGGTGACCGACCAGGAGAGAGACCTCGGGGTTGTAGTGGACAGCACGATGAAAATGTCGACCCGGTGTGCGGCAGCTGTGAAAAAGGCAAATTCCATGCTAGCGATAATTAGGAAAGGTATTGAAAATAAAACAGCCGATATCATAATGCCGTTGTATAAATCTATGGTGTGGCCGCATTTGGAATACTGTGTACAGTTCTGGTCGCCTCATCTCAAAAAGGATATTCTAGAGTTGGAAAAGGTTCAGAAGAGGGCAACCAGAATGATCAAGGGGATGGAGCGACTCCCTTACGAGGAAAGGTTGCAGCATTTGGGGCTTTTTAGTTTAGAGAAAAGGCGGGTCAGAGGAGACATGATAGAAGTGTATAAAATTATGCATGGCATTGAGAAAGTGGATAGAGAAAAGTTCTTCTCCCTCTCTCATAATACTAGAACTCGTGGACATTCAAAGAAGCTGAATGTTGGAAGATTCAGGACAGACAAAAGAAAGTACTTCTTTACTCAGCGCATAGTTAAACTATGGAATTTGCTCCCACAAGATGCAGTAATGGCCACCAGCTTGGACGGCTTTAAAAGAAGATTAGACAAATTCATGGAGGACAGGGCTATCAATGGCTACTAGCCATGATGGCTGTGCTGTGCCACCCTAGTCAGAGGCAGCATGGTTCTGAAAACCAGTTGCCGGAAGCCTCAGGAGGGGAGAGTGTTCTTGCACTCGGGTCCTGCTTGCGGGCTTCCCCCAGGCACCTGGTTGGCCACTGTGAGAACAGGATGCTGGACTAGATGGGCCACTGGCCTAATCCAGCAGGCTCTTCTTATGTTCTTATGTAATTGCAGCAGTCCAGTTTATTCCTACATTCTCTGTCTTTCCTGTATGCTCTTCCAATGTCTGTTCCCTTTCACTCATGAATTTCCGAAGACTTCTGTCTCAACACACCTGCGTCTTGCCTTTTATGTAGCCACTCTGGGCATCTGTTTATTGTTCTATAGCTGCTGCCCATCCCTCATTTCACCTGAGTTTTAATATGGCAGCTGAAGCTTCAGGTCCTGTTTCCTCCTAACAATAGGGTAAAGTTTCCACCCCTGGTGGTGGATACAAATTTAGAGGCTGTGCCTGTCCTGGCTCCTGACCAGAGAAGCAGACTCAGGACTCAAAGACTGGACTTTGCACACAGTTTAATTCCGGAGGTTAGCACAGGAATGTAGCATCAAAACATACTAGGCATGAACCAGCAGGTGCAACTAGCTGTGGAAGCAATGGAAAGTTGTCACAACAAAGCTCTCACCCCAAGACACTCCAAATAAAAAAAGGGGGGGCACTCTGCATGAGCTAAATCTAGGACTTTCCAGTCTTTAAAGCAAGGCAGGGCTTCTCCTGGGAAAAGAGGATAATTTCTAAAGTTGTAACCGTCTCTTCTCCTGTTCATGTGACCTTAGGAAAACTGTCAGCTCTGACTCTGTGAGAGATTCTCCCTCCTTATCTGTCTGGTATTGTCCAGCAGATTCATTAAGGCCTGGCTGCTGCATGAATAAGTCTGGGTAGGTGCCAGCAATAACAATAAACTGCATTCTTCACTCTCCACCACAGGTGTGTGTGGGGGCTGCCGAAGCCTTCCTCAACAAAAATGCTAACAGGACCACTGGGCACAGGGCTGATAAGGGTGTCAGGAAGTATTTCCTCTGTGGTCTCACTAGACCCTTCTCCAACATCTGCAATCCCCTCCCCATTCTCCCAATCCTGCCAAATGTTCTCTATGGGGTCCATGACAACCTGCACCTTGACAGCAGATGCAGTCTGGTCTAGCCATTGTGGTCGCATTGGTTGCCTATTTTCCATTTTTTCATATCTTTGGTCTAAGGAACTCTTGGAAAGTACACCTCATCAAAATTGTAAGATTTATAGAAGTAAGCTAAGGTTTCTGCCCATGAGGGTAGAACAACTTTAAATGTTAACCTTTTTCTGACTAGACCTTGACAGCAGATGGGGTCTGATTGAATTGTAATATATGGAGGGTCCCTGGAATGGGACTTGCTTTTCATTATGTGTAGTGACATTGGTAAGTTAGATATTGTGTCCTGTTATGAGCATGCAGTTCTCTCTGGTGGAGAGCAAAACAGAGAGAAGAAGTAGCTGTTAAAAAGTACACATGCAAATTTGCCCTGAGATGAAGTTTCAAAGAAGCCTAGATCTATTGTGCTCCAGAACTATATCTTAACCATAAATTCACATATCCAAAAAAATGCAAAGCTCCCCTATGGATTCCTATAAGCCTTTAAACAACTATGCTAAGCTTCCTTGAGTTGATTCCTCATCTCTCTATGGAAGTAATTTCTTTTTCAATTTGAAAATTTAACACTGATTGCTGTCAATCATTTGGTGTTATATTTTAACCATTTGGTATAATTAATCCCAGTATATGCTCAGTGCTGCAATTCTATGCATGATTATGGAAATCAGGTCCACTGAACTCGCAGGAGTTCCTTTTGGGTAAACATGGATTGGGCTGTAAACGTACATCCACAAAAACACTTGGTTAAATGGATTGTTAATCTGATCCAGCAATTATCAGATGCTTTTGTATGGTCTTATTTGCATCAGCTACCCTTTCTATTTATTATCTTCTCAATATGTCTGTGTCCCATCTTAACCAGAGGCAGTAAAATGTTTCATATTTTGTTCTGCCTTCATTCCCCAGTCTCTTGACCTGATTCCTCTGCTTCTTATTGATTGGTAGCTGAGTGCCCCAATATTTTGCTTCTTTCTAGCCTTATCTGGAGTTTCCAGGAGGAAACCCTCAAAGCACTGGGTAGGTCCATAGTAATGTCTTTCAATGTCAGTTATAATGGTTCATGTGAAGCTATGCATGTCCTTAAGGGGGTAAATATTTTTACTATTTGTTTGATCAACATGATAGCAGAAATGTCCAAAACAGATAAAACTGGACTAGCCTTCAATTTGTATTACAACTATAGCATCCTACAATGTGCATTGCAAACTAGGTGAGCATATCTACAAGATTTCTAGAATGATTTGAGGAGCATTGACTTTGATCCATCTGCGGTCTGCTGAAGCACATTTGGAGTGTGTATTTTATTTATTAGTAGGAAGCTTCATCTTTTCAGGATTTCATTAACATAATGTGACAATAGTAATCCCTGGGGTCCTAAAGAACTTCTCCCCACCACCACCACCACCACCCCTTTAATGCACTGTTTCTGCTTCTGTTTTATTTTCCAATAGTCCTTGGAATCTCCATAGTTTGCTCTTCCTTTTTAGCAACTAGGATACATCTTTCCTATGGTGGGTTCATCTGAGATCAGGAACTCCCTAGAAGTTATCTTATGCAAATAATACTACACAGTAAGTGTGGGTGGATGTTAAAGAAGTTAAAGAATTCCATCCCCAAATGGCAAATGCAAAATATTAAATCTTTGCAAAAAGGCTTAGGCATGTCTTCTGCTATGCAGGAGCTGATGTCCAAGCACTCATTAAGAACTCACTATATAGGTAGCCCACATCTCACAGTAAACAGTATACATGTCTACTTCAGAAGTAAGTCTCTTTGTGTTTAATGTGGCTTACTCCCAGATAACTTGGTACAGAGTGGCAGCCTGGGCTTTGGTTTAGGATTGGCATTGGGGAAAACAGGGTTCTTGCATCTTTAACAGCTGTATCTCCATAATCAGGACCAGCAGGAAGTACTTGAATTCTCATGATAAACATGGGGGGAAGAGAATCAGCAGTGACTGTACTCTCTCTAATTTTGTACGGCATGCTCCTATAGCAGCTATTTTGTAACTGGCGCTCTCAGCACTCTCAAAATCCTTCATGTGCCTCTAGCCCTCATCTCAAAAGGTTGGTGACCCCTGCACTTTGGGATGGATTTACTCTATGATAGTGTCAGGCATGTGTACCTTCCCTCCCCCCTTTTCAGGTCTCCTGTCACTACCCCACCAGAAGTACATATCCTAGCATAGATGTGTCAAGACTGAGAAAGATAATTTCTTCAGAGAAAAATTTTGTATAGATTTGAAGTCCACTATTCGTTGTCAAAACTTGTCTTGTTAGTCTAATATAATCTATTATAGATTGAAGATTCCTCTCTGAGATACAGTTATTTCTGTATTCTCTACAGCACTTGACACACTGGCATTGTATAAATACTAGCAGTTGATATTGCAAAGTTCAGTCCTGACCTGCTTCTTCTCCAGAACTTACTTACTGGGCTTAACTATAGTGCATATGTGCTTTTCTGATCTTGGTACCATTAACTGAAAAGCTTCCCATTAAGCTGGTTATTAAAATTTCATGTCAGATTTTATTTTAATTGCTTTCTATTTTCTTACTTTCTTCAGGTCCAGAATTTGACATTGCGCAGCCAGAAGTTGGGTGTATTATCTAACTCACAGAATGGCTCTCCAAAAAGCAGTAGTCAAGCCCAGACACTAGCTGTGTGCCCTAATAAACCTGTAACCAGTACCAAAGCCAGCCAGTCAGATCCTCTAGAAAGCAAAAGGAAAGGAGACAGCCCAACTGCAGAGCCTCGAAGTCCGGCTGTAACACGTACATCAAGTATTCATCAACTCATAGCACCAGGTAGGATAGATAGGTCACCTTTTCAAAAGGATGTTCATTTTCATTTTAAATACAAGAAGTTGTTTGATTTGTAATCAGTGTTGTGCCTATATTTTTTGCATCCAGTCAGTTGTGTGGAACATGCCACAAAGTCTCCAGGAGACTCTAGGAAGCTCTGGGTAGGTGGGAACTTTAGAATAAGTTCCCACATACCAATTTTTAAAAGGTTGCATGAAGAAGAGGAGCTCAAGCCTCACTACACTGTTTTCTGAGTGCAGCTCTGATGCCAAAAGCTTGATGTTAGTTTTACAGATAATTACAGATAATTTTGAATTGGAAAACTCTGTGTGAAATCACTGGAGATCTGATTTACCTGTTTATATTCATTAATAGGCAAAAAAACTTGTGGTTTAAGAATGTACCTATAGCCAACAGATATTTCTGTCAAACTTTAAAACTCAGGGAAATTGGGCAGCTATAGTGAATGCACCAGGGGAGCAGGAGACCTGACTTCCTCGCTGAGATATTGTACTGCCCTACAAATTAGTCAAAATGCAAACACAATTTGGGTTGGTCTTTCACAGTTCAATCCACTTCCTGTGTAGCTTGGAAGAATTTGGTAACATTTGCCCAATTTAATGTGTATGGTGTCATTCATTATGCTACCAATCAATTTTATGAAGCAATACATTCGAAGAATGGAGAATTTTCTGCGGAAAATATTAGGCGACTGATCATGTGAACAGACTTCACCCTGTTCCTCTCATTCACTCTGTATTACCCCCCTCCAAATCTCCTCCAGAGAATCCCCCCAACCCACATTTTACTGCTCATAAGTGTGTTTCTCTAAGGATTTGTCAAGTTCAGGGTATCGTATTGAATATATTAGATGTTGTTCATAAAGATAATGGATCTGTTTGTTTGATTTGGTCGAATGCTGGATGGACATAGGTCTACTTATTTAAAAGCATGAGTTTTTTGTGGACTTTAAGGAAATGATTATTGATTCTCTTTTTCCATGTACAGCTTCGTATTCTCCGATCCAACCTCATTCTCTATTAAAGCACCAGCAACCCCCTCTACATTCACCATCTTCAAAAATTTCCCACCATCAGCTGATCTTCCAACAGCAACAAGTTCAACCAATCACACTCCAGTTTCCTCCAAATCAGGAGGCATCTTCATCGCAACAGTGTGTACCACTCCAAGGCCATGCCCTTCCTCCAACTTCTAGCAGTGCCCCATCCCAACACTGTACACCTGTTCACATCCATCCTCCACCACTTCCTCCTCCACTTTCTCCAACTCCATCCCAGTCCTCACAACAATCAGTGGTGGTATCTCCCCCTCCCCCTCCTTCACCCAGCCAGTCACCAACAATAATTATCCATCCCCAAGCTCTTATTCAGTCACAATCACATCCATTAGCATCGTCAGCACTCCAACCAGAGCATAACCCAGTGCAGGCCGATGATAGACCAACAGAACCAATATCAGAGTCTTCTAATCTTCCACCCCAACTGTCACCTTCCCCATTAGTACACATTGGGTCACCAGATCAGCCTGTTATGGTGTCCACAGGCCAACAGATAACATCTCCAACATCTCACCAACAATATCCAGCTCTGCAGCCCACACCAATCCCAGTGGCAGCCTCTTCCCAGCTGTCAACATCTCCAACCCATAATCAACCACTGCCTCTTCCGTCAATTCAGTCTTTACAAGTGCAGCCTGAAGTTTTGTCCCAGGGTCAGGTTTTGATGCAAAATACATTGGTTTCTGAGGAGGAGCTTCCTGCTGCTGAAGCTTTGGTCCAGCTGCCGTTTCAGACTCTTCCTCCTCCCCAGACAGTTGCAGTAAATCTTCAAGTGCAACAAGCTGTACCTGTTGAGACCCCAGTGGTAAGCCTCTGATCACTTCCTTTCCAGTTTTAAAGGTAGATGAAACATTGACAAGTTAAATCTAGATAAAACATTGATAAGTTTTGTGTTAGATATCACTTGTTTTCATATTACAGGATTGAAAATAGAGTATTTTTCTCCAAAGCATTTGCCAGTTTCATGATTTTGATGTGATAGATTCTGCATTCAGTTAGCTACTCTGAGAAGCCAGAGCAAAGTAAAATAGCTAAAGAAAATATATATATAAGTACATCAAGCAGACTGAAGCATCCTAATCCTGTCTTGTTTGGTATTTTTTCATTATGAAGTAGTAATCACTGTAAAAAGTGCTTTTCACTCATCCTTGCTGAAGGATAAATTAATAATAGCCCACCTGTACATGCTAAATTCTTTTCTTGCCTCCTGCTGTCCCTCAGTAAATGACCATTTAGGGAGTGCTTTGGGATAAAAGCTCAATTTTAAATAAGGTTCAATATACATGTGTGCACATCTGTACATAATTCAGTATGGATGGTTTTTCTTTGTGGTCTCTGTTGCTCAGTTCACATGTAACAATAAGCCAAACCATAATTAGCGCAACACACACAAGCGTGCAGACTTCCAAAGAGGAGATCATGATTATTCTGCTCTGCCTCTGGTCCTGCTGCTGCTGCTGCACTGTTGTGAGCTAAGCCATGGTTTGGCTTAGTATGTTGTCCAAACTCAGGGCTTGTGTTTTGTCTTCTCTAAACAAACTTCTCTAAAGAAACAAGTACTGAAGCCACAATCGGCCTCCCCTGATTCAGATGTTAAAGAAAAATAGAGCTGGGTATCATCAGCATACTGCTGACACCTCGCCCCAAAGCTCCTGATGACTGCTCCCAAGGGCTTCATATAGATGTTAAACAGCATGGGGGACGGGATGGTACCCTGCGACACCCAACAGCACAATTGCCAGGGGGCCGAAAGACAGTCACCCAATGCTATTCTCTAAGAGCGACCTTGGAGATAGGATTGGAACCACTGTAAAACAGTGCCTCCAATACCCATCTCACCAAGTTGGCCCAGAAGGATACCATGGTCAATGGTATCAAAAGCCGCTGAGAGATCAAGTAAGAGTAACAGGGTCGCACTCCCCCTGTCCTTCTCCCGATAAAGGTCATCTATCAGGGCGACCAGGGCCAATTCAGTCCCATAACCAGGCCTGAACCCAGACTGGGATGGGTTAAGATAATCTGTTTCATCCAAGAGTACCTGCAACTGCTGTGCCACAACCCTCTCAATCACCTTCCATAACCGGTCGGTAGTTGTCGCAAACCAATGGATCCAGGGTGGGCTTTTTCAGGAGTGGTTGGATCACCGTCTCTTTCAAGGCAGATGGAACCACTCCCTCCCGCAGTGATGCGTTGACCACACCCTGGATCCACTTGGTCAGACCCCCTCGGCAAGCTTTAATAAGCCAAGAAGGGCAAAGGTAGAGAGGACATGTTGCTGGCCACATCATCGCAAGCACCTTGTCCATGTCATCAGGCTGCATCAACTGAAACCATTCCCAAGAACTTGCAGCAGACGTTTAAAAGTTACTTCTTTTAAGTAACTTAAATTATGTGTTTGTGTGTTGCATTATATTTTTCTCCTGCCCTTTCTTGTGAATTATAATTTGATTCTTCAACATGCAGCACATAATCATATTTTTAAAAAGCAAAGTATAATAGTTAAACTGTATGATTTATTTTTTAAAATGTGTTTTAAACTAGATTTGATTAAGTTGACAAAACCTTTGTTATGTTTTTTAAATAAGCTTATCCTGCCTTCCCTTCAAAAAATGAAGGCTCAGGCAGCTGACAAAATCCATAAAATAATAGTAAGATTTGCTTCTAAAAGTGCTGATTTGTTAAATGTAGATTTATCAAGTGGAGGACATGTGTGAGGAAGAGATGCCAGAGGAATCAGAATGTGTGCGTATGGCTAGGACCCCCACCCCACCAACGTTGTCGCCACCAGCTATCACCTTAAGAAACAGAGAAGAGTTTGCCTATGAGGAGCCTTTTTCAGGTAACAAGGAATATAAAGGTCCATAGTTATTGAGAACAGATTCTGTTGCCTATGTCTCTTCTTTGTGTGTGTGCAATATTGATGATTGTGCTAAAGGGAAAGTATCTCTCCCCAAATCCTGAATATCTGAATTATGTCTTGGATTCAGCCATTTTAGACACTTTTGCTACCTTTTGGGACCAGACAGGAAGAAGAGCTTATCAGAATCTCTTATAGTAGTCAGGGTATTTCATCCTTAACTATTTTTAAAGTATGAGGTCATACAGATTCAAGGAGGAGGGGAAAACTAACACCTAATCACTGTCAAACTTATTAGCCTTAGCAGTAGGCAGCCCAGCTTTGCAGCCTAAGACAGAAGCAAATGGTGGGTGCATATGTGCTTCAGCTCAGAATCTTGAAGGCAAAAGAGGATTTGAGGGCCTGATATTAGGCAGTCATGTGGGAGCCAGGCATCTCAAACATCAGTGGGATCACAGGAGGAAGGAGCTAAACAGTTTCTTTATGAAGGGAAGGGTAAGTGAGCCGTAACAAGTGCTAGGGGCCCCTGGAGTACAATCAATGGCTGGCATGATTATGGGGATAGAGTGGGGTGCAGGGGCAGCCTCATAGGATTTCATAGGCCACAAAGCCAGGCAGTGTTGATTTGAGGTGGATGTGGGATCAGGTCTTTTGCCTAAAGCATGTTTTGCTGCTTGGTCAAAGGCAAGTACTATTAGTATTCAGCTATCTTAACGTCCAGAGTTCTCCTGATGTAACAAATCTCTTAAATTTGCAAATCAGATGTCTGTAGCCAGCTATCTTGCAATATATTATGGCTATAGGTGTAACTCGATTATCATTGCATTTTAACCTCCACACCTTGCATTGCATTCCTATTGCCATCTTAGGCCACAGATTTGTGAAGTGCACTAATACATATTTCTTAATTGGGTATAAATTAGTTCCCATTTTAAAATGAAATGGGACAGAGACAAGACTTCACAGTTAATGATGAATTCTGTTCATCTCTGTCAACACAAGATAACAGAGAACAAGAATATCAATCGCTAAACTGGATGTTAGTAATAGATAAACTAGATATGTATAGCTGTTCCTAAACCTTAGATAGGCAGAGATTAGCAGTGCACTGCTAGGAATGGAGTACTCTATTGTTCCTTGTGCATTTCCTAAAAAGCATCCAGAAGTGGATGCTATCTTAGGCAGAATATTGGGCTAGGTGGACCATTGAATTGACCCAGTAATATTAACAGTGATATGTAAGGAACAGAAGTGTAGGAATGCACAGACTTGTAAATTGTTTCTTAGCTGAAGGCATATGCATAAATTAGAGTATATAGGTTATCTTCTATTTATTAAAGGTGACAATGTGAGTATGGTTCCCTTAATGTTACAATAATATTTAATAGGCCAGAAAAAATGCTTTAGGCAAGAATTCAGGAGAAAGATTGTATATAATAGACTGCTAGCATACTGTTCCCCTCCCACCAACAAATTCCATGCCAGTGAAGCTAGACTTCTGTGCTAATTAAACATTATGCTGGAAAATCACATTATGCAAATTAAGACTATATTGTGCATGTTCCTCCTAACAGTGCATTTGTGATACTGGCAGGCTTTTAACTAAGATAAGAGCGCACTGGATCAAGACCAAATTACTTTAGCAATCTGTCAGTTGATGAAACAAATATTAGGAAGGAATTCTGTAGTGGTGAAGCCATGAATGCAAGTAATGCTTTCTATAACTCTGAAGATATTTGAGCTCAAGTTATTTTAAAAAAAAAACATTACTTTTTTTCCAGAACAAGAGGGACATCCTTCAGTGGCCTCATCAGTCAGCGCTTCTGTAATTAAATCACCATCAGACCCTTCACATGCCTCTATTCCACCACCACCTTTTTTGCTTCCAGCAGTCGCAACAAGGAGTAACAGCGCATCATTGTCTATTAAGAACCCTAGCATAGAAAGCAAACCTCCACAGGCTGTCGTTAAGCCACAAATACTGACCCATGTTATTGAGGGCTTTGTGATCCAAGAGGGGTTAGAGCCATTTCCTGTAAGTGTAAAATGCAACATTTGAGCCATATTTGTTTAATATTTTTGTTTTAAAAGGCAATATGTTGTGGTTATTTGGGGCTGTTGCTTATCTAAAGCTTTTTGCTCTGAATAACTTTACAACAAACTGAGCTTGTTGCTAGAAACTGCTGTCTGTCAAACATTAGAAACTGTCTCACTGTAGCCAGTGAGGCTGCTGTTCATTGGATTAGATGTGTTGCCTGCCCGCATCCTGAACATAAAGTATCAGAGCTGAGAATGCCCTCAGACTGAGTCCCCAGAGAGCCACTGCCCATCAGGTTATGTAGTACTGGGCTCTAACTCGGTATAAAAAAGAAAAAATGGGAGGGCATCAAATGGAAGAATGTAAAGAGACCTCAAAGACAGAGAAACAGTTATTTATTTGTCCCAACACCTTCTGAGTCAATTGACTTCCTCAGGGGCAGCTATTAAAGCAAATGATTTAATAAAGAAATTATTATAAAAACTGATACATAAAACTTTAAAAGTCAAATGAACATAAATATTGAATATGATGCACAGCCTGTAAAGTGGGACCATTTAATTAACATAAAAAGAACACTCATAAAACTTAATCTTTCTTTTAAATACAAGCAAAGATATTATGAATACAAATTTATAGTATATACATCTTTCAAATATATATATAACTTTCATAAACCACACAAATTAAACACAAAATACACTCAGTAATTCTCTTGAAAACCTCTTATAAGTATCCAATGTTTTATACAAATAGGTAAAATCTATGCTTATATTTGGCCAGTACATTCTATGGTTTATCATAACAGGAACAAGTTACAGCTTGTATGCTCTATCCCTCCTTCTTTGTCCAGCACAGCTACTAGGAGGACATCAGAAGCTTTTTGTATATTGTTTTATTAGCTGTGGTTTAGCTTTACATCCCCACTGTATACTGTGATCAATCTTAGCTATGGCTAAGATTTAAGATTTTTAAAAAAACAATAATAATTAAGATTAACTACAGGTTGTCAGGTTTTGACAAAATGACAACCTGCAGCTAACCAAAAATGGAAGCGGAAGCTTCTGATCTTCTTGCACTTGCCCCAGAGAAAGAGAGGGAGGGGAGGAAGGAGCTCCTGAGGCTGCTGCAGCTAGTTCCATTCACTGATTGAGTTCCATCAGCAATTAACCAAAAGCCTCTTCGACAAAGATTTGTTTGTATAAAACATTTAATAAGAATAACGTTTTATTCTGTATGTTTTCTATTTCTGTGGTTTATCAGAGTTACATATGTTGATAGTTGATTTGTTACAGAGATGTTAAATATTGTTATAAATTTGTTGTTCATTATATCTGGTGTTCTTTAAGAGAAATAAGATTAACAGTGCAATCCTATGCATCTCTACACAGAAGTAAGTCCCGTTGAGTTTCATGGGACCTGCTCCCAGGTAAGTGGGTATGGGATTGCAGCCTTCATTTTATTATCGCTGGTATAATGTTAATTAATGTCCTGTTTTACAGTGAGTATGTGATGTTCAATATTTATATTCTTTCTACTTCTCAGCATTTTATGTATATGTTTTTATATTAATTTCATTACATTTTGTTTTTATATTTGCCCTTGAGGTAGAGTCAACAGACTTGAAATGCATTGGACCAGTTTAATTCATTTTTGTCCACCTTTGACATCTCTTCCCTAAGGCTTTGCTTTTGATGCCTTCCTGTCTTTTCTTCAATATATAAGACAGAATTGCATGTCAGTGTTTGGGTTTAGCTGACCTCCAAGGAAAGGAATTCCACAATTGTGGTATCAACATATCTCTGCACCTTGGTGCACAGAAAGTACCAGTAACAGAGTGACTTTAATTTATTGTATGTATTGCATTGGGATATAGGGGAGAAGACAGTATTTTAAGTGTATTATGGATGGTTTAGATTAGTAAACAGCATGGATATTATACACTTTAAAAAAAATCATGTTTATAGCAGCTAATAGATTGATTTTTGGCCATGGATTTCTGCAACACAAAGCTAATTGCTTTCCATGTCTGTTTGGCAAATATACAACAGCTATGTAGATTACAAAAATGTGCTGTCTAGTTCTCAAAAATTTGCATGGCACAAAATTGATACCGGGTTGTCCTTGACTAATCTGGGAATAATTTTGATAATCGGCAGTTTAAAAAACACTTGTTCTGAAAAGAAAACAATAATATATATGTGCTGTTGTAGCAAAAGAAATCTGTACAGGAAAAAGCCCAGCCCGGTGTAAGGGGAGCTGGTGGAAGTTGCTGGAAGGCCTGCAAAAGGGGTGTTCCAGGGACGTGTCAGAGGAGGGGCCAACGGGGGATTTATACAATATCCAGGTCCCATTTGGCTCCTCTTGTGGACCTCTGTTGTGGCAGCTGGTACGCTGGGAAAAGAGGTGGTGGAAAGAAACATGTATTTTCTTTCCTTCTTCTGAGCCCTGCCAGCACAGCCAGCCTCTTGATGGGGCCTCCAAGCGTCAGCTGGATGTAGCAGTTCCTTCCACCATCTCTGCCTCCACTTGCTTCTCTCCCACCAGCCTCCAGGAAGTTGAATTGCTCTGTTAGTCTCCGATTTTTTCTTAAACACTGTAAATGTTAGTGAAATGGAGTTTCATAAGAGTCTGGATCAGTAACTGTACAATGTTCAAAGGTGTGGTGTTCTGTATTTGCCTTTGTGAGACCCATTGACCTTCATGGGCAAAGACCACACATGCATTATGCTCAAAAGAGTGACAGCGGAATAGATTGATAGCATTGCTATACTGCCTCAGGATGGGGGAGAATTTCACTGAATCTGCATTTTTAAGCAAACTGACCTAATTTCCACCTCCTGGACTAATACACAGAATGTAATTATCCTTTGGATTTTGCACTTCTCTGAATTTACAGTACACTTCTCAGCTCAAACAATGTACTCAAATTGCCTTAAAGACTAGAAATGCACATATTGAGACAAAATACATATTTAAATGCATAAAAATAACATCAGAAATTGATGCTAGGATAGAATAGAATGGACTTATGAATGAACAGGCAAAACTCTCATGGACCGGAAATAGACTGATCTGCCCATCCATAATTCTGGCACATTCTTATAAGCAGATTAACTTCTGAATAGGCTGACCCTACATGAGAAGTTCTTTCACTATTACCATACTGTTATTGACGTCAGCTGTCAAGTACAACTTTAGTTCATATTTTGAACTTCAGAGAACAAGGAAAAAACAAAGAGAAAATATTCAAAGCCACCATGGAAAATAGATTAAAATGTATATACATTTCAAGCCACTGCTCTTTACCCAACAGTATTTTTCTACTCCTTTCATAACAGGCAGCTTATCTTCCTTAGCCTATTTTCTTTCCTGTACTGTTCATGTATGTAAAGACAGAAAACAGACAAGGGAAGATAGGTTATCTGTTAGGAAAGGAGTGGGAAATACCTTTGCTAGAGCAGTGGCTCAATAGGCATTGGGTAAATTGGAAAAAGTAACATAGCAAAAAGCATATATATTTTCTGCCGTGTCTTTATATTTTCCCTATATTTTTATTTTTTCAAAGCCACAAATGAAAGTCTGAAATCAAAATGAAAAATAGATTTCTTTGCCCCTCCTCTTCTCATTCTTCCATCCCCATTTCATCTGTTTTTGTCCTTATGTTGCATCTGATACGAGCTGTAGACTCCAGAAGGCTGCAGCCAGTGTCTTTATTTGAAATTGGTGCATGCGCCTATTATTTGTCTCTCTATGTACTTCAAAGCAATAAACAATCCAATGAATGCATGCCCTAACCTTGTAGTCTGTAAGGCTATGTGTATTATTTTCTCGTATCATTTTTTTCTTTTTTTTCTCTTGTAACAGGTAAGTTGTTCATCTCTTCTAGTTGAGCAGCCTGCAAAAAAGAGGCTCCTAGTGGAGGGCCAGGTGATGAATGTTATGTGTGTTGAGTCCGAGTTACAGAATAACACAAAGCATGTAGACAACTCCTCAGACACAGAGTTGGAGGACACAATTACAGAAGGTTTGTGCATCTTATTTAATATATACTGAGGAACCATTCCTGATTTCCCCAGGTGCTATATTTCCTGAGATGTCAATTCTGTTAGGAAAGTTTCTTAGTCATTATCACTCAAAGCCATCTTTTATGTGTGGATGCTCAAGCTATAAATAAACATTCTAGCTCTGATCTAGCAAAAAGCTGTAGCCATGCTTTTTGTTGCCTGGAATTATAGGCCCTGACTGGAAATGTTTATCTCCATCCGCAACAGATGCATCCATGGAACTCTATGGTAACTGAATGGAGATACTGCATTGAGCAGGGGGTTGGACTCGATGGCCTTAGAGGCCCCTTCCAAACCTATGATTCTGCATCAGCTGCATGAATGGTCCTTTCTTCCTTGCTGGATCAGGCAGCTATGTGTTAAGAAAGGCTCAGTTGTCTTATGTAAAATAATTGTAATTTCTGTGGTGGAAAACCGGATTCCATTCAGCCTGGAACAGTGTGATGAGAACCATGTTGATTTATAGGCACACTTTCCCCTTTTTCATCAAGCTGACAGCATTGAATTGTGTAAACTCTACAGTGGGTATAGCCATGCTGCCACTTATTCATGGCTGGAATCCCAGATAAGATAGAAAGCGCAGACAACAGAGAATCCAAATTTATGTACTGAGCCAAGGTGAATCTCTTTTTGGTCCTTTTCACCTGTAACCTATACAAAAAATAAAAATGAGAAGCAAAGTGGGAAGGCAATATATACAACAAAAAGGCAAGAGAAGCGAATTCTCAAGTGTTTAAAAATGCGTTTTAAAAATACGATTTTCTTCAGGGGCAATCTAAGTAAGTACACTTCTAGGCTACAGAGCATCTCTTGGTTTGATTGCCATATAGCCAAGGAGTTTATTTAGGTTGCCCTTGAAGAAAGAAAATGTATTTCCAAAATGTGTTAACGAACTCAGGCATTTTCAGAATTGTTTTCACTCTTGTATTCTGGCCAAAAAAATGATATAACCTAAATTATGCTGTAACACCTTTATATATTTTCTTCTCTGTGTGTACAGAGATGTGAATTTCCAGAAGGCACAGTATTTTGTATTTTCATTCAGCTCCTTTGTATTTTGCCAAAACCATTGAACAGTTCCTTTTTTTCAACAATTAGATGTTTCAAAGAGTTACAATCATTTTAATTACAGAAGCTGTTCTGCCGGCAGTGCTTAGCTAAAGTAAAATAAGATGCAATGATCTCTTATATTTTCAAGATAAACTGTTACCTACTGTGTTTTATTTGACTAAAAATCCATTTGATCTTTCTCATAAGGAACAAGTAGTTCTCAAATTACGTGGTTTTTACACAGACCATTAAAAGAGATTACAACATTGGGTTAGGAATTTCCCATGTTTTGTGCAAAAATTGTGAAAAATCATACATACTCTGTTATGTGCTCCACTCTTACACTTATTTCGAATTCTTATGTTTCAATCTTAATCAAGATAGAGGAACTGTTAACAATTAGCTTTTGAATGCTTGTTGTCATCCACACTAATTTATTATATTTTTCCATAGACTTTAATATGGTTCTTTCTGTTTTAATAGTTGCTGTTCTTCAGTGAATCCCCAATAAATAGTGTATCTGTTCTTTGGTGGCTTAAGTATTTTCATTGTTGTTTTTGCCCTTGGTTTGGATTTTACTGATAATGGGTGGTAGTTTGATGGTTGAACCTTACAGATTCAGCCAACGTTTACTCAAACTAAGAATTTGTTTAAAGGCAGCAGATGGCAACTTGTTTTACACCAAGGGTAAGGAACCTTTTTTAGTCCGGGATCCGGAACAAGAACTGGCCCACCCTCCTCAGGCCATTGTTGACAGCTGGGTGGGGTTGCCCATCTGGCATCATTATTATGTTAGGTGACAACTTTAAAGGGACTCACTGGATTCAATTTGCACCTCCAAATGAACATTTTCTCTTTGCAAATCAGCAAAGCTGTTTGCAAAGGAAAATGTTTACAGGTGCAGTTTGAATCCAAACCACACCTACAAATGGACATCTTCACATCGCTGTCAGCAAACCGCACTTACCAAGGAACAATTGGGAGGGCACCTGAAGCTCCTCAGGGTTTCTTAGCAGCTCCATCTTTACATATCCTACACCTGACATCACATGTGTCCTCTGGTGTCAAGCAGGTGGGCATGGTTTGAGGAAAACACCTCATGGTCCAAATTTGGGGCCCTGCTGTGTGTTATTAGTCCCACAAGTTCAAGGTTCTCCCTTTCTGTCCTACACAGGGCCATAGCAGAAATAAAGAAGCTGGAGAACTGCAACTCATATTCATATATTAAAATTTGCACATCATAGCAAATATGGCAGAGTTCAATAGGGTACTCTCTATATATCTACTTCATTAGGTACTTATTTAGGATATGATCCAGCTGAAGTTAAAGCACTTTTAGCTCCCATTGATTTTAATGGGACAATTAAGCATGTGTTTAAATCAGTGGGTTTAAAAGTGCTTGACTTTGGATGGATCATGACCTTAACAGGTGTTGTATCTATTTTCTCACTTGGAGATGTGATTGAGGTATATGCACGACGAGTGGTAAGTAGTGCCAGAATTTTTTTTCCAAATGAATATATATGGCTGATATGATACCAGTTTTGTTGCTTTGATACTGAATTTAATTTGCAAAACTATACTGAGTGCTGACATTCTGAAAACAGACATCTATGAGCTAGGTTTCTGCCTGAAAAACATGCATGTTTGTTGCCAGATTGAAAATGCACATGGCTTTCTATGTTTGTACTTCCTTTACAACCATGTTCCTGTGAACTGGTTGAGGGGACATACCTCAGAAAGGATTATTAATGGCTGGCAAGGTGTTTGAAGACAGCTTATCTGTCATTACTGACTTTCCCTAGGAAATTTTACTCATCAGTCACTTTCCTCAGTATTCTGTGAAAGCTTTGTTCTCATTGTGTTCATCCAAAGGCTTCCCCATGTGTTTTAGTGGGAATTGATCACTGGATAGGTCTTGGATCTACATACATAGTGTAGGCTACCAAATGTGTGTAGAACGTATTCACTTGGGTGTGCTACCAGGGCTGTGGAGTCGGTACGCCAGACCCCCAACTCCTCTATTTTTCTACTCTCCGACTCCACCCCAAATTGCTTCCAACTCCACAGCCCTGGAAAGGGCTGTAAATGTCTTTTTAAATTGGAAGCTCTCATAGGAGCATTTTTATCGTTGCATGAATATGCGCTGATCTTGGCATCACAGCATTTGTCTTCATCTGGGTCCTGTGTCATACACTGACACACAAAATGTTTTCCATCTTGAGTTATGGTGAAATGCTCAACTACAGCTGATTTCATGGGAAGTTTCTTGGACATTGTGAATTTATATTTTTTAAAATTTGTCAATCAAAATTTATTTTGAAGCTGGAGTTGGAGTGGGTACATTTCTACCGACTCTGACTCCACCCAAAATTGCTTCCGACTCCACAACCCTGTGTGCTACTATCATTGTTAGTTACACTTGTATCTCATCCTTCCTCCAAGGAACAGACTGTCATTTCACACCTACCTTTAAGATAGGTAAAACTGTGAAAAAATATTGTACTGGATGTATATTCAATTTAATCTAGGAAAATGAAGTTTTAGCAAGGTTTTCTTTGTTGATTTAAGTGCAATAGCCCTGAAAATGCCCATTTAAAATTTCAGAAGCTGAGGGGAGAGGTAGCTCAACTTCAATGCCCAGTATAATAACTATTTACCCCTGCCATGATTAGCCGAACTAGGAGCAGGGGTAATAGCTCAGTGGAAGAATGCATGACCTGCATGAAGAAGGTCCCAGTTTCCATCCCTAGCATATCCCGCTCCTTGTTAGTCAGAGTAGAAAATATTGGGCTAGATGGATCTGACTCTGCTTAAGGCACTTTCATATGTTAAATAAATTATGCAGAATCAGTGTATATATACAGATGAACTTGCTTGAACGACATAATTTACACAGGTCATCAAATACAGCTTTTCTTGGCATGGGGTTTGGAGTATCTTAAGTCAAGTATTTTCACATTCCTGGATATTAGTGTGACAGTTCATAACAGCTTCTGTAAGACTTTTGAAAATATTTTTGTAATGGAGTGCTTCAAACTGACTGAATTTATATTGCCCTTTTCCTTTAGAGGGGCTAGACGAAATGGAAACTGATCTCCTCAAGTGTGAGTTTTGTGGGAAAATGGGGTATGCAAACAAGTTCCTGCGGTCAAAACGATTCTGTTCCATGTCCTGTGCCAAGAGGTATTCTGCATTAGTTATAATTTCAGAGATTGTAAAAATTGTATATAGGCCTATTCTTTGAATATAACATTGCGTTTGATGAGATCCCAGAATAGGATTGATTGATTAAAATTTTGATCATGGATTTTTTTTTTAAGAATTAACCACAAATGTACCTACTTCTTGTGCTCCAAAGCAATGCAAAGAAATTAGCACTTTATGAGAAGGCATGCTGGTGATGTTATTGTGAAAAATGGACTCAGTGGGTTGTAACAACTATTGCCCGGTTGCAAATGATTGAGAGGGTTGTAGAGGAACAGATGCAGACATTCCTGGATGAGTCTGATTATCTGAATCCATTCCAGTCTGGTTTCAGGTCTGGGTTTGGGACCAATCAGCCTGAGTTGCCCTGATGGATGACTTTTATAAAGAGAAGGATGCAGAGTGCTACCCTACTCCTCCTGCTCGATCTCTCAGCAGCTTTTGATACCATTGGCCATGGTATCCTTCTGGGCCAGCTCTGTAGGGTGGTCACTGTGGTGAAGTGGCTCCATTCATATGTGAAAGGTCATGTCAGAGAATAGTATTGGGAGAGTGTTCCTTGACCCCCTGGTATTTATCCTATGGAGTACCACAGATCACTATCTTGTCCCCACGGTTATTCAACATCTATATGAAACTGTTGGGAGCAGTCATCACGAGTATTGGTGCAAGGTGTCATCAGTATGTTGATAATACCCGGCTCTATTTTTCCATTACATCTGAATCAGGAGAGGCTGTACAAGCCAGGACTGGTGTCTGAATGCGGTGGTGGACTGGATGAGAGTCAATAAACTTGAGCTTAAATCCTGGAAAGACAGAGGCCTTGTGAGTGGTTGGGTCCCGTGTCTGGGAGATCAGTTAATTGCCTATCCTGGAGGGGGTTGCACTCCCTGCAAAGGAGCAGGTACACAGTTTGGGGACATTTCTTGATCAATCTCTGACACTAGAGGCTCAAGTGAGTTCTGTAGCCAGGAGTGCTTTCATAGAATCATAGAATAGAGTTGGAAGGGGCCTATAAGGCCATCAAGTCCAACCCCCTGCTCAATGCAGGAATCCAAATCAAAGCATTCCTGACAGATGCCTCTTGAACGCCTCCAGTGTCAGAGAGCCCACTACTTTCTTTCAGCTTTGGCTGGTATGCTAACTGCAACTGTTCTTGGACCATGACAGCCTGATCACAGTGGTGTATGCATTGGTAACCTCAAGACTCAATTAGTGTAACACGCTTTCTGTGGAGCTACCTTTTTATCTGGTGCAGAAGCTGCAACTAGTGCAGAATGCAATGGCCAAACTGCTTACAGGAGCAGATAAAGGCACCATGTTACTCTGCTGCTGAAAGAGCTGCACTGGTTGCCAATTTGCTACCAGAACAAGTTTAAGGCACTTGTTAATTCACAAAGCCCTAAACAATTTGGGCCCAAAGTACCTTAAGGACTGCCTGAGCCCCTCTATTCCATCTTGATCACCAAGATCTTCTGAAGGGGCACTTTTTGGTGGTTCCCAACTCCCCTGAGGTTTGTTTGGCCTTCTCCAGGGACCGAGTCTTCTGTGTGGAAGGCTCTGCCCTGTAGAACAACTTACCAATAGAGGTTTGGCAGGAAACATCCCTTTTTTCTTTCATGTATCTCTTGAAAACTGAACTTTTTAGACATGCCTTTGTAACATTTTTTCCCCAACCAATGCAGTATTTATTGATGCTTTTATTATTGTTTTTAATGATGATGTTTTTATTGGTTTTTATTATTTATTTATTATTTGATTTATATCATGCCCTTCCTCCCAGTATCTGCAGGAGGCCCTCACCTGCAGAGCGCAGTGATTGACTGGGTATATAAGGGTATATAAGACAGTCTTTCAGATATCCTGGTCCCTAGCTGTATAGGGCTTTGAACACCAAAACTAGAACCTTGAACTTGGCCCAGTAGCAAATGGGCAGCCAGTGCAATTCTTTTAGCAATTCTTTCCCCAGTGAGCAGTCTCGCCACCACATTTTGCACCAGCAGAGGAAGTACAACCCCATCCAAAGCAGGCAACTGACCAATTGTCTGATCTCGGGAACCACCAATCCACAACGCCTCTGTCTTGCTAGGATTGGCCCTCATCCAGCCTACCACCGAGTCGAGGCAGCAGCCAAGGGCTTGCATAGCCTCTCCCAATTCAGATGTTATGGAGAAATAGAGCTGGGTATCATCAGCATACTGCTGACACCTCACCCCAGATCTGATGACCGCTCCCAAGGGCTTCATGCTATTCTCTGAGAACGACCTTGAAGATAGTATCGAAACCACTGTAAAACAGTGCTTCCAGTACCCATCTCACGAAGTTGGCCCAGAAGGATACTGTGGTTAATGGTATCAAAAGCTGCTGAGAGATCAAGTAAGAGTAACAGGGTCGCGCTCCCCCGTCCTTCTCCCAATAAAGGTTATCCACAACCAAGGCCGATTCAGTCCCATAACCAGGCCTGAACCCAGACTGGGATGGGTCAAGATAATCTGTTTCATCCAAGAGTACTAGCAATTGCTGTGCCACAACCCTCTCTTTTAAATTTCATAGTGTCTTTGTATGTTGTAAGCCACCTTGATGTAGTCTGTGAAAAGTGCAACCTGTCAATACTTTAATAAATAAATAAATAAAATAAAAAGCTACAGATTTCTATGCTTAAGTTCTGACAGCATTAACAGGCTGGTGTGTTTAACATCATGGTTAAAGAACAGATGTAGAAGCTTCAGTTGTCTTAGAAGTCATCAGTTGAAGTCACAGACTCAAGTGGGCCAGAGCCAAAGTAATGAAAATATTGTTTATTGTTTAATATATTTTGATGTTATTTGTAACCCACATTGGAAGGGTAAGTGTACTGAATGACAGGATATAATTAAATGTAATTTTAAAAAATTGCTGGAGTCCAAAGAGCTAATTCAACTCAATGCAAGGTGCTTGTTCTAACCCAGTTGGAATGTTTTTCCCCCCTTTGAACAGCCACCCCCACCATACCTTATCAAAAATTACTTTTGAAACTCTCCCCATTTCTAAAAACAGTTTGCCATGTAGCATGGGAATATAGTTGAAAGAAAACAAATCAAGAGCTCCCTTGGGCTTACAGAACTAGTTTGTTTGTTGGATACTTGCCAATGATTGGCAGTTTTGTTTTTGTACTCAGGTCAGTCATCTTCATTCAGAATCCTCAAAAAAAGTACCTTAATTGAGGAACTGAAATTTGTAAATAAGGTTCAATTTAATCAATTAATTAACCAGTTACAACACCCTCCGTGGCTCAGAGTGGTAAGCAGCGGTAACGCAGCCAAAGCTCTGCTCACGGCCGGAGTTCGATTCCAGTGGAAGGAGGAAGTCGAATCTCCGGTAAAAGGGGTCGAGGTCCACTCAGCCTTCCATCCATCCGTGGTCGGTAAAATGAGTACCCGGCATATGCTGGGGGGTAAAGAAAGGCCAGGGAAGGAACTGGCAATCCCACCCCATATATACAGTCCGTCTAGTAAACGTCACAAGACGTCACCCTAAGAATCGGAAACGACTTGCACTATAAGTGCGGGGACACCTTTACCTTTTTTAACCAGTTACAGCTGCAATTCTGGGGGCAAGGGGCAAGAATGGTTAAACTGCCTCATCCAACACCCTGCTGGACTCATGCCAGCAGGGCAGAAGTAAGAAGAGAAGCACTCTGGTGCCCTTCCATCCATTCCTATTTTTTTTAAAAAAATCACGGTTTTTCTCCCAATGGAGGGAAAGATACAGTATCCATGGGTAGATGTAATTTTCTGTGTGGTTTGGGGATTTGCTGGATGACTGGGAAGGGGCTGGATGCTTCAGATCCAAGCCGTTCCCTGGTTTCCCCTAGCATGCTCCCAATCCAGCTCCAACATTGATAGAATATAGACTTCAGAAGATATTGGTGGCAGGCCAGGGAATCTGACACTGGATCTTCCTCTCTGAAGTCAGAGATCTCTTCCCACCCTCAGAAAAGGAGATCTGATCCTTTTTATGTCCTCTGAGTCACCCTCCTAGGCGCCAAAGAATTGCAGGAGAAATCATATAAAACCTTGAGAGATTATGAACTAAAATATATTTTAACTCACTGACACTCCTTCAAATTACATATAAGTATAGTTAATTCAGAACACTTAGGGAAATACATTTCTTTAAACTGTGAATTGATGAACTTTGACCCGTTTTTGTAAGAAAACAATTATTTATGTATTATTTCCTTCCTTCATGATGAAACCGAAAGTTCCATTTTTTTCTTTTCTTTTTGTAAATTCTCACTGAACATTGACATTTTACTTCAGGAAGCAACTTTTCAGTGTTTAATATTTTTGGCTCTTAGGTACAACGTCAGCTGCAGTAAGAAATTTGGATTATACTCATCAGACAAAAGCAGTCGTTGGGGCCGGAGCCCAGATAATCAAAGCCTTGGACGACGTGGGCGACGGCCAAGCGGCTCTGATGGAGCTCCAAGAGAACACTTCCTTAGACAGGTCTGTGGAATGCTAAAAACTCCATGGTGTCCTTTTGTAAAGAATTATAAAGAAAAATGGTTATACTGTGGTTTATCTGTACTGCGTTTTCCAGCTTCCAATTACTTATCCATCTGCAGAAGAAGACTTGGCTTCTCAGGAAGACAATGTACCGGTTGCCATGACCACTCGCCTGCGAAGGCAAAGTGAAAGGGAAAGAGAGCGTGAACTTAGGGAACTGAGAATTAGGAAAACAGCAGACAACATGGATTTGTTACCAGCCATACAACCTGATCCATCTATATGGACTGTTGAAGATGTTTGGGCCTTCATACATTCATTGCCTGGTATGCATATGGAATATATTTATTGGAATTTGCTAAGAATGTCTGAAAGAAATATTGCTACTCAGGGGTATGTGTGGAGGGAATGTACAACAGTTGGTTTTAGTTGCAAAGAAATGGGTAATATTCCATCTGTTTACCTTCATATTGTGCTTCTAGAGTTTACTTTCAGGATCCTTTGAGGGAGTTTCAGGGGATTTATACCCTGCCCTTCAGCAAGTTCCCAGGCTTGCAAAACATGTAGACTCTCAGTAAAAACAAATGAAAAGCAAACGTTTGAACACCACAACTTAAAAGAGCAGCATCAAGCCAGGCAGTCCAAATTAAAAAATGCAAAGCCACATAAATGCCATTCGCAGATGGAAAGTAGTTCAGATTTAAAAGCCTGGAAAAATAAGGCTTTTGCCTAGTGTCATAATGACATCAAGGTGGGTACCAGGTAAGTCTCCCTGGAGAGAGAATTCCACAGTCAAGGTGCCACCACCAAGCAAGTCCTCGTAGCCACCTATTGCCCTTCAGATAGAAACTGGCCTAACAGTTCCCAAAGTAGCTGGTTTATGTTCAGTTCATTCTTAAAGCTTTTTCTGTAGCTTCCACCCACCTTAGCATCTCCATTAGTACTGTTTCATCATCACTACAGCACTGGACAATATCTTTTGGTACGTCAGTGAGGTGGGAGATAAAAGTTTTATGTTACAGTAGTTAGGGTGGCAACATCTCCCTATCCATTTCTATGCTGGCTTTCTTTTAAACACCCTAACTATATATTGCTTACAGAACATTGCATTGGCTGAATGAGGATGGGTTTGCTTTAGTAGCATTTGGGGTCCTGAGCCAGGACCCAGCTTCACCCTCAAGAAGTCCCAGGGGAAAATTCACACCACCAAGGTGTGGGATGAGGATCCCCCCCGTTCTTGTTTTGTGTCCTGAGCATCAGTTCCTGTTCTGTCAAGCTGTAATCTCTGAACACTTAACAGACATTACAGTGCCTGAACACTTCAGGAATTACAATGTTATGCAATTCTCATTCCATCGCATCTCATCCAAAATAGAATGTTAATGTTTTCCAACACAGAAGACATAAATGTTCTATTTCAGAGCAAGGAGAGATGTGAAAGAACCCGATGTTTGAGCTACTGACACTTCCTGTTTATTTCTTATTTGATTTATATCCCTCCCTCCCAGCAGGAGCCCAGGGCAGCAAGCAAAAGCACTAAAAACACTTTAAAATATCATAAAAACAGACTTTAAAATACATTTAAAAAAAACACTTTAAAAACATTTTTTTAAAAAGCTTTGAAGACATCTTTTAAAAAAAGGTTAAAAAACATATTGTTTAAAAAAAAAGATTTAAAAACATATTAAAAAGCAATTCCAAAACAGACGCAGACTGGGATAAGGTCTCACCTTAAAAGGCTTGTTGAAAGAGGAAGGTCTTCAATAGGTGTCAAAAAGATAACAGATGGTGCCTGTCTAATATTTAAGGGTAGGGAGTTCCACCAGATAGGTGCTACCACACTAAAGGTCCGTTTCCTATGTTGTGCAGAATGGACCCCCTGATAAGATGGTATCTGCAGGAGGCCTTCACCTGCAGAGCGCAATGATCGACTGGTATATCAGGGATAAGACAGTCTTTCGAGTATCCTGGTCCCAAGCTGTATAGGGCTTTGTACACCAAAACTAGAACCTTGAACTTGGCCTGGTAGCAAATGGGCAGCCAGTACACTTATTTCAGCAGCGGGGTGACATGCTCGCGATATCCTGCCCCAGTGAACAGTCTTGTCGCTGCATTTTGCACCAGCTGCAGCTTCCGGACCACCCCAAGGACAACCCCGCATAGAGCGCATTACAGTAATCTAGCCTGGAGGTTACCAACAGCCACAGCTGTCTTACAGCCAAAGCTGGTAAAAGGACTCCTAGCCACTGAGGTCACCTGGGCCTCCAGTGACAAAGATGGATCTTTGTCCAGATGTATATTCAGACTCAGTTTATTGGCCGTCATCCAGCCCACCACTGAGTCCAGGCAGCAGTCCAGGGCTTGCACAGCCTCTCCCGATTCAGATGTTACAGAGAACTAAAGATGGGTATCATCGCTGTACTGCTGACACCTTGCCCTGAATCTCCTGATGACTGGTCCCAAGGGCTTCATATAGATGTTAAACAGCATGGGGGACATGATGGTACCCTGCGGCACCTCACAGCACAACTGCCAAGGGGGCCGAAAGACAATCACCCAATGCTATTCTCTGAAAAAGACCTTGGAGATAGGATTGGAACCACTGTAAAACAGTGCCTCCAATACCCATCTCACCAGGTTGGCCCAGAAGGATACTATGGTCAATGGTATCAAAAGCCGCTGAGAGATCAAATAAGAATAACAGGGTCGCACTCCCCCTGTCCTTCTCCCGATAAAGGTCATCCATCAGGGGGACCAAGGCCAATTCAGTCCCATAACCAGGCCTGAACCCAGACTGGGATGGGTCAAGATAATCTGTTTCATCCATGAGTACTTGCAATTGCTGTGCCACAACCTTCTCAGTCACCTTCCTTGAAAAGGGGGTATTTGCAACCGGTTGGTAATTGTCGCAGGCTAATGGGTCCAGGGTGGGCTTTTTCAGGAGCAGTTGGATCACTGCCTCTTTCCGGGCAGCTGGAACCATTCCCTCCCTCGATGCATTGACCACTGTGATGTTCCTGTATTAATGTATATATGGTAAGTGCTGTTTGTATAGAAGATACATGGTAAGTGGAATGAAAGAGGAGGGGGGAGTAAATGAGCAGTAGAATGCTGGATGATTGGCTGAGTGTTTGGATGGCTGAGAGTATAAATGGAAGGATGACAGTTGAATCTGGGTGGACGTGAGTGGGCTGTTTGAGAGGTGTTTGGTGGACGTTAGTGGGTTGTTTTGGTGTAGTTTGGAGGTGGGTGTGAGTTGGTGTATGTCAGGAAAGTGTGGAGAAAGAGGGAGGTGGAGTTCGGATTAGTAATAAGTCAAATATCACAGTAATAGATGAAACCATAAGCTTGTAAATCATTATCAAAGTTATCTTGTTATTAATGTTATTTAATAAATACTATTTTGGTTTACCGAAGGCCTGATCCTTGGCTGGGGTTTCACAGACCAGAAGGGAGGGTAAGGTAATAACCAAGGCTGAAGGGAAACAGTAACAAATGGTGGCAGCGGTGAAGAGGAGAAGATAACATTATAAGTATCCAGAGCAACCCCGAGTTATGAGTTATCTGCATTGATACAAGGGGGTTGGGAACAGCATAGGCACGCAGTCACGAATGTAACCGGATAGAGAGACTCAGGCAGGGTCTCTGGGAACATTGGTAGTAGAACGTGACTGGTGGTGCTGCCTAGCAGGGGGATCTATTGAGATCTGTGCTAGAGCGGAGAGAGAAACCATAAAAAAGGACAGTCCGGACTGGTGGAGTCCCTGGTGGTGCCTAGTGAAAGGCAGTAGCCACAAGCAGGTAGGAACCTGACAGGGAGAGCCAGGGAAGGGCGTCACAACCACACCCTGGATCTACTCGGTCAAACCCCGTCGGCAAGCTTTAATAAGCCAAGAAGGGCAGAGGTTGAGAGGACATGTTGCTGGCCGCATCATTGCAAGCACCTTGTCTACGTCATCAGGCCGCATCAACTGAAACCGTTCCCAAGAAGTTGCAGCAGACGTTGCACTGGACACCTCATTGGGGACTACAGTAGATGTGGAGGGGGCATCAAGACTGCTACGGAGGCGAGCAACTTTACCCTCAAAGTGCCTAGCAAGCAATTCACAGTGGGCCTCTGAAGGGTCTAAGACTCCATTTCCTGGAGTTGATGTCAACAGACCCCTGACAATACAGAAAAGCTCCACTGGACGGCTACTTGAGGATGTGATGGAGGAAGAGAAGTGGGCCTTCTTTGCCGCCCTCACCACCACACAGTAGGCACGGTTATGATGTCTTACTCATGCCCGATCAGCCTCACAGCACGTCTTTCGCCACTTGCATTCTAGCCGTCATCCAGCCTGTTTTATTGCCCTTAGCTCACTGGCGTACCAAGATGCAAACTGGACTCCACAATGCCTGAGAGGGCGCTTGGGGGAAACTGTGTCAAGAGCCCAACACACCTTGCTGTTCCACAGCATGACAAGGGCTTCAACAGGGTCATCTGTTCTATCTACTGGGAACTCCCCCAGGGGCATTCAGGAATCTAGTGAATTCTGTTAGTCTCCAGGGGCGGACCATCTTAATTTGTCCACCACCCCTGCAGGGAAAGATCGGAGCTACAAGTCTAAACTTCACCAGGAAGTGGTATGACCATGACAATGGGGTGACATCCACCACCACCCATCTCCAGACCACCCCTTCCTCCATCTGGAGCAAAAACCAAGTCAAGGGTGTGCCCTGCCCTATGTGTTGGGCCAGTGACAACTTGAGACAGCCCCATGGCCATCATGGAGGCCATGAAGTCCCAAACCAGAACACTAGATGCAGCCTCAGCATGGGCATTTAAATCACCCAGCATTAGCCTTTTGGGCTTCTCCAATACCGCAGCCAAGATGGCCTCCACCAGCTCAGTCAGAGAAGCTGCCAGGCAGCAGGGAGGACAGTACACCAGTGTCTGTTCTATTCAGTACACAGCATTGCTATGTCTGAAGTTACTGTATACTTGGATGGTTCTATTATTATCGTCATCATCATCATTATCATCAACAACATTTATTACCTATTCTTCACTCAAGTCCCAGAATGGGTTACAACAATTTTAAAATACAGCATTAAAAACCATTAAAAACAACCTAAAATCGCGAAATAGGTTGGTTACTAAAAATATATATCTTAGGTGTTAAAGGCCGGGGTAAAGAGGTGTGTCTTCAGCAATCGCTTAAAACTGTACAATGAAGTTGCCAGATGCACCCTGGGGGGGGAGTTCCACAACCTAGGGACCACGACAGTGAATACCCTCTCCCAGGCCACTACCCCTTGAGCTTCCAAGGGTGGTGGAACTATTTGATTGATTGATTGATTGATTGTATAGCTCGCCCTTCCTCCCAGAAGGAGCCAGGGCAGCAAACAAAAAAACTAAAAACACTCTAAAGCATCTTAAAAATAGGCTTTAAAATATATTAAAATAAAACATCTTTAAAGACATATTAAAACAAAACATCTGTAAAAAAAAAGCTTTAAAAACATTTTTAAAAGCAATTCCAACACACACAGAGACTTGGATAAGGTCTCTACGTTGAAAGAGGAAGCTGTTCAGTAGGTGCCGAAAAGATAGCAAAGATCAAAAGGGTCCCTTCTACTGATCTTAGCACCCAAGAGGTTCTGTAGGGAAGGAGGTGATCTTTCAGATGTTTGGGACCTGTCATTTAGGGCTTTAAACACAAGCATGAGCACCTTGAAATGGACCTGGAAACAAACTGGCAACCAATGCAGCTGTTTTAAAACGGGTTATATGGGATCTAAAGGGAACCCCAGCCAGTAATCTGGCTGCTTCATTTTGGACCAGTTGAATTTTCGAAGTCATTTTCAAAGGCAGCCCCTTATAGAGTGCATTGCAATAATCCAATCTGGAAGTTGCCAGAGCATGGAGTACTGTGGCCAAGTCATCTCTTGTCCAAAAGGGGCCAAAGCTGGCAAACCAGCTGGAACTGAAAACAGGTACAGTAGAGCCCCATTCATACGGCAGGTTAGGGACCAGACCCCTGCCGAAAAGCTAAAAGTGCCAAAAAGTGGAACATAGCATCGCCCTCTCCCACTGCCCCACCGCTCGCTTGCCCTCGTTATGGTGCCAGGCTCCCTACCGTGGATCGGAGGGAGGGAGCTGCCCGCCCGCTCACCGGCCTGCCTGCACCCACTCGCTTGCCCTCTGCCAGCTCACTCGCTCGCCTTCCACCCTGCCTGCTCATTCGCTTGCCCTCGTTATGGTGGCAGGCTCCCTGCTGCGGATCGGAGGGAGGGAGCTGCCCGCTCACTCGCTCCCCCTCTGCCGGCTCGCTTGCCCTCTGCCGGCTCGCTTGCCCTCTGCCGGCTCGCTTGCCCTCTGCCGGCTCGCTTGCCCTCTGCCGGCTCGCTTGCCCTCTGCCGGCTCGCTTGCCCTCTGCCGGCTCGCTTGCCCTCCGCCGGCTCGCTTGCCCTCCGCCGGCTCGCTTGCCCTCCGCCGGCTCGCTTGCCCTCTGCCGGCTCGCTTGCCCTCCGCCGGCTCGCTTGCCCTCCGCCGGCTCGCTTGCCCTCCGCCGGCTCGCTTGCCCTCCGCCGGCTCGCTTGCCCTCCGCCGGCTCACTCGCCCTCCCCCCTGCCTGCTCTCTCACTTGCCCTCTCCCGCCACTCACTCGCCTTCTCCCGCCACTCACTCACCACCACCACCCGCTCACTTGCTCACTCGGTGCACACACATTGCTTACCTTAAAATCTTTGAGTGTTGGCTGCAGCGCTTCTATCTTTGCCAGGTCTCCACGATGCTGAGGAGCGGTTTGGGGCTGATGCAGGTGCTTGGCATCGTCCACCCTTTCAGCCTTTAGGGCTGCGGGGCCAGCTGGCTCTCCATTGCGTGGTGAGCCTTCTCTGTTGCCCCCTGGAGCTGGCACATTTTCATCATCTGACTCCAAGTCATCCAAGTCTCCATCATCTGACTCATCAACGAATCTTATTCGTTTTGATGGTGGAGACTTGGATGAAGCTCTTGCTGTTGATGTTGACGTTGAAGATTGTTCAAGGCTAGCTGTTGCTGTCAAAGGTTGCGATGGTACTTTCTTAAAGTAGGAAAGCAATGGACTTTGCCTCTTGACTTCCCATCTCCTTTCCCTTAGAATTTCTTTATAGCATGCAATACCGTCTAGAAGGCCTGCATTCACTTTAGAACTTTTTTTGGAATTTGGATCAATCCTCTCAAAAGCTGCCATCCCCGTTTCTATACAGTTGATAAGCTTCTTCCAATTCCTTGGTTGTCATTTCTCTAGGCACAGCAGGACTATCATCAGGATGGGACACCTCTTCACAAAACATCCTTCTTTGCTCTTCAATAAGATCTTCGTCTGTTAGGGTCTCGTCATGAGAGACAAGCAATTCTGCCACATCCTCAGGCTCGACTTCCAATTCTAATTCCCTTGCCATTTCCACAACGTTTGTAGCGACTTCCTCCACTGGATTCTCAAAGCCTTCACAATCGTGCATAAGTGTGGGAATTAGCTTCTTCCAAATACCTTTCAATGTTGTTTCTTTAACTTCCTCCCATGCATCTCTAATAGTTTTTATACCATCCAAAATCTTGAAGCTTTTCCAAAATTCTTTTAATTTATTTTCTCTTTGCCCCACTACTGTACCGCTGTCTAAGGCATTTATAGCCTTAGAAAAAGTTCTCCTTAGGTAATAGGATTTAAACGCTGCCATTACACCTTGGTCCATAAGCTGCAGCAATGAAGTTGTATTTGCAGGTAGAAAAATAACATTTATCTCCTTGTACAAACCAATTAGAGCTCGTAGGATGGCCAGGGGCATTGTCTGCAAGAAGTAAAATCTTAAAAGGAATGTTCTTTTCCTTGCAGTAAGCCTCAACTGTAGGCTTAAAATAGTCCGTGAACGAATTTGAGAAAAGATCGCCAGTCATCCAAGCTTTTGAATTGGATTTATAATAAACAGGGAGGCTAGCTTCTGCATAGTTCTTTAGGGCCCTAGGATTTTCTGAGTGATAAATCATCATAGATTTTAACTTGCAGTCACCAGCTGCATTAGCCCCTAACAAGAGAGTTAGCCTGTCTTTTGCAGCTTTGAAGCCAGACATTGACTTCTTCACTTTAGCAATAAAAGTCCTAGACTGCATCTTCTTCCAATATAGGCCTGTTTCATCCACGTTGAAAATCTGCTGCTTAGTATATCCACCATTTTCGATGATCTTAGAAAGCTCACGTGGATAACTTTCTGCAGCTACTGCATCAGCACTAGCTGCTTCACCCTGTACTTTGATGTTGTGGAGATGGCTTCTTTCTTTAAACCTATTAAACCAGCCTCTGCTAACTTCAGATTTATCCTCAGCAGCTTCTTTGCCTCTCTCAGCCTTCATAGCATTGAAGAGACTTAGGGCCTTGCCCTGGATGATGGCTCGGCTTAAAGGCACGTTGTGACTGGTTTGATCTTCAGTCCACACCAGTAAAAGTTTTTCCATGTCAGGAATAAGCTATCACATTTTCTTATAACTTTAGTGTTCACTGGTGTAGCACTTTTAATTTCCTTCAACACTTTCTCCTTAGCGTTCACAATTGTACCGACTGTTTGGCGAGCCAAACCTAGCTTATGGCCTATCTCGGCCATAGACATGCCTTGCTTCCTAGCTGTATCATTTCTAACTTGGCACATAAAGTAAGAGGCTTGCAACTCCTTTTTTTATCACTAGTACTACACTGAGATGCCATTGTAATTAACATAAATATATTATTATACATTATTACTGTATATAATATATATTATATCTTACTATATTTATATATTATATATATCTTACTATATTTATATATTATATATATTACTATATTTATATATTATAAATTTATATGTTATAAATTATTATATATTATACAGTATATATAAATATTGTATAATATAATAACCTTAACCTCTGAAAGTTTGGAAAATTGCCAGAATACAGAGAGACGCAGAGCGCATGAATGCTGAATCAGACTGAATCACTGACAGTAAAATGGCGCTTGACGCCCTTCTTAGACTCAGCTGCTGAGCACGTTGTCAGAGCTTGGAAACGTTACTTTTTGGAACTACAACTCCCATCAGCCCAACTGTAGTTCAAAAAAGTAACGTTTCCAAGCTCTGACGATGTGCTCAGCTGCTGAGTCCAAGAAGGGCGTCGGGCGTCATGCCGTAAAAACGCCAAAAAAGCGGAACAAGCACCGAACATATTAACATGGATATAATTGAAAACCGCCGCATTAGCGAAGCACCGAAAAGCAGGGCCCTACTGTAGTGCTTGCTATTGAGGCCACCTGAACGTCCACTGACAATGTTGGATCCAGGAGTACCCTTAAGCTGTGGACCTGCTCCCTCAAGGGGAGTGCAACCCTACAGCAACAGAAAGAGAGGGCAGAGTTGATAAAGGGTTGGAGCCCTTCAGAATAAGTGCACCTTTCTTCCACAGCAATGCAAGCAAATATTAAAAGCAAACATTGAAATATTAAAAATTCAGATAAGAGTGTTCCCCCTTTCTGTAGGCCACTGCTTATTTTTAAGGTAATATTTGTTGTCTCCTTGCAGGTTGTCAAGATATTGCTGATGAATTTCGAGCCCAGGAGATTGATGGGCAAGCTCTTCTCTTATTAAAAGAGGATCATCTCATGAGTGCAATGAATATTAAGCTTGGACCTGCACTGAAAATTTGTGCACGAATCAACTCCTTGAAGGAATCCTAATGGAAACTAGGCTTTGAACCACAGCTTCCAACAGACTTGTAAAGTAATACAACAGCATCTTAACATTTGATGTGATTATTACTGCTGTGTTTAACATCTTTTTCCACATAAAGACTATTGGAGGAGCATAATTAATGTAATCTTCCAAACCTTACAGTAATTATCCAGCTTATCAGGAAGCATAAGCTGTATTGGCAAATTGTTGTAGTCAAATGCAGGGTGAGGTAGAGTCAGTGGAAAGCTCTATGAGGTTTATGTAATACGTTGTGGGTGATGCGTATTCCAAAAAGGTGATTATTTAACACTCAAAATTTAAGCTTTTTTTTAAATAATATAACCTTGATATAACCTTGATTACAGTTTTAAATTGTGTTTCTATACACCTTTTCCTTTGTAGAAAGCTTTTTAAGAATATGGATTAACAGAAGAGTCCACAGAGTCTGTGGAAGCACTGATTATGGTAAAATGCTATGCATTTAATTGTGCTCTTTGAGTTTCAATTAATCTTGAGCATATAATTTGAAGAGAACTTGCAACTGACCTCTTCTCTCATAACCCTAGAGTTCCCTCACCACTGCCACTGTAGTATTTTCTTGTAAGTGTGGAAGCTTTTCTGTGAACATGTGAGGTATTTTGTGAATGCAGAATATCTTCCACTATCAGAATATTGGTCACCTGAATTCCACATGTCCTCCTTGTCGGTATAAGGAGCACTCCCATCTGTACAAACGCATGAATATTGTGGGGGTGGAGGGAGGTATTCTTGATAAACGAGGTTGTACAGTAAGTCTGATGCACATAATGGCAAAGCTGCTGAGAGCTGGAATGGCATGACACCCTTCCTGGATAGTACTAAAAAGCACATACATTATGTTAATTCTTCGTATGCTGCTATGCACTGAAGAGGGCATTATGTTGTTATCCTTATGTTTTTTCTTGCTGCTGGTTAACATAGACCAAAGGAATTAATGTACACCTATTGAATGGAAAGTTGTCATCTATGTGCTGGTGTGCAACTCCAAGTTATTGAATAGTTCTCAAGAGCAAATTGGATCAGCAGGCATTTCTGGGCTTTGTTTTCCTTCTATAATTTTCTTGTCTACCCTTTCTTTGTTTCCACCAGCAGATATTTTGGTAGATGCTGCTAGGGACGTTGTTCTTCCCTCTCCATTTGGAATAAGCACTTTTTGAAATTACAGTGGTTTCACCTCTTAACATTTCTTCACAACCCAGTGTTATCTGCAGCAGCTATTCATGTTATAGTAAGTATGCCAAATGAATGGCACCAAAGTATTAAGAGTAAGCATTCAGAAGTATGTTCTTTATATTTAATAGTTTGCATCATGCTTTGGAAGATCCTCTACCACCATTCAGTTAACATGGTTGAAGAAATGGCATTGAGCACTAAGGAGTTTCACAAGAACAAGGGATTTCCATTCATTTCAGTAGTTTGTACAAAATAAATGCCCTGTAGATTATGACCACCATGTAACTGAACGTGAATCTTCCACAATAGCATGTCTGTTTATTTCAGGATATGTTGGTTTCAGTTATAATACAAATCTCTTAAGATAGATTTGGGTTTTTTTGGAAATGATTTACTAGATGGCTAGCTAGTACACTTTTAGGCACTATATAAAAATGATAAATACAATAGTAAATAATACCATTACAATTCTGTCTCTGAGTGGAGTCTAGAGAGTCAAAAACTATTTATGATTTCTTGGCATGGTAAAATATTTTTTGTTTTATTTGTACGTCAGCACCTTATTTGCTGTAAAATTAAGGGTGGTTTAATTAGCAGAAGTGCTTAGACTTGTATGGTGCTTTACTGGTTGTTTCAATTTGGAATTTGGGGGTGCATTCAAGAAGGTATTTCTTACTGTTACAGTTAACAATTTACAGATTATTTGTTTAAGGTTATCAGAAGCTCAAAGTAATTCAGTTCCTTACAGAGTTAAGGAGAGCCACCCAACATTTACAGGTGATGTGTGTATGTGTAAAAATGTAAGAATTACAAAGTATTTCATCATTTCCCAACTCCTCATTTTTCCATATAGATTCTTTTGTATATGGAACATGCAAATAAGTTATAGAGCGTAATATAGTTAAAGCTGCCACCAAATCGCATGAACTGGTTATTTGCCTAAATAGTATTTGTGGACAGCTAACTGCATTGGTTATTTGCTCAAATAGTATTTATAACTGTTAAGTTCAGTAAACTCATGAAGGTAATTTTTGCCAAAGCACAACAGGGATTCCAAAATTAAGCATGTTTTCCCCACTTTTGGAGAATGAATTGTTCAGTCCTATCCATACGGGATTTAAGTGGAAAAAGTTTAAGAGCACAGTCCAAACTATAGGAAGTCAATGTAATTTATGCTGGACTAACTGAAGCTGGAGTAAATTATTCCAAACTCCTTTCAGGAGTGGGGCTACTGCTGGCTGAGCCTGCCCCTGATCCCAGTAAAGGGAAAGCAAGCCTTTAAAACAGAGTTTCACTTACATTACCCTTTTTGCCAGTGTAACATCCAATGGGTTGCTAGGTCATGTGACTGAGCTGAAAGGAGTCTGGAAATAGGGGTAGGTCTCCTCTGCCCGCCTCTTTCGGGACTTCATCCAGCCTCAGATGAGCCAGTTTTGGCTAAGCCAGGATGGAGGGTTTACTCCGGTGTTTCTCCAGCTGAGCTGGGATGGGGGACTTCAGCCGGCACAGCCAGACATCCATCTGTTCTAACACCCCTCATCCCAGTGGATTTTAGGCTTAGATCGCTCGCTTAGCTAGTTTAGTCCCATTTACTTTAGAGAGATTAAGACTGCAGTCCTTTGTACATTTATGGGTGAGAATAGTTGCCAGTAAATGTGCATTGGGCTGTAAAACATACAAATCAAAATATTTCAATTTAACTGAGTGGTTTTTCAAGCTAATTTTGTTTTGCAAATGACTTTTTTTGAAATGTCAATTCTTTTAAGCATCTGGGAACTGGAACAATTTTACATCTCCTGTAATATACAAATAAGAGCACAAATTCTTATTGATACCTGACTGATAAACATTATATAATTTATACCAAATACTCAGTTACTTTCATTAGTGGCACTATGTATAGGTTTACAGAGAATCCTGACAAAGATTATGGTATGATGTAGTATATTTGAGTATTGTACCCCTGAAAAAAGAACTGAAGCACAATAACTCTACCTTGAATAGAAACATTTGTTGCAGCTTTCCCCCCCAACAAACCACAAAACTAGACTACGACCTGGGAGACCAGGGTTTGAATCCCCACACAGCCACGAAGCTCAGTGGGTGACCTTGGACATTTTATTTATTTATTTATTTAACAGAATTTGGATTCTAATTATAAATAAAACTTCTAAGTAGTTTACAAAAAATATATAAATTAGAATTGTTTATAAAGGTAAAGGTAAACGTTTTTTAAAAATAATCAAAATATAATAAAATCAACAGTTAAAAATATACAGTATAAGCTAAAATTACTGATTAAATACGCATCAACTCTACACGTTGGGGTAGGCTTGCTTAAACAAAAATATTTTTAGCAGGTGTCAAAAAGAGTACAGCTAAGCGACTTGTCTAACTGCAATGGGGAAGGAGTTGCAGAGTGTAAGAGTTGCCACGTTAAAAGAAATGGAGCACAATCAGTTGACAAGAGTAGAAGTTGTTTTTGTAGCTTGATAATACAATGTCCAACATATTTACATGTCGTACTAAAAGATGATAGTTCACTCAGGGGCTGGACTAGCCTATCTCATTTGTTCCGTTTGCCTCTTCAGTGTTATTTAATATGAAACGGATATAATTTTTTATTCATTAAGATGGTTAATTTGTAAGGGGGCTGCCATATGATCTGAAGACATTTGACCTCAGCATGGAGCAAACTATTGGACTACATGATCTTGAACTTCTTTCCTGCCCTACAGTTCAGGAATAGCACTTGTATTTCAGATTCCTTTGTTAGTGGTAGTAGCATTTAGGGTATGCACAGAAGTGATTGCACATAGCTTGTTAAAAGTGATCTCCAGTCACAGCCAACTAGGGAAAACACATAATTAGGAGGTTCTGTTTTGTTTTGTTCATTATCTCTCTTTACATTTTGTACTCAAGTACAACTGCCAACATACAAACTGTAAAATAAGAAGTGCCCACGTGTATTGGCACGGCCGTTAGTGGACCCACAGTTACACTGTAATCTGATTGATGATGTCATGGTCTGAGGCAGCATGGCAGTCAGCTTTCTAACCCATTGGTACTCACTAGGCACTGTCGCGTCCAGAGCCGAAAGAATGAGGCTGGAGTGTGTGTGCAAGTAAATCTCGTTTTATTAGAGTAATGGATACATCAAAGGCATTGCGCTTCATAGGAAACCCTACGCTAACTCACTAGATTCCCTAACTATACTCTAGACATGCTCTGCAGCATGTGAAGGAAGTTGACTCAACGACCCCCCACTGGGAGCGGCAGGCTTATATAGGAAATGTTTTCGAACGTAATCTCTGACACCTTCGTAATTCCTGTCTTTGCCCTGTCCGTTTCTCGTGGCGACGGGAACGAGGAGACAGGGGACGCACATCCAACAGCTCATCTGAAGACACCTGCTCCCGAGCAACAGGCTCAAGGTCAGGGGGCGGTGCCACACTGGAATCCTCCTGGGAACTGCTTGGTAAAGGAGGAGCTGGCACTGACTCTGAAGCTTCCCCCCACAAGTCCTCTGCATCAACTGGAGGCGGTGCGCTCGGCTCCTCGGAAAGGGCGTTACTCGTGGGAACTGGCTGGAGAGCAGGCTGCCCCCCTCCCGCACGATCCTGCTCAGACACAACAATCCCCAACTCTGCTTCTTCTGGCTGCGGAGGTGCCTGAAACTCATGCCTCCCCCTTCCTGTCCCTTCTGAGTTGGCTGCAGCGCAACATTATCCCCCCCTCCATGCTTTAACCCTTCCCACCCCTGAAGCTTAGGTTTCTCTGGATAAGCCTCATGGAATTCTCTCACCAAAGTCGGAGCGTGCACATTCTCCTCTGTTCCCCAGGAACATTCAGTTGGATCATACCCCTTCCAATGAATCAGGTACTGAAGACACCCTCGGCGTTTTCGCGAGTCCAAAATCTGTTCTACTTCGTATTCCTCCTCCCCCTCTACCAACAACAGCGGTGCGGGCTCCACTCGTGGACGGTGAGGGTCGGGGGCAGCGTCCTTGGTCAACAATCCCCTGTGGAAGACTGGGTGCATCTTGAAGGTGGGCGGCAATTTTAGTCTGTAAGCCACAGGGTTAATCTGAGCCTCCACCTCAAAGGGCCCTACACGCTGATGCTGCAGTTTACGACACCGGCCAGGCATAGCTAGGAAACGTGTAGAGATCCAGACCTGGTCTCCCACTCGTATGAGGTCCCCCTCTCTCCGATGCTGGTCAGCTGCGCGTTTGTAATCCGCTTTGGCCTGTTCTAGTTGCTCTTGGAGTAGCTGTTGCATAGCATGAAGTTCCTGCAAGTAATCTTCAGCGGCTGGGACTGAGAGACTGTCTTTTGGGGCAGGGAAGGCTCGGGGGTGGTAGCCAAAATTGGCGAAGAAAGTAGTCTTGCGTGTGCGAATGCACAGCATTATTATAGGCAAATTCTGCTAAATGCAGGTAGGACATCCAGTTGTCCTGCTGATACCCCACAAAACAACGTAAATATTGTTGCAACACTGCGTTGACCCTCTTGGACTGCCCATCCGTTTGGGGATGATGGGCAGACGACAGTCTCAGCTCACTTTGCAGCAACTTCCACAACGCTTGCCAAAAACGCAAGGTGAATTGTGTGCCCCAATCGGAAACCAGGCCATCTGGCAGACCGTGCAGCCGATACACATTTTGCACGTACAACTTGGCAGTGTCTTGAGCGCTTGGGAGCCCTACGCATGGAATGAAGTGAGCCATTTTCGAGAAGGCATCAACGACCACCAAAACTGTGGTTTTCCCCTGCGAAGGTGGAAGGTCTGTTATAAAATCCATAGTAATCATTCGCCAAGGTCCTCCTGGAGCAGGAAGGGGTTCCAGTAGCCCCGGTGGCTTCCCAGTGGCATGTTTAGCCCTCCTGCAAGTGGGGCAAGAGCGAACGTAATGCTCTATGTCCTTCTTCACCTTGGGCCACCAGAACTCCCGAGTGACAGCTTGAATGGTCTTAAAAACCCCAAAGTGGCCTGCCGTGGGGGCATCATGGCACTGACGTAGTACCCTCACTCGCAGTTCTCCGGGGGGCACATAAACAGCTTCCTGATGGTGCAGTATGCCATCCTTCCATATAAGGTCCTTCTGTTCTGCCTGGGGTGACGCGCCCTCTTCGACCCACTGCTCCTGCACAAAAGGGGCCTGTTGTTGCGCTTCACGCACTTCAGCTTCCCAAGAATCTTGGCAGGCCCCTACTACTCCCCGCTCGGGAGGGATTATGTACTGTAACGGTCTTGGGGTGGGATCCCTCAGAAATTCTGGCTTCCTTGCGAGGGCATCAGCCCGCTTATTCTGTGCTTGGGAGATATAATGAATTTTGAAATGGAACCGTGCGAAAAACTGAGCCCAGTGCACTTGCCTCTGATTGAGTTTACGGGCGGTATGAAGACTCTCTAGATTATGATGGTCCGTGCGCACCTCAATTTCATGCTGCGCCCCTTCCAGATGGTGTCTCCAGGCTTCAAAGGCATCTCTAATGGCTAATAGCTCCTTTTCCCACACAGTGTAGTTTTGTTCAGAGTCGGTTAACTTTCTGGAAAAGTAGGCACAAGGCATCAGTTCTCCCCCTTTCTGGGCCGGTTGCAAAAGAACCCCTCCGATCGCGACGTCCGACGCATCCGTCTCTACCACAAAAGGGAGCGCCGGGTCGGCATGCTGTAGTATGGGTTCGGTAGCAAACCTTCACTTCAGGCTCTCGAAAGCCTCTTGTGCAGCTTCTGTCCATTGGAAAGGTCCTGAGCCCTTCAGGCAATCCGTGAGCAGTGTGGTCTGATGGGAGTAGTTGGCTATGAAACGATGATAGTAATTCGCAAAGCCCAAGAAGCATTGCAAATCCTTCTTGGTCTTGGGGGGTTGCCACGTGAGTACACAACGAACTTTTTCTGGGTCCATTTCTACTCCTGCTGGAGAGATCCGATACCCCAGAAAGTCCAACGTGGTTAGGTCAAACCCACACTTTCCCAGCTTACCGTAAAGACGGTGTTCCCGTAACTTCTGCAGCACTGCACGCACATGCGAGTTGTGTTCCTCGGGAGTATTCGAATAAATCAGGATATCATCCAAATACACTATCATAAAGCGGTCCACAAAGTCCCGAAAGATGTCATTCATAAAATTTTGGAAGACTCCAGGTGTTCCCGACAACCCGTATGGCATCACCAAATACTCAAACTGACCATAACGGGTCTTAAACGCAGTCTTCCATTCATGGCCTGCCTTAATCCTCACCAAATTGTAAGCTCCTCTCAAGTCCAGTTTCGTGAAAATTTTGGCGGAACGCAACCTCTCCAACATTTCCCTAATGAGCGGCAGCGGGTAACTATTGGGGATAGTGAGCTGGTTTAGGGCTCGATAATCATTACAGGGACGGAGCTCCCCCCCTTTTTTCTTCACAAACAGCAGGGGTGCACCAGCTGGGGACTGTGAAGGGCGAATGAAGCCTTTCTTCAAATTGGCGTCCAGAAACTCAACTCTGGTTCAGATAGAGAGTAGATCCGCCCGGCGGGGATGCGTGCCCCAGGCACCAAATCAATGGCACAATCATAGGGCCGGTGAGGAGGGAGCTGCTGCGCTTCCTTTTTATCAAAGACGTCCCGAAAACTCCCATACTTGGTGGACAAAGTTATCTCCCTTGGGGGAGACGCCCCTGCCAACACCTGTGGCTCCTCTTCAGGCTGGCAATGTTGATGGCAGTACTTGGAGATAAAAACTACCACAGCTTCATCCCAAAAGATTGTGGGGTTGTGCCTAACCAGCCAAGGCATACCCAACACCACCGGGAAACGCGGCAAGGACGCCACATAGAACGACAGGTCTTCCCGATGCCCAGGGACCTTCACTTCCACGGACTCAGTCACCCGAGTCACCCCCCCAGACTTCAGAGGCCGGCCATCTATAGTTTCCACTGCCAACGGCTGACTCAGTTCTCTTGTGGGAATAGCGTGGTGTAGCGCCAACTCTCGGTCTATGAAACAAGAGGATGCTCCGCTGTCAATCATAGCCTTGGCTGAGAAGCTCTCGCCTGAGGATAGGGTGATGCGAATGGGCAACAGAAGGGCCCCTTGGGAGGGAAGGGGTCGTAACGGAGGCTCAGTGTCTGTAGCACTCCCCAACTCTCTAGCCTCTATGAGAGCTGGGATGTGAAGTTTTCCGGCGGTTGGGATCTTCCGATTTTGGCTGCACAATTTCTGGCGAGGTGTCCAGACTTTCCGCAATAGAGACACAGTCCTTCTCTCCGGCGTCTTTCCCTCTCCTCCTCTATCAATCGCGGTCTAGCCCCCCCAATGTGCATGGGCTCCTCTCCCGAGACAGTAGGGATGCCAGGATTGGGCACGGGGCGCGCACGGGGCAGCGGAACAGCAACCTGACTCCGTGAAGGCTCCATTCTTTGCTCCAACTTTCTTCCTTCTAAGTGGCTGTCTATCTGCAAACTCAGTTGAATCAAACCCCTCAGTGAGTCGGGGTGTGTGGAGCGCGCCACTTCATCCAACACTTCTGGACTCAGTCCATTTCTGTAGAAGTACATCAAGGCTGGGTCATTGTACTCCGTCTCCTGAGACAAAACACGAAAAGCATTTGTGTATTGCCCTACAGACCCCCTTCCCTGTCTCAGGGTCCCTAACTGGCGGGCAACCGTCTCCTTCCTCTGGGGGTCTCGGAACATGTCCCCCATCGCATTTTTGAAGGCGTCAAACTGGCGCAATATCTGGTCGTTGCGAATCAAATACGGGGTGGCCCATTTTGCTGCTTCCCCTTCCAATAAACTGATGATGAACGCCACCTTCGCGTCATCAGTTGGGAATTCAGCTCTGCGCACTTGAATGTACAACTCACATTGGGCTAGAAACGTGGCAAACTGTTCACTCTGGCCCCCGTATCGCACGGGGAGCCCCACTGGAGACTTCACAGGGGCTGCCACTCTGGGAGGCGCAGCCTGGACTTGGGCGACCAAGGCATGGAGATTCTGGTTATCCACTTGCAAGGTTTGCATTGCGGCTCTGAGGTTTTGGTTCTCAGCTTGTAGGGCTTGCGTAGTCACTCGGAGGTTCTGGATCTCGGCATACAAAGCTTCCATGGTGATAGGTACTCCCCCTCTTGCTCCGTTCTGGTCTATGTCATCCGCCATGGGAACAGGTTCGAGTAGGGATGGTGGTTGAGTCAATCTGTCCCGTCCAGAGCAGAAAGAATGAGGCTGGAGTGTGTGTGCAAGTAAATCTCGTTTTATTAGAGTAATGGATACATCAAAGGCATTGCGCTTCATAGGAAACCCTACGCTAACTCACTAGATTCCCTAACTATACTCTAGACATGCTCTGCAGCGTGTGAAGGAAGTTGACTCAACGACCCCCCACTGGGAGCGGCAGGCTTATATAGGAAATGTTTTCGAACGTAATCTCTGACTCCTTCGTAATTCCTGTCTTTGCCCTGTCCGTTTCTCGCGGCAACGGGAACAAGGAGACAGGGGACGCGCATCCAACGGCTCATCTGAAGACACCTGCTCCCGAGCAACGGGCTCAAGGTCATCGGGCAGTGCCACACTGGAATCCTCCTGGGAACTGCTTGGTAAAGGAGGAGCTGGCACTGACTCTGAAGCTTCCCCCCACAAGTCCTCTGCATCAACTGGGGGCGGTGCGCTCGGCTCCTCGGAAAGGGCGTTACTCGTGGGAACTGGCTGGAGAGCAGGCTGCCCCCCTCCCGCACGATCCTGCTCAGACACAACAATCCCCAACTCTGCTTCTTCTGGCTGCGGAGGTGCCTGAAACTCATGCCTCCCCCCTTCCTGTCCCTTCTGAGTTGGCTGCAGCGCAACAGGTAAATGGAAATAGACTGCTGGTCACACCGGCAGCAGTGTTGCTGAATCACCCTGCTAAAAGCAATTGATAGCGTGATGACTATACTAAATATAGTCTGGGGAGGCTTATAATGAAATACTTTAAAATTTAAACCCTAAGATGAATTCAGGTAAATTTTATTCTTCATGTAAATTCCTCACCTCTTTGAACCATACAGGTTTTATATAGGTTCAGTTATTAATTCACTTTCTTTATTACAGATATTTGGGTAATTCTGTAGTCAAATGACAACATTTATAGAAGTTACAAATCTGAGTTATACTTTGGCTGTGTCTAGTCACTGCTGGTTCCATGGTTTAGAACCTAATAGGAACTACAGGAAGCAGCATGCATTTGGGGGTGCCTAGTCATACACACACTTGCACTATTATTCTGAGCAGTCATATAATTTGGAATGTGCCACCTGGACTGACACCACCTCAAATCTGTCACATAGATTAGCAAGCATCAATACAAGAATAGGTACATTTCCCATATGGGTTTCAGGCACAAAGTGCCAAAACACTTTCACATTAGATAACTATATTCCATATACCAAGCTGTAGCCAGATTAGAAAAGTCAAAGGCAGTCAGTCGTACTACTGGCCCCTTCTTTCTCCTCCGCGCTGTGAGTAGTTTAATGGCTTGTGATTGTGTTTCACCTTTTTGAATCGATACGGGCTAAAGGCCCATGATTAGGGCACAATCCAGCTCACCTTTCTGCCAGGCTGGGGTGAGTTGGATGCCACAGAGGGCTGGCTGTACTGGGAGGCTCCTGGCTGCATCAGGCTTCCCCAGCCTCCCCCAGCAGCAATCCTCTGCTGCAGCGGCGATGTGGCTCTGCCAGGAGCCTGCCAGCACTGCCAGGGTCTGCCAGGCATGGCCAGCAGAAGCCCTGAAAACAGAGTATTCCAGAGGCATGGCAGGGGTGGAGCCATGGGGGGGCATATGTGAGATCCTTCTCGCATTCAGAGCCCTCCCCTGGGTCCCATTGCTCCTTGAAACTCCACTGGCCAAAAGGCTGATAGAGTAAAAATAATTTTAAATTCCCATTCAGTCCTACGGGGCGTGCTTACTCCACGGGATGACTGTTTGCCAGAACTGGCGCTTCCCGACCAGCTTGTGTGTGTGGCACCCAGTAGAGCCAGCATTCAGCCAGGCCAGCCGCTCCCAAAAAAGAGGAGGATCCCATGGAGCTTTCTCATGGCTCCTTCACCACCACCACCACCCCAGCTTCCCGTCAGTTGGATTGCTCTGTTAATCATTGATATCCCTGCTTTCACAGGTGTACAAAGTAAATAAAAGTCTGGAGGCAGCAAGCATATGTGATGGCGTGATTTGCAGAAAAAAGGCTTAGAAAACTTCCTGTTTTCTATGTTTAACACAAAAGTAAAGGCATGATTCCAAGTCAGTGCTTAAGTGTTATTCAGTTAACGGCATTTGAATCCCTAATTTTGCATTTGTGTTGCACTGGTTTCAGTGGACCTTAAGTGCCCCTAACATTCTTTAGATCATACCCAGAACAATCAGTATTTTTATTTTTTAAGCAAGAACCTTTATTACAATAATTGTAATAGAAAAACATTTTGAAATAAAATATCCAAATACAAAATAATTACAGTAATTAATTCTAGAAAGTTACCTCCTCCAGAGAGGGAAGGATAAAATGAAATGAATGAAATTCCTGCATCACTTCCTTTATGTCAGTTGTTTTGACTCCTGTTGTCTTTACTATGATAGGAATAATATTTTGCTTTTGCTGCTTAGCCAATTGCCACGCAAGAAACTGGTTTTGTGTCATTCCTTTTGCCAAGGATCTTTCCGCTGCTAACATATCATGAAGATCAACCCTATTTCTGGCAATAGTTAAACATTCATACGTATTTACCATTAAGTGTTGTTTATGCATAATCTCCAATTCCTGCACTTCTTTTATCCATTCTTTCCTTCCCTGGTTCAATATGGATGATCACACCTCTTATTATTACTTTAAACACCTCCTATGGGGTTGTAATATAATTCACAGATCCTTCTTTGAGTCCGAAACAATCCATGATTGCTTCTCGAATTTGCTCTAGTGTTCTACTGTCACAGAGTATGCTTGAATAAGAGTATGCTTGAATCTTGCCCTTCGTCTCCAAGCCCTAATGTTTCCAATCAATTGCTACCAATGCATGGTCAGGTCATATCTTTATATCAATCATAGCTTCTATTCCTCCTTGATACAGACCTGGAGATGCCAATATATATCTTGGAATAAGAATGATATCTAGCCAAATTATAAGTAAAACCCCTTTTCTGTGGATAAATAAACCTCCAAAGATCTAGGAACTGCCATGTTTCTATCCATTCATATAGATTCTTGGGATGCTTTTTTATAGTGACATCCCTTCTTGTATTTTTGTCCATATTTCTGTTCATCATCAAATTAAAATTCCCTGATAAGATTAATTGGCCTACTTTAAACTTATTCAAGTTCTTTATAAATTTAGCATAAAACACAGTTAGAACAGAGTTGGGGGCATAAAGGCTAACAATAGTTATTTAAGTATTATTTAATATACCCTTAACCATAACATATCGGCCATCCATCTGCCTCCCTTACATATATGGCTACACCTCTCATCTTTTCATTAGCACAAGAATGGTAAAAGTGCCCTTTACAGAGCTTATTTAAAAGATGGAGATCTTGGGAAAGGATGTGAGTCTCTTGAAGACAAATAATATTAGCTTGAAATATTTTTAGACAACATTTTTTATTTATCTTTACACTTGGAAATTATACAATTATACAATTCTTTAACAACCACACTCATCTCAATACATAGAATAAAGAAGTACAATAAAGAAAAAAATGAGAGAATGAGAAGAGAAAAAAAGTAATACAAAACAAAAAATAATGAAGAAAAAGGGGTGGAGAAAAAAAAAGAAACTATATATGATTTAAGCCTTTCTAGGGTGGATCCATCGGCATCAACAAATACATCTTACTGACATCCCATAATCACAGCAGAACCCATCCAGGGGAGGGGAGGGGAGAGAGCGATAGAAGAGAATATTGACAAAATGAAATTGTGTAAAAATACAGGGATGAGGGGAATACAAACAAAAAAGCCTTCAGAAAATAGTTTGTCTCATTACTAGAAATAAAGCGCTCCATTGTGTTTTATTATCAGTGTCTTCTTTTTGCACTCGTCCCCCTTGTTGAACCATAGGGTGAGGATTATTATGGCATCTGAAGTGGGGATGGAGTGAGGAGTCGAGTTAGGATCAGGATCTGAGTTCCATTAGGTCTTGAAAACATAAACTTAAAACTTTTCCTCAAGAGCCTTTGCTTCTTCAATTGATTTAGCTGCCAACCACTATCCTTTATGTATAATCAGCAATTTGAAAGGAGTTTCCTATTGATAATTTATTTTCTTAATCCAGAGCTGATGTAGGTCAGATAAGATTTCAGCTTGCTTCCACTTGATTAACACTTTCTCTTTTGCCCAATATTGATAAGTGATAGCCTCTTTAACCTGAAGACCTATACATTTTACCATTATGTCTCTGGGGAAATCAGCCTTCTGAGGTTGGGAGGGCTCTATTTTATATGCAACTTCCACTGCAACCGAACAAAGCCTGTCCAGTTGGATGTAATTTGCTAGATGTTTTTCTGAAAAGGTGACTAGATTATTCCTCTCCAAACCCTCCGGAACTCCTCTTAATTTAATGCTCTTTTTCATTTCTTCTTGTAATTCTTCTAAGCTATTTCTGTTTTTTTCCCAATTCAATCTCCAAAGTCTTATTAGTATTTTTGGTTTTTGCAACAAAGCCCTTTGTTCATCCTGTAGGTTGTCAAGGGTTTTCCCCTCCTGTTTAGATACACTTTCCAAAATATTCCCTACAGATGCCTCCAAATTTGCAACTTTACATGCAATATTATTCAGTTTATCCTCAATGTTCTTGTCTCTATCTTGCATTTTTTCTCCAGGACTTTATCCAGCCATTTCTCTAGCTTCTTTTCCCTTTCTGATTGCCCTTTCAAATTCCTATCTTCAAAGGCTTTGAATTCTTTAGTAAATGTTTCTTGCATCTTTTCTATAGGTGCAAAATTTCCTCCTCCTCTTCTCTTGATCTTTATGTTTTCTCCCTGGCATCTTTTTATAAATTTGGTATTCATAGCTTGACATTCCATTAAATGATTAGGAATCTATTGAATCCAACATTCTTTCATCTGATTCTCCCAACAGTTCATCAAATATTTTGTTTACCAATTCATAAAGTGAGGCATAACCCAACCTGTATTTCCTTCATCCTTTGATATTTTAGATTCAATAAAAAAAATTTTTAATGATATAATCAGTCTACTCAATAATTCAGCAATTAGAAAGAGATCAGATAGAAATCAATTAAGAACAATCAAGACTGAAGGGACCATTCCCATCAAGAGCAAGCTCCATGATAAAAATGTACATACAAGTTTTCTTCTCTCAGCTTTGTACACTCACTGTTCTGAGTGCTTATTGTGTAATATCCTCAAACTCATTTGATGATTCATCTGCATAAACTCCCTACCACAGATGCACTAAATAACATTTGTGATGTTTGAGTAATTCCATGGGATCTCCTTTTGGGGCAGTTACGATATGCAAGGATCAATGCCTGCTGACATTATCTTGGGGATACAGATATGTGATGAATTTAATCACGGATTAACAGAGCATGGCTAAAGCTACTGTATATGGAGATACTCATGCAGCATGTTCAGAGTATGGGAAAGAGCATTAGCAATGGAATTCTGGTAAAGGAAGTACTGCATGTGGTTACTTCAGACATTGTCTTTGTCCTCACAACTAAAATGGTGCATCACAGATTCCTTGCAAAAATGCAAAAGGAAAAAAACCCATGCAAGTGGTCTATGGCATGTTCTCTAAGTAACCACTTCTTTGATTCTTTCTGTGTTTTCAGATCAAATGACATTAAAACCATTGTTTCCCATTTCAGACCTAATGGGAAATTGTTAAAGATACTATGATCAAAGCACAAAAGTTGGCATGCAGCAGAACAAGGGGGAAGTAAGTGGGCCCAACGCTAGTTCCAGCTAAATAAACTGTTTTATTAAGCCAGGATCATTATGTCCAAACTGGTCCATAGTGGTGTGAAAATTAAATTTAGCAAGAGCATCTGGAATCAGTTCTGTTGGACAAAATCAAATGAAAATGATAACTTATAATTGGCATTATGAAATATTTCCTTCTACATTTTTCTAGATTTGTTTCTTTTTGGAAGTTCACATCCATGATCTTTTAAAACATCTGATGCTTAGAATACATTTGTGATAGGGCCTTTTGTAAATTTATTGAGTTGATAAATATTTTAACAATCCCTTTTTGTGGCTAATTATATAGATTGACAAATATACTGTGCCCCCTCCCCATGAAAGGATAAAATTGGCCCTATTGGCCTAAAACATTTTTAATTCTGTAAAATGACCATTTTATGTTTCTTAACCTTTTCATGATGGGATCAAACCATGATATTTCCATGTAGTGTGAACCAGCAAAACAGATGATGTTGCAACAGTGGTGACAAACAATATGATTTTAAATTTATTGCCTCTTCTTTTGCACTAGTATTTGAAAATGTTGTTTAAGCAGATAAAGTATTTAACTACAATTTATATACTTTTAAGATAAATTATCCAATATGTTCTGCACCCGTTTTTTGTATTTATCCAGGGTCACTTCCCCCCTTTTCTCTTTAATTATAACTATGAAAACCAATAGAGAGACATGGGTTATTTTAGGAATTAGCAGATCAGTGTCAAGATGAGAGACAGCTGGACTTCGAGTATATTTGCATATAAACGTGTGTAAAATTAATCTATAAAGATATATATGTATGTCTCTGTGTGTGTATCATGGAATGGTACTTGGATTTTCCTAAACAAGTGTTTTAAGCATATGTAGCAACAATTCGGCACTTGGATTGTTTCCAGTGAAAATTTTAAAAAGAATCCCTCCCCTAATTAAGCTGTATCATTTTTACATTTAAAGAATAAGCCACACAGTAATTTGGGTAAAGTTTGATCTACATGTATCTTTTTTATATAAAAAAGCACTTTCATATTGACATAGCATGTGGATGAATTTTAGATTCTCATATTTGTTATGGTCTGTAGGAGTGATGTAAAATTTACTTGTTATTAATCTGTCCATGAATAATCAGATTATACAAAGGATGAATCAAAGCACCTTATACTATTGCTGCTTCAATTTGCTTGTAATTGCACCTTTCGTTATTGGCACACTTTTTTTATTGAGCATTCTTACGTGGTAACATTTGCTTCCTGTTTGATTAAATATTTGACCCACAGCATCACCAACTGGCTTATATCTGAACTTTACATTAAAATTGTGAATAGAGTGCTTCAGAAATAAAAGCTACTTCCATTTGTCTAGTTTGATTATTTGATGTCTTTTTTCACATTTGGGGAAGAGTGATAGCCACTTAATATTGCTTTATTACACATATTCTGGCCCAGTTGGCCATTCTGGCCCAACACAGGCCCTAAAGCAGTGTGTAGTAAATCCAATCAAAGAGGAAAAATAGTATTTAAAACACACGTAAAATATATTTAATAAAACACATCAAGATAAACATCCCACAGTTATCATCAAGGAGTAGATTAAAAGAAAGATCAGTTTAATTGCCTCTGAAATAAAAATGTTTTAACCATTGGGTTTTCTCCCATTGCTGCCGTTCATAGAAGGCTCTCAGAACCAGCGGAAGCTTCCATGAATGGGGATGAGGCAATTTTCTATTATTCTCATAGCCCTCTGTTTCTATCTCCAAATCTGATCCAGAGGGTTGGGAAAGCCTGAGGAACAGCAATGGGCAGGGCTGCAGGAGAAAGGTGGAATATGCAAAAAAGGCTTTCCTCTTTTATTCATGGAAGCCTTTGCTAGATCCCAAAGCCTTGCATAAGATGAGGGTGCAATTTGGTTATTAACAGGAAAACCAGTTATTACAAACAACACTATTGGGCACCTTTGAAAGTAAATTTTCATTGCTTTATTTTGAGATAAGTACCATATTTGAAATCCAGCTTGGAAAATAGCACAGGATTACATTACAGCAACCCACACACACCAAATTTACACACTTGTGAAAACTTTTGCTCAGCTATGCAAGTTCACAAATGTCACAAAATAATGCAGCCTTCCCTCACCCTATTATGGCAATTCAACATTCCCCTTCCAGAGCAGCTTGTTAACAGGTTACAATTTCAGTGGTGGGATTTTGAGTTTTATCTACATCTTGACAGTTGAAAGGGATAAAGCAGAATTTCCAACTGACAAATGGATCTGCATACCAAGTCTCCTCTGTCTTAATGTGGTGACGCCTGGCCCAAAATGCCATTGCAATAAATAAACTGTTGACAAAATAAAGCCAGGGAACGTTCATCTCTATGTAAGCAAGAATCTGAGCACCAAGTAACACAATGAGCATTTGAAGGAAAACAAATGGTGCCCAAGTGCTAATAAAGCAGATGAGAAGTCTTGTCAAGAGTTGCTTTGCAGAGTCTCTGGGGCTGCACTCAGGCACATAAGGGAAGAACAAAACAATCTCTCTTTCAGTGGAACTTAGTTTAATTGACTGCACCATAACCACAATGTCTGACCAACAGAGTATAAAAACCAGGCATATGATGAACAGCATAGCTATTGTCAGCCAGTAGTTCTGACTGCTGATGTAGAAAGGGCACTGGTAGGCAGAACTGTGATGGTTTACCTCAAGCCCTATGGAGCTGCCTGGAAGATTCAGAACATAACAAAGAACTGAAATCCAAACGAAGACAACAGCAACTATGTACATTAATCTCCAACGCAAATTAGGAGACTTGGAAATTTGGGTTATTGTAAAATAATAATCCCAGCCAGCTACAAAAGAAACTGGATAATGTAAGATCCCATAGGTAAGGGCTGCTATCTGAGCCAAAAGGCAGATATGATATTCAGTAAACCGGATACCCAAAAGCATAAAATTCTGAAAATAGGAGATGAAAGACATAGTCACCAGAAGCACAACATCAAGAAAGGCTAGTGAAATGCAGAATTAGCCCATAAAACTTTCACGGAGATTCGGTTTTTGGACTTGCAACAAAAATAGATTGAGTGCAACTTTCCCCAGCATGATCAGCAGAAGAGCTTCACTAGCTTCAGAGATATGGCCATGTTTAAAATACAGAAAGGAACAGTTCTCACAGAAAATGATACCCATTATTTCAGAGGGAGCTGAGTGCTACTGAACTTATTTCCAACTCCAGTTCATACCTAGAAGATAAAAAGAAAGTTTTGTTAGATATTGCTGGATTCTTAGACCGTAAGACAAGCCCTTTAAAGATGCACTGCCAAATTCCTTCTTTAATTGTTGAGATTCTGAGTCTTGTGAGCTTTTTAAATACAAACAAAATCAATCAAATAATTCATGAACTAAATTGACATAATTAAAACAGCAGTACAAACCATACATTAAAAGTGTATTGGAATAAAAAAGTTTTCAAACATTTCCTAAAAACAAAGAGGGATGCTGACTAATACCTCCAGGGAAGGAATTCCAAAGTTGTGGAGTCTCCACCAAAAAAGCTCAGTCTCTGGTCTCCCTACATCACCATTATCCCTATCTGGTACAAGATTTTGCAGGTTTCGCTGCACAGATAGACAATCCAAGATACTGTTGAAGTAATCCATTTTTTTAAAAAGTAGCTTTGCTTATCCATCATTCTACAGACTTTAAATCATGCCATGTTCATACATTGCCCTTCCTCCATTTTCTCTGCCTTCCTTGCAGCAGAAGAATGAACACTGAAAGCCAAGTTGTCTCGTGTTTTGTGTTGGATACATTTAGAGACGCCCTATTGCTCAGTGCTAAGTCTTTTGCATGCATGCAGTCCTACATTAAATCTCTGGCTTCTCCCCTTAAAATATCTCCAGTAGCAGTGCTACCTGAAATTTGAAATGTGGTGTTGGAGGAGAGCTTTGCACATACCATGGACTGTGAAAAAGACAAATAATTGGGTGTTAGAACAAATTAAACCAGAACTATCACTAGAAACTAAAATGATGAAACTGAGATTATCATATTTTGAACACATAATGAGAAGACATGATTCATTAGAAAAGACAATAATGCTGGGGAAAACAGAAGGGAGTAGAAAAAGAGGAAAACCAAACAAGAGATGGATTGATTCAATAAAGGAAGCCACAGACCTGAATTTACAAGATCTGAACAGGGTGGTTCATGACAGATGCTATTGGAGGTTGCTGATTCATTGGGTCGCCATGAATCGTAATTGATTTGAAGGCATATAACAACAACAAGCAATGCTAGAAAAGACCTCTGCCTTCAAGAGTTGCTGCCTATCAAAACAAACATTACTGGGCTGAGTTGGACCAAGAAACCAGCCCTATTTCTCAGTGCTGGAAACAGAATTGCCCTATTTTTCGACATGCCTACATGCATCAGATTGGCTCCTTTAGGAGAAAGGGCAGGATATAAATTTAATAAACAATAATATAAAAATGGTTTCATTTCATAACGAAGAAGCCATAAACACCAAAAAGAAAGTATCTCTGTACACACAATCTTTACAGTAAGTCTCAGAAGCAGAAACCAAAATGATTAATGAGGTCATGAGGAAATAAAACCATGAAGGGGTTTTGAAACGAGAAATGTACAGTTCTCCATATGTTTGTTTCATATCTCTTTCGCCTGTATATTTTTTAATGTGTACCCCTCACCTTTATACTGATTCAGACCACTGGTCAACCAAAATACATTGTGATGCAGTTTCCACCGGCCAGCAGAACATCATGATGTAGCCACTGGTCAAGTCACCGATTTGGGTGGGTGCAGCCTTACCAATCAGAACCCTTAGTCAGCAGGAATGAGGTCAGTGGCATTAACTCTTGAATAATACAGCCTTTATCCAAAGAAAGGCCAGCATGGCTTCTGCAAGGGAAAGTCCTGTCTCAGTAACCTATTAGAATTCTTTGAGAGTGTCAACAAGCATATAGATAGAGGTGATCCAGTGGACATAGTGTACTTAGACTTTCAAAAAGCGTTTGACAAGGTACCTCACCAAAGGCTTCTGAGGAAGCTTAGCAGTCATGGAATAAGAGGAGAGGTCCTCTTGTGGATAAGAAATTGGTTAAGAAGCAGAAAGCAGAGAGTAGGAATAAATGGACAGTTCTCCCAATGGAGGGCTGTAGAAAGTGGAGTCCCTCAAGGATCGGTATTGGGACCTGTACTTTTCAACTTGTTCATTAATGACCTAGAATTAGGAGTGAGCAGTGAAGTGGCCAAGTTTGCTGATGACACTAAATTGTTCAGGGTTGTTAAAACAAAAAGGGATTGCGAAGAGCTCCAAAAAGACCTCTCCAAACTGAGTGAATGGCAGGAAAATGGCAAATGCAATTCAATATAAACAAGTGTAAAATTATGCATATTGGAGCAAAAAATCTGAATTTCACATATACGCTCATGGGGTCTGAACTGGCGGTGACCGACCAGGAGAGAGACCTCGGGGTTGTAGTGGACAGCACGATGAAAATGTCGACCCAGTGTGCGGCAGCTGTGAAAAAGGCAAATTCCATGCTAGCGATAATTAGGAAAGGTATTGAAAATAAAACAGCCGATATCATAATGCCATTGTATAAATCTATGGTGCGGCCGCATTTGGAATACTGTGTACAGTTCTGGTCGCCTCATCTCAAAAAGGATATTCTAGAGTTGGAAAAGGTTCAGAAGAGGGCAACCAGAATGATCAAGGGGATGGAGCGACTCCCTTACGAGGAAAGGTTGCAGCATTTGGGGCTTTTTAGTTTAGAGAAAAGGCGGGTCAGAGGAGACATGATAGAAGTGTATAAAATTATGCATGGCATTGAGAAAGTGGATAGAGAAAAGTTCTTCTCCCTCTCTCATAATACTAGAACTCGTGGACATTCAAAGAAGCTGAATGTTGGAAGATTCAGGACAGACAAAAGGAAGTACTTCTTTACTCAGCGCATAGTTAAACTATGGAATTTGCTCCCACAAGATGCAGTAATGGCCACCAGCTTGGACGGCTTTAAAAGAGGATTAGACAAATTCATGGAGGACAGGGCTATCAATGGCTACTAGCCATGATGGCTGTGTTCTGCCACCCTAGTCAGAGGCAGCATGGTTCTGAAAACCAGTTGCCGGAAGCCTCAGGAGGGGAGAGTGTTCTTGCACTCGGGTCCTGCTTGCGGGCTTCCCCCAGGCACCTGGTTGGCCACTGTGAGAACAGGATGCTGAACTAGATGGGCCACTGGCCTGATCCAGCAGGCTCTTCTTATGTTCTTATGTTCTTATGAAAGACCTGATCCCCATCACCTCTCGCTCAAACAGTTGTTTTCAACCACTTTTGTCTCAGCATTTTTATTATAAACAATGCGGTGATTGCTAGAAGCCAACATGGATTTATGAAGAACAAATCCTGCCAAACTAATCTCGTTTTCTGATTGGGTAATCTCCCTTGTAGACTGTGGGAATGCTGTGGACGTAATATATCTCAACTTCAGCAAAGCTTTTGACAAAGTACCCCATGATACTCTGATTAGCAAGCTAGCTAAATGTGGGCTGGATGGAACAACTATCAGGTGGATCCACAGTTGGCTCCAGAATCGTACTCAAGGAGTGCTTATCAATGGTTCCTTCTCAAACTGGGCAGAAGTAATGAGTGGGGTACCACAGGGCTCAGTTCTGGGCCCAGTGCTCTTCAACATTTTTATTAACGACTTGGATGAGGAGGTACAGAGCATGCTTATCAAATTTGCAGATGATACAAAATTGAGGGGCACAGCTAATACCATGGAAGACAGAAAGAAAATTCAAAGGGACCTTGATAGGCTGGAGCATTGGGCTGATAACAACAAAATGAAATTCAACAGGGATAAATGCAAAGATCTACACTTAGGAAAAAGAAACCAAATGCAGTGTTATAAGAGGGGGAATACTTGGCTCAGCAATACATGTGAGAAGGATCTTGAAATTGTTGTTGATCACAAGCTGAATATGAGCCAACAGTGCGATGTGGCTGCAAAAAAGGCAAATGCTATATTAGGCTGCATTAACAGAATTATAATTTCCAAATTGTGTGAAATATTAGTTCCCCTCTATTCAGCACTGGTTAGGCCTCATCTTGAGTAATGCATCCAGTTCTGGTTTCCGCACTTCAAGAAGGATGCCAACAAACTGGAACAGGTTCAGAGGAGGGCAACAAGGATGATCAGGGGACTGGAAACAAAGTCCTATGAGGAGAGATGGGAAAAAATGGGCATGTTTAGTCTGGAGAAGAGAAGACTGAGAGGGATATGATAGCACTCTTCAAGTACATGAAAGGTTGTCACACAGAGGGGGGCCAGGATCTCTTCTCGATCGTCCCAGAGTGCAGGACACGGAATAATGGGCTCAAGTTGCAGGCAACCAGATTTCGACTGAACATCAGGAAAAACGTTCTAACAGCCATACGACAATGGAACCAATTACCTAGAGAGGTAGTGGGCTCTCCGACACTGGAGGCATTCAAGAGGCAGCTGGACAGCCATCTGTCGGGAATGCTTTGATTTGGATTCCTGCATTGAGCAGGGGGTTGGACTTTATGGCCTTGTAGGCCCCTTCCAACTCTACTATTTTATGATTCTGTGACCTCCTAGTGAGTTGTGTGAGATAAGATTCAAACCATGGGACTTCCTACATCACAGCTCCAGTTCTTAGTCACCATGCTGTATAGAGCAACATGCACTGATAATTCTTATTTGCTACAGAAGTAGAATTTCTTGGTGTCTATCCCTGCTGAAGATACACCAACCTGTGCTTGGGTTTTTCACCACTTGACTCACTGTGCCTTTACGGGTTTAAAGTTTCTCTTGAATATCCAATTTAGTGGTGCCTCTAAGCTGCTGAATTTCCAAGTCCAGTGAAAAACATTAACTTCTAACTGGCCATCCTTGAGTTTCTACTGGGCTTACTGGTCAGAGTTTGGCATTTAAAAACTCTTTCTGACACATGCCCTCCTGCTACAGTTGGGATGCCAAATTCTTAATTTCTGGTACTTCTAACATCTCCACATTGGTTGTAAGATCTGGGAAATCTCCAGTTCCACCTGGTAATTCAAGAGGCTGAGACTCATTAACTGGCTACTGCTTTGGAGTCATCCCCAAATGCCCTAACTATTCTAAGAGAAGCAAACAGAATTCACTGAAAACTAACACTTGTACTAAATCGTGAGCTTTTTTTTTTCATTTTAATAACACATTTGTCTCCAAACAGCCTAGATATATATTTTTTCTGCTTCTGTTCACCCTTTGTCTGGTTCACAGATTTTGAGCCAATACATTCCTCACAGCCCCCTCCAGCCCCAGGTTAAATTTTATCATACAGAATTTTATCATACAGAAAGAAAAATAGGCACCTAATTCAGAGTAGTACTTAACCACATATTATACCCAGTTAGTAAAGTATGTAGTCAACACAAAAGGAAGGCAATGGTAAACCACCTCTGAATACCAGTTACCATGAAAACCCTATTCATAGGGTTACCATAAGTTGGAATCGACTTGAAGGCAGTCCATTTCCATTTTCCATTTCTAGTTTCACTATCCCTATGAATATTATTCCAAGGACAGTAAAGCCAAGTGGATGGAGCTTATATGAGAGATTGTGAACATGGGTCTACTTTGAATAGTTGAAGATATAGCCCAGGACAGATGCTCCTTGAGACTGGCATCCTCCAAGCTCAGTGCTCCTATTGGTCACTTAGATTGTCTGTCCCTAATTTGGCCCTGAGGGCAAGTGCATTGGAAAAATGTGGGAATTGAGTCCCCACTCTATCCTAGTGACTGCTTTTAAAAGAAATGTAATGGCAAATTTAAGATCTCAATTTTCTCATGTGGTTTACCCTTAAGAAAAGATGGCATGATTCATTATTCTGCACAGTACTATTTATAGCAATTAGTTTCCTATGTTTCTCCAGTATAATAGTGATTTTAATGGGCATGTACAGTATAAATGAAACATGCTGTAGGATGCTATAGGTGCATATGACTTTGTGGAGAAAATATCTTCTCTTCCCTCTAAAAATAGCAACTCTGTTTGATCCAGATTATACAATTGTAACATGTGAAACAATCTCCCTTCCATTCTTCTTGAGCTAATTTCCCATTGTACTCCTGCACCAGGTTCTCCCCAGTCTTGCCTTCAAGCTTCAGAAGTGGGGGAGAGTTTCAAACTACAGGGACAAAAATACTTTATAAAATTACTTTAATATTTTATCAAAGAATCATGGCTTTTCTATATTTAGAGGGCACAAACATCTACCAGTGGCAGTCTTAACATCTCTATAGGTGCAGTGAATTAATACCGAAAGGGTTGCATGCACATTTGAACTGGTATGATTTTTGGTCTTTCATTTCTCCACAGCTATGTAACTTCTTTTTAAATTTAAAATGTTTATATGCTGTCTTCATGCCTGTAAAATACCTTCTTCCCACACCTTTGGGATGTTTCTGTTGGTGCTCTAACTACAAATTAAGGGCTTTACAATGCCACAGGAAAAAATATCCTTTCTCCAGTCTTTTAATACTTCTGTTAAATTGGCTCCTCAGATGCCCCTGAGGGGCTATCGTAAGGCAGGAATGTTTAAAATATCTAAAAACAATGTAAAACATCTTAATTGCTGTAAACCGCCCAGAGAGCTTCGGCTATGGAGCGGTATATAAATGTAATCAATCAATCAATCAATCAATTAATCACTGCCCTGGCCCAACCGGCTGTTCCATTCCTGCTAGCTTTTATTAGCCAAGAAGGGCAAGGATCCAATTTAGAAGTAGTCGCATGCACCAGTCCAAGCACCTTGTCAACATCCTCAAGCTGTACCAACTGAAACTCATCCAAAGAATTAGGACAAGACTGCGCACTGGACACCTCATTCGATTCAACTGCTGCAACATTGGAGTCTAAGTCCTGGTGGATGCAAGAGATTTTGTCCTGGAAGTGCCTAGCAAATTCATTGCAACGTGCCTGTGATGACTCCACAACATCCGTAGGGCCGGAATGTAATAGCCCTTGGACAATTTTAAATAGCTCCGCTGGACGGCAGATAGAAGATTTAATAGTGGCAGCAAAATATTGCTTTTTTGCTGCCCTCACTGCCCCCAAGTACAGCTTAGTATAGGCACTCACCAGTGCATAATTGCATCCATCAGGAGTTCGCCTCCATCTGCACTCAAGCCGTCTTCTATGCTGTTTCATCGCTCTCAGCTCCAAGGTATACCATGGAGCTGCATGAGCTCTACACCGAAGAGGGCGCACAGGAGCAATCGTGTCAACTGCCTGGGTCATTTCTGCATTCCACAGTTCCACCAGGGCTTCGACAGGAGTGCCAGCCTTATCAGCCGAAATACTCCCCAGAGCCCTTTGAAAGTCCTCAGGAATCATTAGTCTCTGGGGGCGGACCATCTTAATGGGTCCCCCACCCTTGCAGAGGGATGAGGCCACTGTAAGTCTAAACCTCAGCAAGCGGTGATCTGACCACGACAAAGGGATCGATGTAAAATTCCCCACATCCAGATCACCATCCCCCTGTCCCGTGGCAAAAAATAGATCTAGAGTGTGTCCTGCTATATGTGTTGGGCCAACAGCATACTGAGACAGCCCCATGGTTGTCATGGAAGCCATGAAGTCCTGAGCCACCCCAGACAAGGTGGCCTCGGCATGAATGTTGACATTCCCCAACACCAAGAGTCTAGGGGATCTCAGCAGTACCTCTGAGACCACCTCCGTCAGCTCAGTTAGGGAGTCCGTTGGGCAGCTGGGTGGGTGGTACACCAACAGAAGTCCCAATCTGTCACGTTGACCCAACATAAGATGCAAGCACTCCAAACCAGTAACCACATTGACAGGGTGCTTGGTGAGGGAGATGGAACTCCTATAGACCACAGCGACCCCCCTCCCCGACCCTCAGATCTACCCTGATGCTGAACCAGATACCCCGGTGGGCACAGCTGGGAGAGGCCAACTCCTCCCTGCTCACCCACCCAGGTCTCTGTAATGCACATCAGGTCGGCTCCCTCATCCACAATTAAATCGTGGATGAGGGAGATCTTATTTTGAACCGACCTGGCATTTAAAAGCAGCATCTGTAGATCTGAGAGCTGACTGATAGGGCAACCACAAAACCCTTGGGTGCGAGGAACACCGGAACAAGGCACAGTCGTTAGCTGCCTGGGCCGAGTTCCCCTAACCTGGCCCGACTTCCTCGCAACGCCATATCTCCCTCTGCCCGTCACCACGTCTATTGGGGCCCCCTCAGATCTCCCCACACAGCCCTGAAACCTCTCACCCAGGCACATAATATAAAACCTTAGACATACACGCAATTCACATACACACACACTCTCATCACACACCCACACCAACACACTTCTACAGAACAAAACTGTAGACACGTGCTGACAGAGCCCTGTTAATATCTCTTCTCCCAAAGATAAGAGTTGGGGTGATGGTAACAACCAAAGAACGATAGTAGCAGTAACTAGCAACAGTCACAACTCTTCTTCCTTGGATAATAATGATGTCCCTTCCCAGCAAGCAGGTGGAGAAGATTAGTCGCGGCTGGGCTCAGTCCTGCAAAGCACCACACCAGCCAGACTATTGCAGCCCGTCCAGGGAAGTATTGATGGTAAACAGTCCAGAGAAAAAACAGCAGCACAATCACATCCAAATCGCACATCTCCACCCTCCAACAGACGATGACGACAGTAACAGCGTCTCCCTTCGTCTTCTTCGATCTTCGTCCTAGGGGCTCCTCACAGCGCGCCTCAAACAGACCAAGGGAAGCGGAGCAACCAGCGTGTTCAAGGTCAAGGTCCATTCATAACAGAAGCAAAACAGCCATTGTTCCACTACCCCACGCCCTCTGCAATCCTCCTGTGATTCACCCACCTTTCTTACCTGGTGTGGAGAGATTTCCAAGACAACACCATGAAAGGAATCTAGGAGGAAATGAAGTTGCCCTGTCTTCTACTTTATGAGGAGTCTGAAAGGACTTGACTTGAATTCCTGCATAGGCCCCTTCCAACTCTACTATTCTATGATTCTATGACTGGTCCCAAAATAATTCAGACCTGAAAGATGATCTAGACCAGCCTTTGTGAATCCACCATTATTGTAGTCCAAACAATTTGGAGGGCACCAGGTTGGCAAAGGCTGAGCTATGCAGCAGACATTCAGGAGAAAAAATGGGAAACTGTCTTTTAGCTAGTTAGGCCATTGATCCATCTGGCTCAGTATCGTCTACATTGACTGGCAGGGGCTCTACAGGTTTCACACAGGGGACATTCCTAGTCCTACCAGGAGATCAAATTTGGGGCCTTTCGCATGCAAAGCGCATGCTTTATCACTGAGCTACAGCCCTTTCCCAAAACAATTAGGTATGTCAGAATGGGAATTGGGGGAGGATACCCGTCTCTGATACCCACCTACATACACCCAAGACTTCCGCCCACTCTGATTTCCTGCCATTTTCAGGACCAAGAAAGATGGGTTTCAATCCAGAAATCAAGAGCTTAATTCTGAAAGTTTCCTGATCTAAGGCTTGGGCCTCCCGGGCCCTCTTTCAGGCACAGAAGGAAATAGCATCCAGCCACATCACCCACTATGATTGACAATCAGTATAAAGCCTCTGGCCTGGCCAGGTCAGGACATGTAAAAATATAGGAGAACATGTCTTCTACATTTGTTTAATCAACAAAGCAGTTCTGACTGCAGAGATCTTGGAGTAGAGGACAACCCATTCCAAGTCTGGTAATAGATACAGATGTGCACATTTCTAGGGCAGCCCTGGGGAATGAGGATGGGCTATGTAATCTGTACAGCCAACATGCTTCATTGAATTTAACAGCTGAAGAATCACAGGCAAGGTGGAGACTTTTTTTCTTTTTTGCAATTCAAGTGCAAATTTGAATTGGAAGCTAAAGCCTCAGAACTCACTGTAAATAATTAAATGCCTCCTATGTGAATAATTTGTACAATACAGAACCCTGCAGGAACAGAGCTGGGCTGTGGCAGGAGAAAGGTGGAGCTTGCGTATTTCATTAACGACCTTCTTTTCACACCTAATTTGAGCCCTGAGCAATAGTACCCCATCAATGTCTATTATTATTGTTGTTATTAGCTTTGTACAGATAAGTTATTGTTAAGTTATTATTTGAATAATATAAAGCAATACAAGTACAAAAGTTTCAAACACACATACAAAGATGTAAACAGAAAGGAAGAATTTAATATTTAGAATACATATATAGCTATAGATATTGTTAAGAATAGCTAACTTTGGTCAAGCTGAAATGGGTCAACCAGAGAGAATTCTGGGAGCCTATGGTTTCCTAGGACTTCCTACCAGAGCTTGGAAGATTACTTTTAAAAAGTAATAAATTACAGTTACATGGCCCAAAAAAGTAGTAATCACCATTACAATTACAATTGCTCTGAAAGTAACTGATTACTTTACTTTTCCTCCAAAGTAATCACTACAATTACATTTCAGTTACTTTAAAAAAAAACCTACAAGGTGCTGGCCTTGGCTTCTGCACATCCAAGTAGCCTAAAACAACATTAAAAATAAACAAACACATACAAAGGTAGTAGAATAATTATTTTTATTCATAAGATTTATTTATTTATTTATTTATTTATTTCATTTCTAGACCGCCCATAGCTAATAGCTCTCTGGGCGGTGTACAAAACGGGATTAAAATACAATATAGAATAAAATCAGTAACAGATAGCAATTGTGGTCTCTCTACTGGTAAGGGTGGTGGAGAGGGAGGCTGAGGCCACTACTCAGATCTTTGCACATCAAACCAAGTGCAACCCCCTCCACTCCACTCAGCCAGCCAGCATAATCTCTCTCACGTAACCACCTCCCGGACCCTGCCCTGCCACCAACAAAGGGACACTCACTCAAGCAAACATTTTCCCCAGAGATGCAAAAAAGTTAAAATACTGCAAATGCAGCACAGTAGCCAGAGAGGGGATGGAGGCCACTTTGTGTGCCAAGTGCAAACACAGTATTCATTCTCCCTCTCCCTCTCCCTCTCCCCCCCCACACACACTTGTCGTCTTTCACCTCCACAGTTCTCCATTCTGCTGCTGCCTCCTTCTCCTCCTTTATCCATGTTCTTGACCATGATTTTCATCCACAAATCAGAGGAGCAGAAGACTTCCTCTGCTCCCCCCCCAAAGTAATGCCCCAAAGTAATTCTGGAAAGTTACAATTACTCCACAAAAGTAGTAAGATTACTCCTAGTTCTATTACAATCAAAATGTAAAGGAATTACCCACTCGTTACTCAAAAAAGTAATGAATTACAAGTAATTCGTTACTTGTAACTAGTTACTTCCAAGCTCTGCTTCCTACTGGGGGAGATCCGCAGCTCAATGTCAGACAGACAATTTGCAACCTTGCAAGATGCTACTAAGCCATAGCTGTTATCTCTTATCAGCTTGAGATCAAAAGTCAGGAAGAGGGTGTGTTGTTGATCAGGACCCCTAGGTGATGCTGTCTAGCCCCCTTATCTTCAAAGGCTTCAAAGGAGTGAATCACAGCAGGGGCGGAATAGGGCGTTTTGCCTCCCCCCCTCCTTGTTGACCGATAAACTCCATAAAAAAGGAAGGATGCTCCTTCAGCTTTTGTTCCCTTTTTCCATCTACTTGATTCACCTGAAGTGTGACAAGAGAACCAGACTATTCTACTGGGAGAATAGGACCTATGCTTTGTTGTTGTTGCTTAGATAGACCTTTGTTATATTCTTTTGTCTGTATTGAACTTCTCTCCCTTGTTATGCCAATGTACCTCATGCAGCCTGTCTGAGGGTGATTAGCTTTAAGGAATCAAACTGTTGTTCTCTTTTGTATATACCATCCTACTTACCTTTAAATAAACTATCCTTTTATAAATGGTGTGTATTGGCTTGGAACTAAAGATTCTAAATCTAGTCCTTGATTGCTACTGATTACCTTTATTAATGAGGGTTAATCCTGTCCTGTCAGTATTCACAAAGGCCTCTGAGATCCCTTCTCTCAGAGAAAGGAACCAGGAAGAAGGGTGGTGGCAGTACTACCGTGAGTAATTACTCCTGAAGGGGGGAGAGTTTTTTCCTGAGAAGCAGAGACCCAGGGGAGTTGGGACTGTTCTCAGAAGCAAAGGACCCCCCTTGGGGAACTAAGGACAAAGGACCCCAGGGGGACATTTCTTTGATAGATATATCACATAATGTCTTATTAAAATCCTTTTTAAAATGATAAACATTAGAAATGTTGATGGAGCTACACTGGTTGCCAGTTGTATACCGGGCCCAATTCAAGGTGTTGGTATTAACCTTTAAATCCCTAAACGGTTTCGGCCCAGTTTATCTGAAGGAACGCCTCCAGTATCACCAAATATGCCGCCAAACAAGATCGGCCTCACAAGACCTTCTCTCGGTCCCACCAGTGAAAACAGCTAGGCTGGTGCGGACCAGAGAGAGGGCCTTCTCGGTCGTGGCCCCCACCCTCTGGAACTTGCTTCCTTTTGACCTTCGACATGCGTCCTCCCTGATGGCTTTTCGTCGAGCCTTAAAGACCTTGTTATTCAGGCAGGCCTATGGGATTTCTGGGGTGGGTTAGGCTATTACTAACAGGTGGTTTACTGTTGTATGAATATGTTTTAAATTGTGTTTTATATTGTGTAAGTCGCCCAGAGTGTCTGTTAAGTCAGACAGATGGGCGACTAACAAATAAAATTTTATTATTATTATTAGAAGCATTTTTTTAGAAAATATTATAAGAAAAGGTGGGAAGAATACTTGCAATAATAGTAAAATCATTAGTTTTTATAATACCACATCATATATTCCCTAGTAATAGAGAGGGATTAATCAAATTTTGTATTTTATCATTCCAATAAATGATAATTCCATTTTTCTACAAACTTATCATTGCTCAAATTGCCTTCTCTTACTCAATTAGATTAGTCAGCTTGACCATATAGGCCATTTCCCACATCTTAAAAAGCTAGGAATCTATAGAAGGTGACATGGGATTTTTTCCCAGTTTTGACAAACTAGCTGTTAAACTAATATTCTAGCTGTGGACAGCAAATGGACCCCATCACTGTAGTTAAAGCATTCTCAAATAAACACCACCCAGCCCCTGTTTGTAACAGTTCTTTTTTATGTTTATAAATGAAAGCAGAATGTCTCCTTAATATTAAGTTTCCAGATTTCTGGAGTCAGATTTCTGACCAGGTTGATAAACTTTCCCAGAGATTTAAGCTGTTGATCTAATATGTGTACCAAACTACAAAAGGAAGCCTGTCAAGCTGAAATCACAGTCTGGGGAAATGACACATACACCTCCCCATTTCACTTTGCCCCATATTCCCTGCCAAAACACTCTCCAACATTTCCTATTATCACATTTCAGGATAGTCAAAAATAACCCAGAAAGAAATTAAGGAAATATCCAAGCAGCACCCATGAGTGCACATGGTATTTGAATGTTCCTTGGAAAAATATGTGCATTGCCATGATGCTGCTGCGTCACAGCCATTGTTCTATATATTTGTAAAATTGAGGGTCTGTATAGCAGAAGGCTAATGGAGCTGGAGGATACCTTAGTAGTCCTGACAAAGTTGACAAGTATTTCCTTCGTTAGGGAAAGTACAGGTAAATAGCCCACAATGACTTGGAAACAGTTCAAGGGTGAGGACCTAGATCGTTCAGATGTTGAACTACAACTTCCATTGTCTCCAGCCAGCATAGCCAGTGTTCAGGGTTGATGGGTGTTGTAGTCCAGCATCATCTGAAGGGCCACAGGTTGCCCACCCCTGAAACAGTTGGAGACTCTTATGAAAGGAGGAGGCCATTTTAGCAAAAGGACATGCTTTTCCTTCTCCCCCTTTAGCTAAGGGTGATGCAATATAAATGTCTATCTAGGAATCAGTCTGCAGCTTAAGAGAGATGAAGGAAGGCACAGACACACAAAGCTGAATTCAGGCTTTGTATGCATCTTAAAATGCTGGCTGTCTCTCTGGAACTCTGATGAGGAAGCAGCAGACTTTGGCTGTCTGCTGAAGTGTTGAAGCTGCACCTTCACCTATACTCAATCTGTAGATTTGAAAACAAATGCAAATAATCTAAAGCACCAATAACCTTCCAGAGGAACAAACCTGGGTATGCCCTGAGCCCCTGAAATGTCTCACTGCTTGGAGAAGTGGGGTGAGCATAATATGTTTAATTCTTGTCTTGCCATTGTTAGACTTCACAGAACCCTCTTGTGTGTTTTAAGTTTAGGTCTAAATATTACAAGACCAGTGGTATTGCTAACCTCAGTTTGGAAATCTTGAGGAATTAACTAAAAATGGTGATAACGAGCTGAACAATATTGCAATTAGATAGCACAATCTATGCATTCTTCTGTTATTTTGCCACCCCATCATATAGTACTAATATATCTTGCATCTCACTTCTGAGCATGTGAGCACTGGAGACATTAAAAAGTAGGGGCTGATTGAGGTTTAATGAGTGTGGCAACTTCACAAAAATAGCCCAGGGGTAAGAGGACCAACAGCAAGTATTGGATTCTGGGTAACAAAACTCTTGTGGGCAAAAAACCCAAATCCAACCCACATTTATTTATTTTATTTAACAAAAATTATATAAAGTTTTAATATAAAGACCTCTAAGTGGTTTACAAAAAAACATTTAAATCATCAATAAGACCATTAAAACAATTAAAAACATATTGAAAACAATTAAAATAGGTACTAACTAAAAATATTAAATCAGATCAACGTATATTGTCTGGAAAGGCTTGCCTAAACAAAAAAGTTTTAAGCAGGAGCCAAAAGGAATACATCAAAGGCACCTGCCTGGTGTCAATAGGCAGGGAGTTTCAAAGCACAGATGCTGCCACACTAAAAGAATGATTTCTTACAAGTGCAGAATAAGTATTATGTGGCACATAAACAGTGCCTGCTCTGCAGATTGAAGTGCTTAAGTGGGCGCATATGGGGCAAAGCGGTCTCATAAGAAAACTGGTCCCAAGCTGTTAAGTACTTTATGTACTAGTAGTAACACCTTGAACTTGGACTGGTAACACATGGGCAACCAGTGCAGCATCTCTGAGCAGAGAGGTTATATACTGACATGGTCTCACCCCCATTAGCAATCTGGCTGCAACATTCTGCACTAATTGCAGTTTCCACCCAAGATAGATTCAGGAGATATGTGTTGCCCTTTTTATGACATCCTGAATGTCCAAATGGTTTTTGACATGATCAGGTAATGACAAGCATTCTGCAACATTCCCGAAATCGCTTCTGCTACTCACTGTCACAGCAAGGTGGGACATAAGCAATCACCCGTAGATGAGAATGAATCAGGTCGTTCCAGGGTTCCCCAGCAAGGTGGTGATGAAGCCCAGAACAGAAAAAAACCCTTTGAACGCAGCAAGCAGCAGATAGAAAGGGGACCAAGGCTGAGGCAACAACTGAGAACAAACTAATGGCTGTAAAACCAGATAGCTGTTCCGAAGAGAAGTAAACAAAAAAAAGGGGGGGGGATTTAACGTTATCTCTGAAGAAATTAATGAAGATATTAGAGATAAAGTTATCAATGGCTTGGATAATCTTCTGGACTGGAATGACGTGATGGAGCTTGATATAGAGAAAATCTATGGAATTAACTGCAGCCATGTGACAATGGAAAAACTCTCAAGAGATGAGCCAGTGCATTTTGTAAAAAAGAAGAACAGAGATATGACTTTACAACAATATTTCAGCAACTTATTCAGAATTGATGGCAAGAAAATATTTGGGATAGAGGAAATTCCCGTCAGACTCTTATTATATGACTATGGCTATGACAGCAAGATTATTATGGAATACTGATAATGGAAGATTGGACACTGAAATTACTGGACTTAACAGGACTATTGAAGATGGAAGATGGAATTAATATGGATAATGGAATAATGGCTATTGAAATTATTGGACCTAACAGATTTTGATGAGATGGATTAATCGATATGTTTGTTTGGACTATGGTTATGACAATAAGATTATTATTATTATTAACGAGATGGATTAATCGACATGTTTATTAGGAGAAAAATTGATAGATATATTTCTTAAAGAATTGAAACCTTTCTTTGACTTTTTGTGGAAAGAATAAAGTAATGTTTATGAGATTTGATGATTAATTAAGATAACTACTGGAGGAAAGTGATTTTATAATATAATTTAAGAGACAGGATTGTTATATATTGTAGACCTACAACTGATTTGATCTGCGACAAATGGGAAGTCAACATTTTATTTTTTTGTTTAATCATTTTTGTTTTGTTTTGTTTTTTGTCTTTGAATGTTTTATGATTTTGTTCTGTATGTTTTATGAAAATTTGAATAAAAATTATTGTAAAAAAAAAAAAAGGGGGGGTGCAAAGTCCAGATAGGGCAGAAGTAGGTTGGACAAAAGTACACAAAGCAGGAGATAGAGCTCATGGGAAGCAGGTGTTCAGAGGAAGGAGTACAGGTGGCGAAGACAGCAAATGGGGAAACTGCTACGTTGCTTGGCCCAGGCAACAATACTTTTAAGATACTGTATTGGAACTACAGTGCGAGTAAGGAAAATGGCCTCCTCCTCCTCCACAGGATCTGCTACCAACCCTTCTGGGGAATCCATTTTAAGGAAGTTCCAGATTACTGCCTTGGGAGCTCAGAAATGCTTCTCAGCAGCTTTTACTTGCGGTTGATAAGGCTTCTACTCTTTGCCTTACTTTTGCTGCTCCCCTGGGCCTGGCTGCTTGAAGCTCCATTAGAATTCACAATGAAGCAATGCCTCCTACCCGCTTTTGAAAGGAATGAGTGTGCCAAGGAGAAGTTCAGCTAGCGATGCTTTTCATAGCATGTAGATGCAACAGTGGGGACAGTTCCACTCATTTCATCTGCAGATGTGCATGGTTCTAAGTGCACATCCACTTGTGCATGGTTCTAAATGCATGTCCATGGAACACCGTGGGAGGGGAAAACAGCTTAGGGGAGGCAATTCAGAGCAGGAAAATTAATGACAGAAAGACTTATTAAGCACTCTAGCCTGCCTGCTGCTTCTCTGCTAAAAAACGTTGAAGCCCATCCCAGCAGGAGATACCCAAGAGGGCAAACAGCTGCAGGCAAAGGAAAGGATGAAAATCCTCAGAGTCACCCCATGTGCCCTCCAGGGAGTGCCTTCAGGGACTAGGGTCTCAGTTCCAGGAGGCAAAAGTCTTTCAGTAAACATTTACTCAAGAGAGCACATAGCTCTCAAAGGGGCAGCACAGATTCAACAAACCAAGCTCCAGCACAGGGTATCAATCTAGGTCCAAAACTAGAGCCAGTGTGGTGTAACAATTAAGTGCCGGACTAGGACCTGGGAACCCAGGTGAAAAGTATCATGAAGGAAGAGGCCACTAAACAATAAGAACTTCACTATAACTAATGACATACAGAGAACAAGGCCCACGGCATGGTTCTGCTTGTAAGGCAGGCCTGGAATGGAAACTGTCACAGCCTGGGGCTGACTCAGCAGTTCTTGGTATGGCAAGCCTGGAGGACCAATGCACTACACCAGGGTTCAAATCCCCACTCAGTGATGCAGCTTGCTGGACTAGTCACAGTCTCTTAGCCTAACCTACCTAACAGGATCGTTGCGCGGATAAAATGGGGAGGGAAGAGAATCATGTATGCCATCTTGAGCTCCTTGGAGGAAAGCTGGGGTGTAAATGAAATAAATAAATAAAATGATCCAGAGGCTAGATCAGGCAAGTCCAAGGTCAACAGCACAGAGCATTCAGGTAAGTTACAGCACAGCAAGGAGACAGAATCAGGAACAAGCAGCCAACCATCCAGAGACATGTCTTGTTCCCAGCAACAGGAAAGCTCAAGAGGGAGATGTTATATACTGTAGCCTCTTAGATCATACTCTAACCCAGCTGCTGGTAGTAAAGAAATTCCCAGAATTCCTTACTCGCAAGTAGACCCCTTACTCATGTGATATATACATATAGTGTGTTGCTTTTGCAGAGTATTAAAAATACATAGGTGTGTGATTTCTTTTGGAACTGTAAGCTGCTGGAAGGGAGGGGTAAGAGGTAGTTAGTGAAGCGAAAGAAACAAACTAAAATAGATAGATGTCAGGAAACAGGTGCAAGAAAGACAGTTGTGGTTAAGCTATGTTTTGACTAACTAACAAGTAAGGGGGAGGGAGATATACCAAATATGGATAATAATAAATAAGGGTATGGGGGAGCTAAAATATGAGTAATGGGAGATGTAAACAGAGGCGGGGCTTCATGTGACATGAATAGGCGGCACGGATAGGCTGTAAACCCTGGAGTACTTGACCAATGAGGAAACGGGAGGGAACGAAGCGTCGGGCTATAGGATAAAAGAACTGTACCAATGTCACTTGGGTGTGCCTACCTAGTGGACACCCGCTCTTGCAAGAACGTATAATAAAGCTTTAACACTGCTTCACAAATGTCTCTGTTGTGGGTCTCTTAAAGAACCGTTGTTTCTAACAGATGGGGGCTCGTCCGGGATCAAGTCTTTGGGGGTGACCAGTGGTCCCAGTCGCTCCAGAGGAAGGTGTGCCCTGTTGCCTTTGTCAACAGTCTTGTGGAGTCAAAGGGAGCACCTTGGTCCTTCAACTGACGAAAATCCCAGGACCCACTTTCTAGATGAGACTTGGTGAATCAGAAGGAAGGAAGGGCACAAAAGGGACGGTAGGCACGTGCGAAATTGACCAGGCAACTCCGTGCACGGACCAAGATAAGAAAATCACAGGGATTTGTGTAAGTATTATCTTGGTGGTCGGACAGTCAAGGTAAGGACAATCTCTGGGGTTAGAGTCCCCAGAGTCAAGGGTTAGAGTCCCTTGGAAAACTCCTGGGGTGAGAGTCTGGGAGTCTCTGGGGTTAGAGTCCCTGGAGAGGGGTTAGAGTCCCCTCAGTCCTACCTTGAGTGTTACGAGGGGTTAGAGTCCCCTCAGAACTCCTGGGGTGAGAGTCTGGGAGTCCCTTGGGTTAGAGTCCCTTGGGAAAACATTTCTGGGGTTAGAGTCCCTGAAGAGGGGTTAGAGTCCCCTCAGAATTGTCCCTTGAGCGTAGGTCCCTGGAAAGTAATATACTACATTGGTAAGAGTTTGTGAGGTGTCAGATTTGAGTGAGAGTGATTGAGACGTGTTTTGAACACGAAGCGAGTGTGGAGTCCGGATTCACGGTTCCGTTTATTCTGCGAGGAATACGGCTGGAGAAGGACAAAGCGAACGAAACAGATTGAGAGAAGATCTGACCTAAGAATACCTTAATAAAATGGGAAACAAAAATACCAAGAAAAGTAAAGTTCAAGATAAGGAAATCACTAGGATTCAATATAAAGAAAATACACCAAATGATATTAATATACCACCTGAAAGCCCATTAGGAATAATGTTGAGAGTATGGGAAGACTTGCCTTGTATAAAGGACAAGGACAAGAAGACAATGATTAGGTATTGTTGCTTTGAGTGGCCAAGCCAACCCTTACAACCTCCAGCTATATTTTGGCCTAAATTCGGAGCCTTTGAGGCTTGGCTTTGCCAACGCTTAAATTTCTTTGTGAATAATAAAGAACCAATTCTACAGGAGGAGTCTGACTATGCATCATGTTGGAAGGGAAATTTAGATGAGACCCTCTATCCCATAAAGATTACAGAGAACAGGAACCAGCCCATGAAACAGAATAATATACAAAATAAAAAGACAAAGTGGACCCAGAAAAATATGAGTGTCCAGTTTGGGACCCTGTAAAATGTTGTTCTAAACACCTACTAGGTGAACTCGGTTTGAACTCAGTACTTATCGAGGTTACATAGTGGCGCAAATGGCTTGCCTTGAATGAGGAGTTCATAGACCCCTCTGTGGTCAAATGACCCTGCAAGTCTCATAATTGTTTGTTTGTCCTCCCAGCCCTTTTCCTCTGTTTGTTTAAACTGAAACTTGAACGTGGCCACTAAGGATGACTCTGGATGAAGTGGTGCCAGAGGGGAAGCCTTGATGGAGACACACGATATTGATTGAATGATCTCTCTCAGTTAGATCTCTTTAGAATAGGACTAGGATCAGCTTCCGTCGAAGAAATAGGTGTGGGATTCAGCTGGCTTGAATCCCCGGGTAATGTCCACAACCACAGAAAAAAGAATTAAATAAGCAAAAAGAAGAAGTAAAATGTGTACAAAGGTGGTCAGTTTTACCCACTTGTCTGTGACTTTCATATCAGACTTTTGCAGCAGAAAATAAGGAAGTAAATTCTGCAGTGCCTCCGAAAAAGGGCATACTCATATAAGCAGTTTAGGCAAAAAGCAGCAGTTCCCAGAAGAAATAATCTTCGATTTAGAATTAAAATCATTAAAATGGCTTTGCAAGGTAGGAGTTGGTTCTCCAGTTTTGACAACTAAGGCCCCCTAAAATAAGAAGAGGGTCTATTAAAATTCTGATAAGTTACAGGGTGAGTATAATTTGGGTTATTAGTGTAGGGCCAATTGCTTTAAGATTTGGAGCTGCCATATGATTTTGCATGTATATGATGTGTCTTTGTTTATCCCTTTTTGGGGGGGTTACCCTATCCTACCCCTTTGTTGTCTAATGAGTAAGGAGGATTTTGAGCTTTAAGCCAGCAGAAATTGCGAGACGTGGGAGGCGAATAGTCCTGAAAAGCCATCAGAGCCCTGCTGTATAATTGAAATTTATGTATAGACATCCAGGTTCTTAGGAAAACTTGGAATGTTTCTCAGGTGTAGTTATGAAGTAGTGTCTGAGTGGGGACGCTCACTCAAGATTAAAAATAATTGGGATAGGCAGCATTTGGTTGCATAAGTAGTTGCTCCCACAAAAGAGGTGAACAAGGACATGGAAGGAGAATGGGGGAGTCATGACTATAGTAGTTACATATAAGAAGGAAAATGATATATATATGCAAATATAAAATGAATTTGCCTGATTTAATTAGGGGGTAGTGTTATGAGTGTTGTTAAATCAACCATGATTTTAAGGCAAATTGTTAGTTGAAAATCACTGATTGAGGATTTCTGTATACAGAATTGGTGCATGCGTATACTTTAATCATTTGATAGGATCATATTAATATTAGTTTATAATAAGTAGGCAGTGATATTTAAGAAACTAAAAGGTATTCCTGCTGTTTTATACTAGTTGGTTTGGATTATTGGTGTTGTCACTCCTCTGGTGGAGACTTACCTTATTTCAACACTATAAAATCAGAAGGGTGTTGAGATGGGGGGAATGTCACTTTGTCGTCAGCTTTTTATAGTTAATATGGGGAGAGTCGTAGTTTGATAAGTTGTTCCACCATAGGCTGAAAAGAGCAACTTTTCTCCAGAAACTGCCCATAAAGGAACTGTTTCTGTACTAACACAGATGGATACCTATTTATGGAATGAGAGGAAGTGGTTTCTCTAGTGCCTGTTTCTTTGTGACAACGCTATAAAATAAGGGGCAATATAATCATAAAACCAGTGTGGGTCTTAAGTTTGATAATAATAAGTGTTGAGTATTGGGGTCTTCTGTAGAGGGAAAGTCATTGTGTCTGGCCCGATGATTGTGGCAGGTGGCCAACTGCCGTGACCAGTGGACCTAGACTGATGTTACCCATTCAATGGATTCTTATACTTATATTGTTTTGACAGGAAAAGGGACATATAAATTTCATGGCAATGTTAAATTATGGGACTGCTGCCCTCCCAACACAGCAGCCCCATCCCTGTCTCCAACTGGCATGTGCTATTTGGGCCGCCACTATATTTTTCAAATTTGGTATCTAAAGATCCCTCTGCAAGGAAGATGGTGTTCTTCCCCTTTTGTCTAAGCTGGTCCAAAAATAACTTTTTAGATACCAGTGATAAAATTGAAAAGCTGAACGTTGTGCAACCTCAGATTTAGAATGCTATGGGGAATCCTTCAAGATGAGGTTCTGCACAAACAGGAGAGCTGTTTGGTCCTTTATTATCATTTCTGTTGTTCAGCCTATGTAGAAATAAGGTGGCATCTGATAAAAATCTCATTTGTAAATGAAACAGTTTTGAGATCAGCCACTAGTAAAATCTTTCCTGTGAAATAGGGAAGCCCCAGCAAAACTCTTTAAAGAAACTGACAGAGGGGATTTGGAGGCAGAAATGCCACACGAGATTTCAGTTGCTAATGATATTTAGTGTGAACTACAAACAGCTTTCTATCTACATTTCTTTGGATTGTGAAAATGCCTGAAGGCAAAGTTATTACAAAGGAGCTCCAAAATTGCCCCTAGTCCTCCTTCAGCAGGTCCCTGCCTCTAACATCATTCAGTATATTGGATGTTTATTTACTCTTTAAGTTCCCATGTGTTCCAGAGCAGAGCTTGGAAGATTACATTTTGTAACTGTTATAATATATGTAGTGGTTGGGAATTATGGACTACCATATTTGGGAATATGGGAAACACACTAACCTTTAAGACCAAGGATCAGTTTCTGAAAAATTATATACTGGCACTATTTTCTTCTATATCCTCTTTAAGGGAAAAGGGGCCTCTGGCCCAAACCCCACCGTTGGAGTTTGCTGTTCATAAGACAAAGCCAGGAGACTGGATGTTCATAAAAAGTTGGAAAGAATCTAAGTTGCAGCCTGACTGGGACGGTCCTACCTCGTGTTATTATAAAGGAAGGATTCCCTCCCGACATGTGGACAAACACGGTGCAGAAAGACAAGCACTATGGCTGCTTCTTTGGAAGAGAACCACAGACTTGAATTAGAGGACCAGAATTGGACAGATAAGGAAAGATTTGATAATAAATAATACTCTTTTTGGGATGGGAATCTCATTATCTAGAACAAATTGCTGGAGTGTTGTTTCAGGATGGTGACGCTCCCATCACCAACCCCAAAAACTGAAAACACAGACTCAAAAATGCCCCAGGTAAAACAATTTAGTCCACCCTAGATTGACCCTCATAGAGTAAAAGTCATAGAAGTTCAGGATTTGACACAAACATTTGAAGTAGAAACAGGATATGGAGAAGTAAATGCTTGGGTAGAATGGATTAAATATACAGTGAAAAGCTTGAACAAAAACAATTGTTATGCTTGTGTGGCCGGAAGGCCAATAGCACAGATAACCTCCCTTCTCATGGGAGGGAAAGTCACCCCACCAAAATGAGTTGCTTAATGGCATTATATCAAGATGAGGATGCTTGGAAGAATGAGACCTGTCAGAAACTGTCTCTCTTATTTCCAGCCTTAAAGGCTAAGGACATAAAGACACCACCAGCATTTCTCAGAGTCGTAAGGAACTACTCTTCCTGTCTCTCAAGACAGGATGATGGGTTTACTAGATTTGTGGGAAAGCTGAGTACTTGTGTCCAGACTTTGAATGTCACAGGAAATACTTCCGGCAATTACTCCCACTTGACAGTGGCCAGAGCAGACTTATGGTGGTATTGTGGAGGAAGAATACTAAGGGCTTCTCTCCCTAAAGATTGGAAGGGGATATGTGCTATCATACAATTAGCAATACCATTTAGCCTTGCATTTGAACGAAGAGAAACCCAGAACAAAAGAACAAAGAGAGATGTGATGAGTTCCTCGTTTGATGATAGAATCTATATAGATTCTATTGGAGTACCACGAGGAGTACCTAATGAATTCAAGGCCAGGAATCAGATTGCAGCAGGATTTGAGTCAGCCCTATTCTGGTGGGCTACCATAAACAAAAATGTGGATTGGATTAATTATATATATTATAACCAACAGCGTTTCATTAATTATACAAGGGACGCAGTAAAAGGAATTGCATAACAATTAGATGCAACAAGTAGAATGGCCTGGGAAAACAGGATGATATTGAATATGATCTTAGCCGAAAAGGGAGGAATATGTGTAATGCTTGGGGGAAGTTGTTGTACATTTATCCCAAATAACACCGCCCCAGATGGAACCATCACCAAAGCCTTACAAGGCCTCACCACCTTAGCAGAAGAACTAGCCGAAAACTCAGGAATAGATGACTCACTCATTGGGTGGTTGGACTCCTGGTTTGGGAAATGGAAAGGAATGATAATATCAATATTCACCTCCCTAATAGTAGTAGCAGGAGTATTAACCGCAGTAGGATGTTGTATCGTACCATGTGTACGGGGATTAGCACAAAGATTAATAGAAACCACTGCATCAAAACAAATGCCTTTAAACCCACCTCCTTATAATGAAAATATGTTACTCTTAGGAGAACACAAAGAAGATCACCTATCTTTCCAGGAAATACAATGTGAGACCATGTTATCCAGACTGGAGGAATCACACAGAAATATGAAAACTTCATGAAAAAGCAACAGAAATGTATAAAATAAAAAGAGGAGGGATTGTGATATATACATATAGTGTGTTGCTTTTGCAAAGTATTAAAAATACATAGGTGTGTGATTTCTTTTGGAACTGTAAGCTGATGGAAGGGAGGGGTAAGAGGTAGTCAGTGAAGCGAGAAAAACAAACTAAAATAGATAGATGTCAGGAAACAGGTGCAAGAAAGACAGTTGTGGTTAAGCTATGTTTTGACTAACTAACAAGTAAGGGGGAGGGAGATATACCAAATATGGATAATAATAAATAAGGGTATGGGGGAGCTAAAATATGAGTAATGGGAGATGTAAACAGAGGCAGGGCTTCATGTGACATGAATAGGTGGCACGGATAGGCTGTAAACCCTGGAGTACTCGACCAATGAGGAAACAGGGGAGGGAACGAAGCGTTGGGCTATAGGATAAAAGAACTGTACCAATGTCACTTGGGTGTGCCTACCTAGTGGACACCCACTCTTGCAAGAACGTATAATAAAGCTTTAACACTGCTTCACAAATGTCTCTGTCGTGGGTCTCTTAAAGAACCGTTGTTTCTAACACTCACAAGCTGCATGACAACTCTGGGCTATGTTGTTGCTCTTCAGCCCAGGCCTTTTGGCACTGGCATTCTTGAGGGTTGAGATGTGGCTCCACCTCTTCCTCTGACACCTCCAAGGGTATTTCAATAGGTCTCCCACCAGACAGACCCTCAAGGGGATCCTCAGCACTGGTTCCAGGAACCAGCCTACTCCTCAAGTTTCTCAACCTGTGGAGTGTCTGGTTTGCCCTCTGAGGACTCAGTGTCTGGCACCAAGTCAGGGCTAGTCATAGGGAAAAAAATCTGTTGTGCTCCAGATGTAGTAATCTGTCAAGCCAGAACTTGTGCAAAAATGCCATCCACTGAGTCACCTTAAACTATGAATATATCACCAAGCTTGTCTCTGTGTGTGAAAGTTACAGCCTGCTTGGATATTCCTGAAAACATCAATTTTGGTGTCTCTCACTTCCAATTTCCCAATCTTAAATTCATTTTTCCACATCCGTTTGTGATTTCTTAAGTCCTCCTGAAAATCAGTCATCATTTTAGAGTGAAGTTTTCCTCATATACAAATTTTTATGCAATCTTGCCCAATATACACATTATTACACCAAATAAAATGCATGTATGCTTGTTTTCATTTATATATGGACTTACACGCACACTTTACACTCATATATGCATTTTTGTACACATTGCTTGGCTAATGGCACATCACTTGGAGAACTGCCCTGCAAATTTCAGAGAAGTGCACATTTCAAAGGATGCCTGTGTTTCATATGGTGCAAATTAGGTATATTCACCTTTAAATGAGAACTGAATAAAATTTCTCCTCCATCCCTATCCAGGGTATATAATATAAAGAAGAGACTGTGCAAGGCACAGTTGGGACTGTCTTGAGACACTTTGCTGTTGCAAGCAACTGCATTATACTATCCAAGATGTGTATGACCTACACACAAGCTCTCTGACAGAGATTCCTCATCGACGTTGGAACAGTGTTGTACTTAGGTAATTTTAGGACTTACATTAATTTGTCTTACAGCCCCAACCTCATCTACTGTAGATGGTAGCATGTATTACTTAACTTATTATTCAGAATCTGGTAAACAAGATCTCAAAGGATGAATAAGCACAAACTTTCACTTAAGCAGCAGCAGGCCTCTTTATCTACAGACCCCCTACAGGCCTCCCTTATCCCACTCCACCAGAGAAAAACAAACACAGGGTGACTCGAACCTATTTATATTTTTTCAAAAGTCCCATTGTGTTCAATAGAGCTTATTATTGTTATTCAGTTAACCAAGATACTGTTATTTGTCCAATTTTAGAGATGGAAAACACTGTGGATGGTGAAGTGACTTGTCAAAGAAAGATAATGACTAAGCGGAAATTTCTTAAATATTAGTCCCATAGCACAAATGTAGAAGAGTGACATAAATACTCATGCCCAAGGTCAAATGAATAAGTCCTTGTGGACAATTCTTAAGCAAGCGCATTCTGGAATAGATTCCATAATATACACAAGAACACACATCCGCGTACTCTTAAGTTGATGAATATAAAACAAATATCTACTTCATGCCACATAAAAATAATAATCCTTGTTTTTGTACCTAGGCAAATACACTGAGCTTTGCGACTGTAGCAAAGAAAATCTGTTTGTTTTACTTGAAGACTAAAGCTATAATCTTTTTACCACAGAGCTTATTTGATATGAGAAATATGTATTACTTGTAGCTATGGGCCACTGCATACCAACACATATACTTAAGCAAATGTCTATACTGTAGACATAAAATTCACTAATATGCGAAAAAAACCTTGCAGTTTAAGAATGTGCCTATAGTCAACAGATATTTCTATCAAACTTTAAAAAACAGGGAAATTGGGCAGCTATACTGAATACACCAGGGGAGCAGGAGACCTGACCTCCTCGCTGAGACATTGTACTGCTCTACAAATTCATAAAAATGCAAACACAATTTGGGTTAGCCTTTCACAGTCCAATCCACTTCCTGTGTAGCTTGGAAGAATGTGCCTCTAAGCATATGGTGAGTAGTGGCAACACCTGCCATCAGGACTGCATCTCCAAAGATGGAGAATTACATTTTTGTATGTTTGTTGGTGTTCTTCTTACTTTGCTTCTTTCCTTGTGCTACTACTGTTTCTACAGAGAATTTAACCTAGAAAATTATATTTATCTCATTATTCATCCTAGAAATCTGTGTCAAATTTATTTATATTAATTTCAAAGCCTTTTTATCGGTCAGTGTCATATGATGGTGAAGACAGCCTTTTGTATTTCAAACTGGAGGTTATGTTCTATTTCTATTTTGGGTGCATTAACAGTTGGATCTGAAACTGCAGTTTGATGTAAACATAGACTGATTCCAATATGTTACTTCTTAAGCAATAAATCTAGCTGTTGGCTGCTTCGCTTAAACCACTCCACTAAAGGAAGGATGGGCATGGTCAATTAAAAACATAAAGCACACCTAGAAATTTGCTAGAATATATTTTACCTCCTACTGTTTTATCTTGTGCAAAATGAGACACTCCTCATGTCCACTGGAGACCATTCTGCAAATAGTACCATTATTCCACAACTCTTTTTGGAGTTTGTGTGTGTACGTCTATGCTCCGACGTCAAACGCAGAAGAAGAGGAATTGGAGAGATTTTACACAGAAGTACAAGAAGAAATTGATCACACACCAAAACAAGATGTCCTGATAATCATGAGGGATTGGAATGCAAAAGTAGGGAACAGAGAAGAACTAGGAATTGTGGGGAAATGGGGCCTAGGAGGCAGAAATGAAGCAGGAGGAAGACTTATTGAATTCTGTGAAGCCAATAATTTGTTTTTCTTGCAAACACATTTTTTGAACAACCGAAAAGACGACTGTACACATGGGGATGCAAGTAACACCTATCTCACTGTAAGTCTCCAAGTGAACGGTCTGAACTATATCAACTGTCTTATAGTTGCTTCCTCCCTGCTAAAACAAGATCAGCACAGCACATGTCTAGTTTCTGTTATTTGGGCTGATTGCAGGAATTGCCACCACTCACCATATTCTCAGAGGCACATGTTACCAAATTCTTCCAAGCTATACAGGAAGTGGATTGGACTGCGAAAGACCAACCCAAATTGTGTTGCATTTTTACAAATTTGTAGGGCAATACAATATCTCAGAGAGGAGGTCAAGTCCACTGGTGCATTCAGTATAGCTGCCCAATTTCCCTGCTTTTTAAAGTTTGATAGAAATATCTGTTGGTTATAGGTACATTCTTAAACCGCAAGGTTTTTTGCCTGTTAGTGAATTTCTCTACTTTTTAATCCCGGGGCCTCACTGAACTTTCGACTGGGAAAATTAGAAACCAAAGTTGACAGGATTGTCCAATCCTATCCCCACCTATCTTTAACATTAGGATTAAAGAAAGATTAAATGGTGTTCATGCTTTGGCAGATCATGCTGCATCTAGAGTTGCCAGCTTTCTCATAGACTGGGGCTTTGTGCTTTCAAGAGCCATCCAGCAGGATAAGCTTTTTTCCCCCAGCACAGAGATGTTATATGGGAGAAGTCTGCTCTGGTTAAAGTTAGGGAATTTATGTCCATGAAAAACACTGGTAATCCTGGAAGCTCTTAAAAGTCTCCGTTGTGGAGTTATGCAGTAACTGGGTCTCATATCCTCAAGGATGCAAACTGGATGTTTTGTGTTGTTTTTAAAAAATCAGACTTAGCCTATTGCAACGGTTCCCAAACCTTTCTCTGCACAGACTATTTGAAAATCGCTGAGGGTCTGGTAGACCACTGGATGATTTTTCTGCCTGTAGCAACTACAATGCACTGTACTAGACACTGTGTGATTTAAAAAAAATGTATTTTTACAGGCACTCCATGGACAACCTGAATGAAGCGTGCAGACCACAGTGGGCCACGGACCACAGTTTGGGAACCCCTGGCCTACCGTTCTGCCTTTAGCAGCTGCTTAAAGTAAACTTTACATTAAGGAATGACAGAGAGGGGAAGCCTGACTCACTACCCATGTTCATAACCCTAACCCTTAGAACTTACTACCGCTGGTTTGCTTCCACCAGAAGTAGCCACGCAGGAAGCCACAGGCAAGGAAGGTCTGTTCTGGACAAGCTACCTTGAGGGGAAGCTGGGACCAGCACAAATGCTTTTTCAAACTGTTTTTCTTGTTTCTGGGGACTGCTGTGAGTGCAGCCTCCTGCACTCGCAGTTTAACGTTTGAATGTACTTCTGAGGAATATGGGGAGTGGAAGTGGGGTGGGGGCAGGGCCGGATTATCCATTAGGCTTAGTAGTCTGAAGCCTAGGGGCCCAGAGATCTTGGGGGCCCATGTCGTGGGACAAGAGCTTCCGAACCGCCCGCCATCCCCCCGCTTCACTTACCTTTTTCTCCACTGTTTTTTGCGGTTTGCCATCAATCAAGATGACGGCCGATGCTTCAGCCCCTTAGGGAAACCTCGGCTGCCATCTTGATTGATGGCAAACCTGCACACACATATTGCCTAAGAGGAGAAGGGCCCCCTAAACACCAATCAGCCTAGGGGCCCTCCTCAGCTTAATCCGGCCCTGGGTGGGGGTGTATTTACAGAGGTATATGAAATAAGGAAATAATAAGAAAATAGTAAGGAATAATAGTAGGGAAGGAGTGGAAATTAATAAGGAATACGTGGAATGTAAGTGGAGTGGGGATGTATTTACTGAGGCACATGGAATTAGTAAGGAAGAAGGATGGGAAGAGGTAGAAATTAATAAGGAATATGAAGAGTGGAAGTAGGATGTATCTATTGAGGTAAATAGGATTAATAAATTAATAAGTATTAAAGGGAGGAAAGAGGCCACAACCCCTGTTTTACACTTTGCCCCACACCCGCTTAAACATGAGGCCTTAGAACAGCCTTTCCCAACCAGTGTGCCTCCAGATGTTGTTGGACCACAATTCCCATCTTTCCTGACCATTGGCAATGCTGGCTGAGGCTGATGGGAATTGTGGTCCAACAACAGCTGGAGGCACTCTGATTGGGAAAGGCTGCCTTTGAAGCTCAGCCATAGGTCAGTACAGGCCTTGCCCAAAAAGGGTTGATATAAAGGAACTGGGAGGTGAAGCTTTACATAGCAAGGAGATAAACCTTATTAGTTGCTAATATCTGCAGATCGATCTGCTGGTGAACACTCAAGTTAGAGAAACTGGTTGAAAGTTGGCAGCCCAATATATCCCATATTATCAGCAAACATAAAAACAACTACCTCTGTGAGAAATCTAGCAATGTGTACAAGTCTGGATTTGAGGCACCTTTTGAGATTTCTAATAACTTGTTTACTTGCAGTCACACCTGGACTTTAGGTAAAGGGAGAAATTATATGTGGAGTTGCATTTCAACTCTCTTCCTTGTTAGTTCCCATCATTTGTAATGCTTGAATAAATAACTCTGTGGTTTCTTTGGGAACCTTCAAATTCAGGTAACCTTTCCAACTAAGGCTGGTAATTGAGGCATTATTTTCTTCTCTCAGGATTAATTCACACCCTTCATGAATACCAAATTACAAAATATTTCTCATTCCAGTATGATAGGAATGTACTCAAAGCTAACACAGCCCAACAAAAAAAATTTTTTTTTTTAGTTGCCATGGATGTTTGAATGACTTTAGGGTATTTTGGGGGTGCTAAATCCAAAAATGACATTAGTTTTGCCGAATTGGCTCTAGTTTTTGAGATAATGGATACCCCTCAAATGATGATTGTACCCCAGTACGACCTGTAGCTGCTGACATGTGCAGCAGGCTTTGGTCTGTCTTTTTACTCTTGAACATTGTTTTGCAAGTTTATCCATTGCATATAATATCATATTGATACTTTTTTTTTTTTTGAAGAGGAATATGAGTTCGTCACGAAGAGGCTGCTTAAACAATCCTAATGCATTCTGCTACATTTGTGGCGAACAGGGCCGGTTCCAAAGGGCAGCCAGGTTGGGCACTGGCCCGAGGGCCCCACAGCTCTAGGAGCTCCTGGGGGGCCCTCCGCTCCCCTTCCACGATCCCGCAGATCATAAGACGAGCTTCCGAACCGCCTGCCATCCCCCGCCATCCCTAGCGCTTCACCTACCTTTCTCTACTGTTCGCGCAGGGTTGCCATCAATAAAGATGGAGGCCGAGGTTTCCGTAAGGGACTTAAGCCTCTGCCGCCATCTTGGTTGATGGCAGCAATGCGCATGCTGCATGCCATCAACCAAGATGGCGGCAAAGGCTTCAGTCCCTTACAGAAACCTCGGCCGCCATCTTTATTGATGGCAACCCTGCGCGAACAGCAGAGAAAGGTAGGTGAAGCGCTGGGGATGGCGAGGGATGGCGGGCAGTTCGGAAGCTCGTCTTGCGATCCTGGGATCGCAGAAGGGAAGCAGAGGGGCCTGGGGCAGGCTAATGCCCAAGGGCCCCCGCATCCTGGAGCCGGCCCTGGTGGCGAATACACTCTGCAAAAACAAAGAAAAAACATCACTGACTTTGTAAAACAAGCATATTTTGCTTATTTTGGAGTGAAGCTTGGAGATCAAGATAAGTCTTGGGCTCCCCATAAGGTTCGCAAAACCTGTGTAGAGTGCCTACGACAGTGGAAAAATGAAGAAAAGAAACGTTTAAACTTTGGTGTGCCTATGGTGTGGAGAGAGCCGCAAAACCATCACGATTATTGTTATTTTTGTGTTGTGAATGTGAAAGGCTTCAATCACTACAAGAAACATAAGTGGGAGTATCCTGATTTGGACTCAGCAAGGCAACCTGTGCCACACAGCGAAGACGTTCCCATACCAGTGTTTACCTCACTGCCTGACCTTCCATTGTCAGATGTTGAAGAAATGCTGGACGTGGAGTGTAGCACAGGTGGTAGCCCTGGAAGTGGATATGAAGAAAGCTTTTCAACACCTGAGCAGTTCTCCCAAAAATAATTCAATGATCTGATATGAGACCTCAGTCTGTCAAAGCAAGCATTTGAACTTTTAGCATCCAGGCTAATGGAAAAGAACTGTCTACAGCTGGAAGCTAACATAACAGCTTATTGGACAAGAGAAGAGGGACTTCTTCCATACTTCAGCCAAGATGAAGAACTTGTATACTGCAATAACATTCCTGGACTTCTTCTCCAAAAGGGACTACCGGAATATTGACCAGAAGATTGGCGGCTTTTTATAGACAGCTCCACCAGAAGCTTGAAATGTGTTTTATTGCACAATGGTAATCGCTATGCATCTCTTCCAGTTGCTCACTCAACAAAACTTAAAGAAGAATATGAAAATATCAAAATGGTCTTGCAGAAGCTCTGCTATCATGAGCTCCAGTGGTCTATTTGTGTTGATCTAAAGATGGTGAACTTCTTGCTTGGGCAGCAAAGTGGATACACGAAGTACCCTTGTTTCATCTGCTTGTGGGATAGTAGGGCAAAGCGAGATCATTGGAAAGAAGTGACATGGCCTTCAAGGGAACACATGACTGTAGGTGCAGCGAACATCATTAACAAGCCATTGGTTGTCAGAGAAAAAATCATTCTCCCACCACTCCATATCAAGCTTGGACTGATGAAGCAATTTGTTAAGGCCTTGGACAAAGATGGTGATTGCTTGAAATACATTTGTAGATCGTTCCTTGGACTGACTATGGAAAAACTAAAAGCAGGAATCTTTGATGGTCCTAAAATTCATAAACTCATCAATGATTTGAATTTCACTAAATTTATGAATGATGTTGAAGCTTCTGCCTGGTGCAGTTATGTCTCAGTTGTCAAAAACGTCTTGGGTAACCACAAAGCAGACAATTATGAAGAATTGGTGCAAAACATGCTCACTAACTTTAAACATTTGGGTACTAATATGAGCATAAAGGTACACTATCTCCATAGCCACTTAGACAGATTTCCGGATAATCTTGGTGATTTTAGTGAGGAACAAGGGGAGAGGTTCCATCAGGATATAAAGGTGATGGAGGAAAGGTATCAAGGCAGATGGGACAGACACATGATGGCAGACTACTGCTGGAGCCTCCAACGTGATTGTCCTGATGCCCCACAAAAAAGAAAATCATACACACAGCGTTTTTCTATGCATTAATTGTGATTATCTGAATCAGCTTACTTTGTTTTAATGTTATTGTAATGAATACAACACCATTAGGTATTTCATGTGTTTACTTTTGTATGATTTGAGACAGTTTCCATGTCATTTGTGGGTAGGCTATGCCTGACCATTAAATTTTTTGAATTTGTTATGTTTTTCAGTGGGGGCATCCATTATCTCAAAAATTAGAGCCAATCTAGCAAAACCGATGCCATATTAGGAATCAGCGACACACAGTTACCCTAAAATCGATCAAACATCATTGGCAATAAAATTAGTGTTGATCAGGTAAGCTGTCAGAACCCCACAGTTGGGATCTCCAGAACCTGTAGCCTTGAGGAACTATCTCCCTCCACACCAGGAACCCAGATCCTCATGTTCACCTGGTAGAGTTGTCCTATGTCCTATATTACTGAGGACAATAAGATGAAAAGTGTCTATTTCAGGGCTGTCCAGTCTAAATCTGGTTTAAAGGAACCATAACAAGGGGAGAGCAGGAGCCTTGAAGTTGTCCATCAACAGTTAGCAGCACCCGGTCAGCAAAGTGGGTAGGCACACAAGTTACCTGGTGTTTTCCCCACTTTGATGGGATGCACCATATTTTCATTTAATTATAGTATTTGTTTCTAAATTTGTTCTGTACATAACTTACCTACGGAGAAAGGTATCTTCTTTTGTCCTCTTTTTTTGGTGATGCAAATCCTCTTTTTTTGGCAATGCATAACTGGCCATCCTATGATTCTGTTGGAGTAAACAAATATTGCCTGGTCACTTTAAGGGATATTTGGGGAATATCCCATGTACCTGTTTACCATGATGTAACTTCCTAATGGGTGGGGTTTAGTTACCTGACTTCCTCCTCCTTTGTCCGGGGGGGGGGATTTTTGAATATTCTCCATTGCTGATCTTCCTACCTTTGAGAGAGGCCGCATGGCATGATGCTGTCTCTAAGAGCATCAATACTAAACCACCAAGATGGACTGAGACTTCTATATTTTTCTTTCTTCTAAGCTAGAGCCTATCTTCTTCTGAACATGTGAAGAGGTTGTGAGTAAACATTCTTTTTCTTTTACCTAAAGGATTGTGCCTGTTGTTATTTATATAGAGAAAGGTGGGGCTGCTTTATATTCTAATCCTGCTGCTTGTATTTTTACAACTCTGCTAAGAAATAGGACCAACCAAATTAGTTCCTATTTCTGTGTGTATTTTTATAATACTGAACAGGTTATGGGCCCAGAAATAGTTAAGAATTAAACCAGATTTTTTTGAGTTTTAAGTATTTTTGCGTGTTTTGTTTCCCCCTTTGCTCTGTATCAGGCACCAACGTCAAAGGAGACTATTTTTGCTGCTGTTACTTCCTTGAGTTGTTTGAGCATAACAAAAGCTCTTCTCAGACCAAGAAGCATGTATCAGCAAGGCAATAGAGGCTTTTCAAGAAGAATGCCTGAACTATCCGCTGTTAACTTTGACCAGTGGAGGAGTAGAATCATGATTATTTTAGCAGCAGAGAAAGTTATTTGCTGTATTGAAAATCCTAAACCAGGAGAGGAAGATCCTGAACAAATAAGCGTTTGGCAGGACAAAGATTCTCTTGCAAAAGCTATAATATTTGATTCTCTAAGGGATGATCAGCTTGTTTATATAAATGAATGTAAATCTGCCTCGGAGATGCTAGACAAACTTCAAACAGCTTTCGGATTTCAAAGCTTTAGATGCCAAACCATGTTGATTAAAGTGATAGTGAATTTAAAATTGCAGACAAAGGAAAATTGTGAAAAACATATCACTTCCTTGTTGCTTATTTTCAACAAATTGAGATTGGCTGGGCTTGATTTTAACCACAAACAGAAGTTGGGTTTTCTTTTTGGATCTCTTGGAAAGAGATTTGATCCATTTATTTCTCTTTTAAACCACAACCCTGAGATCCTTTTTGAGGAAGCTCTTTCAAAATTGAGAGAAGAATGTGTGACCCAAAGAGATCCAAACGATAATGGATCAAATTACATGGCTAGCAGAGATAAAGGGAAGGGAAAAGCCCCTCCCAAGAGCCGATCACAATGCTGTTTTTCATGTGGGAGGCGCGGTCACCTGGCTAGGGACTGTGACTCACCCAAAGGTTCAACAGCCAATGGCAGCTCTCCCAATTTTAAACAAAGAGAACAAAGGGAGCATACTTTCTCAAAGCACAAGCATGGACCTCTCAGAGAGGAATCCAAAGAAAGCAAAGGAAGAAATTTCATTTTAACGCACAAAGCCACTGAATCAGTTACAAATTCACTTATTAAAAGTTAGTGTTTGAATCAGAACTAAACTGGAGAATTCAGAAAGACTAATGAATGTGAACCAAAATTTTGAATGGTTTACTATCTACTATATTCAACAGAAGGGGGCAGGGGGAAGCGTCTAAACGGAAAGCACACGGGAACAAAGGGATGGCCAGTACAGAACAACCAGAGTTGCTGAATATGGTGTTAATCTGGAACTGGTTCACATACGTATGGGGTCCACTAGCTTCCACTTCACTTAGTAGCTCATTTTATAGTTATGGGCAGAGCTTGGAAAAGTTACTTTTTTGAACTACAACTCCCATCAGCCCAATCCAGTGGCCATGCTGGCTGGGGCTGATGGGAGTTGTAGTTCAAAAAAGTAACTTTTCCAAGCTCTGGTTATGGGTGATATTCAACTAACTCATACAATCTGTGCAAAGATTTCCGCTAGTGTAATGCGATTCCCCCCCACTCCTCCCCCCCATGCATGCCCCGCTTCCTCCCCAAAACTACTCCAGAGACTTGGGGGAACCCCTAGAACAGCTTTAGGAGGGCATTGGGCGGAGGAGGGCGGACATCTTATTTTGCTAGTGATAATCCTCATGCTGATGGCACCTTGGCTTAGCGCTTTGTTGGATACAACCCTGTATGTGTAAACTGGCTCCATTTAACTGCATTTATTTATTTATTTTATATCCTCCCTTTCCTCCCAGAAGGAGCCCAGGGTGGAAAACAAAAACACTAAACGCGTTATAAAACAAAACAGCTTTTAAAACACCTTAAAAAGCAATTCTAACACAGAATTTCAACACGTGTTGAAAGAGGAAGGTCTTCAGTAGACGCCAAAATGATAACAGAGATGGCGCCTGTCCAATGTTTAAGTGCAGGGAATTCCAAAGTGTCAGTGCCACAACACTAAAGGTCCACTTCCTATGTTGTGCGAAATGGACCTCCTGATGAGCTGGTATCTGCAGGAGGCCCTCATCTGCAGAGTGCAGTGTTCGACTGGGTATATAAGGGGTAAGACAATCTTTCAAGTATCCTGGTCCAAACTGCATAGGGCTTTGTACACCCAAACCAGAACCATGAACTTGACCTAGCAGCTAATGGGTAGCTAGTGCAATTCTTTCAGCAGCGGGGGAACATGTTGGCAATACTCTGCCCCAGTGAGCAATTGTGCCACTGCATTTTTGCACCAGCTGCAGCTTCTGGACCAATCTCAAGGGCAGCCCCACTAGAGCGTGTTACGACTGCTTGGCTAACCCCATTTTTGGTTCAAGTGGAACCCAGGAGGTACAAGGCCCTGAAGCAGAATTCCCACCCCGCACACCCCTTTCTATGGCTGGCTATGCGTTCCTGAGGTATGGTGTAACAAGGTCATCCTGTGAGAAACAAAATAACCAAGAGCAATTGGAATAAATGTTATATTCTCCTTGGCAGACTTCCCTCACGCCTAGCAGAGTTATCCATTGTTCAAAGCATTAGAACAGCCTTTCCCAACCAGTGTGCCTCCAGATGTTGTTGGACCACAATTCCCATCTTTCCTGACCATTCGCAATGCTGACTGAGGCTGATGGGAGTTGTGGTCCAGCAACATCTGGAGGCACACTGGTTGGGAAAGGCTGCATTAGAAAGTATCCTGAGTTTCTCAGGGTCAGCAAGAAACATGCGTGCGGACACACACACACACACACACACACACACAAAATCACCTCATACCCAGACCCTCTCCTTTGCAGGGGGGTGAGAGAGAAATAGTGTCTTTTAAAAAGAGAGGCTTGAGTTGGAGGGAGGGGGGCTATTGGCGATCTGAGCTCCAACACATGTAACTACACTCTCAAAGAATGCAACACAGGACTGCAGGGACAGAACCAGGAAGGGATTTTGTGTCTCGGCACATGCCTTGAGACAAACAGAATCCTTCCTGTTTGGGGGGCAGAGCTCTTCCACATCGCTTCAGCTGTATTCAACTGCTCACTCCTGGGCCTAGGGTAGGTAATCTCTCCTACCTGTCACTCTTTAGGGTCCTTTGATCTCTTTAGTGTAAAGTTATAAATGGGTTAGGATATTAATGATTAATGCTACCACGCACCCAGTAATTTTGTAATTCTATTCTTCTCTTTTCTCTCAATAAAAGAAAGCTTTGCTTTAGTCTGGTTTGGACCTGCATTTCTTGGGTTATACAAGCTCCATATAGGGCACATTTCAGGGCAAAGCTCTTGTTTTATCCTTAGCAAAAGATCCCCCTCCTCTCAAGGAGATCTGTTTCATGGGACATGTGGGTGGCAGGTTCACACACTCATGTTTCCAAGGACACATGTCGTAACAAGTGCATTACAGTAATCCAGACTGGAGATTACCAGTGCATGGACAACAGTGGTCAGGCTATCCTGTTCCAGAAATGGCCACAGCTGTCTTACCAGCCAAAGCTGATAACCCACTTCTCTCAAATTGCCCCTCCTGAACCCAATTTACTGTAGTAGGAGTGGCCATTGGGTTTGTGTTACCCCCATTTGCTTGAACTAGTGTGTAGCTCCCTCCTCTTTGTAAGAACTGTTTAGCACTGACTGGAAAAAGCTCAAGGAGGTTGTCCATTTTTCTCTGGAGATTTTTTTTTTTAAAGGACTCCTTCACAAATATTTTTGGAAAGGCATATTGCCTCAGGGCATGTTGGAAGTAGAACTCCACACTGAACACTCCAAACTAGGAAATGTGATAGTAATGGGTGACTTCAACTACCCGGACATAGATTGGCTGCATATGTGTTCCAGTCATGACAAAGAAGCAAAGTTTCTAGATATTCTAAATGACTATTCCCTAGATCAGTTGGTCATGGAACCGACCAGAGGGACGGCAACCCTGGACTTAATCCTCAGTGGGGACCGGGACCTGGTGCGAGATGTAAGTGTTGTTGAACCGATTGGGAGCAGTGACCACAGTGCTATTAAATTAAACATACATGTAACTGGCCAATTGCCAAGAAAATCCAACACGGTCACATTTGACTTCAAAAGAGGAAACTTCACAAAAATGAGGGGATTGGTAAAAAGAAAGCTGAAAAACAAAGTCCAGAGGGTCACATCACTCGAAAATGCTTGGAAGTTGTTTAAAAACACTATATTAGAAGCTCAACTGGAGTGCATACCGCAGATCAGAAAAGGTACCGCCAGGGCCAAGAAGATGCCAGCATGGTTAACGAGCAAAGTCAAGGAAGCTCTTAGAGGCAAAAAGTCTTCCTTCAGAAAATGGAAGTCTTGTCCGAATGCAGAAAATAAAAAAGAACACAAACTCTGGCAAAAGAAATGCAAGAAGACAATAAGGGATGCTAAAAAAGAATTTGAGGAGCACATTGCTAAGAACATAAAAACCAACAACAAAAAATTCTATCAATACATTCAAAGCAGGAGACCATCTAGGGAGACAATTGGACCCTTGGATGATAAGGGAGTCAAAGGTGTACTGAAGAACGATAAGGAGATTGCAGAGAAGCTAAATGAATTCTTTGCATCTGTCTTCACAGTGGAAGATATAGGGCAGATCCCTGAACCTGAACTAACATTTGCAGGAAGGGATTCTGAGGAACTAAGACAAATAGTGGTAACGAGAGAGGAAGTTCTAAGCTTAATGGACAATATAAAAACTGACAAATCACCGGGCCCGGATGGCATCCACCCAAGAGTTCGCAAAGAACTCAAAGGTGAAATTGCTGATCTGCTAACTAAAATATGTAACTTGTCCCTCGGGTCCTCCTCCGTGCCTGAGGACTGGAAAGTGGCAAATGTAACGCCAATCTTCAAAAAGGGATCCAGAGGGGATCCCAGAAATTACAGGCCAGTTAGTTTAACTTCTGTCCCTGGAAAACTGGTAGAAAGTATGATTAAAGCTAGATTAAAGCACATAGAAGAACAAGCCTTGCTGAAGCAGAGCCAGCATGGCTTCTGCAAGGGAAAGTCCTGTCTCAGTAACCTATTAGAATTCTTTGAGAGTGTCAACAAGCATATAGATAGAGGTGATCCAGTGGACATAGTGTACTTAGACTTTCAAAAAGCGTTTGACAAGGTACCTCACCAAAGGCTTCTGAGGAAGCTTAGCAGTCATGGAATAAGAGGAGAGATCCTCTTGTGGATAAGGAATTGGTTAAGAAGCAGAAAGCAGAGAGTAGGAATAAACGGACAGTTCTCCCAATGGAGGGCTGTAGAAAGTGGAGTCCCTCAAGGATCGGTATTGGGACCTGTACTTTTCAACTTGTTCATTAATGACCTAGAATTAGGAGTGAGCAGTGAAGTGGCCAAGTTTGCTGATGACACTAAATTGTTCAGGGTTGTTAAAACAAAAAGGGATTGCGAAGAGCTCCAAAAAGACCTTTCCAAACTGAGTGAATGGGCGGAAAAATGGCAAATGCAATTCAATATAAACAAGTGTAAAAATATGCATATTGGAGCAAAAAATCTTAATTTCACATATACGCTCATGGGGTCTGAACTGGCAGTGACCGACCAGGAGAGAGACCTCGGGGTTGTAGTGGACAGCACGATGAAAATGTCGACCCAGTGTGCGGCAGCTGTGAAAAAGGCAAATTCCATGCTAGCAATAATTAGGAAAGGTATTGAAAATAAAACAGCCGATATCATAATGCCATTGTATAAATCTATGGTGCGGCCGCATTTGGAATACTGTGTGCAGTTCTGGTCGCCTCATCTCAAAAAGGATATTATAGAGTTGGAAAAGGTTCAGAAGAGGGTAACCAGAATGATCAAGGGGATGGAGCGACTCCCTTACGAGGAAAGGTTGCAGCATTTGGGGCTTTTTAGTTTAGAGAAAAGGCGGGTCAGAGGAGACATGATAGAAGTGTATAAAATTATGCATGGCATTGAGAAAGTGGATAGAGAAAGGTTCTTCTCCCTCTCTCATAATACTAGAACTCGTGGACATTCAAAGAAGCTGAATGTTGGAAGATTCAGGACAGACAAAAGGAAGTACTTCTTTACTCAGCGCATAGTTAAACTATGGAATTTGCTCCCACAAGATGCAGTAATGGCCACCAGCTTGGATGGCTTTAAAAGAAGATTAGACAAATTCATGGAGGACAGAGCTATCAATGGCTACTAGCCATGATGGCTGTGCTCTGCCACCCTAGTCAGAGGCAGCATGGTTCTGAAAACCAGTTGCCGGAAGCCTCAGGAGGGGAGAGTGTTCTTGCACTCGGGTCCTGCTTGTGGGCTTCCCCCAGGCACCTGGTTGGCCACTGTGAGAACAGGATGCTGGACTAGATGGGCCACTGGCCTGATCCAGCAGGCTCTTCTTATGTTCTTATGTTCTTATGTTAACTCTTTCCACTCTTGTCTATGATTCCAGCCAATACTGCTTGCCTCAGGGTCTGTCCAGCCCCACCTCTGCCCGCCAACAGGGATTTCCTATATTGTAAGAAAATGTTCTTGTTTGTTAAAGAAATACAAGTGAGACCTGCCTGAGGTTACATCCGTACATTTAAAGCACGTGGTTTCTCCGCAAGGATTGTGGGAATTACAGTTTGCAGAGGAGACATCTTCAGAAATCTATCCATGAATTTATCTCTCTCCTCCCCTGTTATAGGGAATCACACAAAAACAACAGTGAATAAATCTGGAGAACAAAACAATCCCCTTCATTTCCATTTGAAGGGGAAAAGCCTATTAATTCTTGAAGGAGTGGCTGAGTGAATGAATTAATTAATGGTTAGCTACCCTGAGGGTCCTATTTGTGATGGAAGGTGTAGGATATAAGTTTTCCTATAAATAAATGAATAAAGTCTTCCATAAATAATGTGATGAGCCAAATGGGACTGTTAGTGACCTGTGTATGAACCTGTTGGAAATTGAGAGATGGAAGCAGGAAATATGTCTCACCTGTTGCTATGCTACAAATAAAACAATCCAATCCTTGATTCAATCAATAATAATTAAAAAGAACCATGAAACTATTTTACCAGCCATTGCCAGGCAAATCTGTTCAGGACACAAATCTCTATGTTGCCCGTTGCAAGAGTTCATGCTGCATTGACAGGAGAGCCTTAGGTTTTGCATGCATGCAAAGCAGAAATAAACAGCCATTGGTATCCAAAGAACTTTCTGCCTCTGACAGAGTGCTCTGCTCACAGACCTTTCACAGTCTTTGGTGAACTGTTGCAGTAGTTTGCATGTGTATTTATTTGCTTGGTTATATTAAAATGTATACGCTGCTATGCCATCCAAAATCAGCATACAAAGGAGATTATTTTAAAAGCCTGGTGAAAATCCAGCAGGGAAATAAAAATATAACACATACTGTATCAAATGATAAACTACACACTACTTCACACTACACTATACAGACTAGTGCAAAACAAGAGCAGAAGCCTGTAACAAACAAACACCCCCCCCACCCCTCTGAAGATAAGGAAGGGGCCAGCTGAGATGAGATTCCTTGCGGAGGAACTTCCACAGTCTGGGGAACACCAGCGAAATAATCGTGTCCTGCATTCCCACCAACTGCACTTATGACAGTGATGGGATGTGAAGCATGGCCTCTTTTAAGACCCCAGCAGGTAGGCTGGATGATATAGGAACAGGCAGCCACTTAATAAATACTCTAGTCCCAAACCACTTGGGGTAGGGATGGGTAGCCCCCTTGGCCTTCCAGATGTTGCTGAACATCTGCCTCACCCAGCATGTCCAGTGACCAAGGATGGTGGGAGTTGTAGTTCAGCAACATAGCAAGATAGGAAGCTGCCTTATGCTGAGTCAGACCATTGGGCCATCTAGCTAAGTATAGCCCACACTGACTGTCAGTCACTCTCCAGGGTTTCAGACCAGAATCTTTCCCAGGAAAATCCTTTCCAGAATCCTACCTGGAGATAGCAGGGATCGAATCTGGGGGCCTTCTGCATGCAGAGCAGATGCTCTACCACTGAGCCACTGTCCAGGTTAGCCACCCCTGGTTTAGGGACTTTAGAAAAGTGACAACACTTTGAATTGGGCTGAGCAACAAACCATCCAATAAATATCAAATAACAGCAGGATAATACACTCTTTAAAAAGGCCTCTTTCCGCACTCTGGCAAGAGCATTCTGCATAGTTGCACTTTCTATTCAAAGGCAGCCCTGTGAATCTTTTTTTTTATTATTTGTGTGTACCATTGGTGTTAAGTTGCAACAGTAAGCATACTTACTAAGGTAGCCTTTTTTCAGCCTTGGATCTCTAGATGTTGTTAGACTATGACAGCTTAGCCAGTGGTCGGGATGATGGAAGCTGTAGTCCAACATCATGTGGGGATCTAAGGCTGAAGAAGGCTGTAGGAAAGCATCAGCCGCATTGAAGTCATTGGGATTTACTTCTGAGTCAACATGGTTAGGACTGCACTGCACCTGCTCTTTAAACAAGCCCATTTAGCATCATTTCTTTCCATTTATAGCATTTTGAAATAAGATAAAGACTGTTCCTGAGGCTACAGTGATAGCATAGGCAGTAGAAGGAAAGATCCAACACCTGGATAAGCAGGAGTCAGAAGTCTGAAAAAGATGAGAAAATGACTGGGAATCATTATGACAAATGTCAGCTGACTATCCAAAGGATAGGGCCTTTTAGCAGTTATAAAGGGATTTGTAGTAGTTATTAGCAATCACAACTGGGGTCCTGTTCCACCATAGCCAGGGGAGGACCATCACTCAGTGGCAGGACGTCTGTTTCGCATGCATAAGGTCCCATGTTCAGTCCCCAGCATCTCCAGGTAGGGCTGGGAAAGGCTCCTCTAGACAAACTTTTGGACCTGCGGATGTTGCTGACCTACAACTCCCATCAGCCCCAGCAAGTATGGCCAACGGCCAGGGATGATGGGAGTCTTAGTTCAGCAACATCTGGAAGGCCAAAGGTTCCCCATACCTGTCCCAGACAGCTGCTGCCAGTCAGTACTGAGCTAGATGGGTCAGTGGTCTGACTCGACAGGAGGCAACTAAATAAGCTTTAGATGGCTGAGATACACAGTGATTTCTTGGATGACATCTGCTTTGGCTAGTTGTCAGCAGTGAGAACCAATAATCACACCAGGGAAGCTGTAGCAAATCCTGCTCCAAATCGCATTATCACTTCAGTGCCTTATGCTCCTGTGCATCAAAGGGGCAGTGATAAGGAAATTACAGAAAACAATGGAGGTTAGCTTTGTGAGATATCAGGAAGTGAAGGCAGCTGTAGCTATGTGTGTGTCCCCTTAGCCATAAGCAGATTTCCAAGCAGCCAGAGTTATGCCTAGATGATTATATAGCACACACTAAGGCAGGTGTAGGGAACCTGTGGCCATCTAGGTGTTGTAGGAATTCACTTCCCATCAGTCCCAGCCAGCATGGTCAATCAGTGAAGATAAAAGATGTAGTCCAGCAAAAGGCCCTCTTCCATCCCAAACATACCCATTAATATCTGTACTTTTCCTGAAGAATGGGCTGATATTTCAGTGGGGATTCTTAGAGTTGTCCATAATAAGGAAATGCTTGGGGTTCTTACAATACTTGTAATGTTAGCAATGACAGCCTCAAATTTAACAGTACTAATTAGGGTTGCCTGGTCGATGGCCTGAGACTGATCCTGTATCTTTAGGAGAAGAGGTCAGCCAAGTGCAGGTGTTCTTGCAACTCTGTAATGGGAAAAACCACAAGGTGGAATTCTCCCTTCCGCCTCCACAACTTTTAAAGATACAAACGACCTCTTAGAGGCCGGGCCGGGCAACCAAGAGTATCTTTAAAAGTTGTGCAGGGGGAAGGGAAAATTCTACCTTGTGGTTTTTCCCATTACAGTGTTGCAAGAACACCTGCACTTGGCTGACTTTCTCTTCTCCTAAAGATACAGGATCAGTCTCAGGCCAAGAACCTAGCAACCCTAGTACTAATGGAATGGAGGAAGTGAACCATGGACTCCAAATGCAGGCTAAAGACCATGTTCAGTCACATCTATTTTGAGCATCTGAGGGATTACAAGGTTTATCAAACCTTCACAGAAGGCAGGATAGGTGTGAAATGCTGAAGAATTGGGGCGGGGAATGAAAGTCCAGGAAAATCCTGGGTTCATCCAAGCAGTAACCTAGGATCAGGGAGAGCAAGGATCAGGTTGAGGGGCAGACTCACCTGTTTTGTGAGTCGCCATGCTGTTTTGTTAATTTTTAGGGAATTTTTATTATAAGGAATAAAAGTATGTGCTACAGTAATGATACCCAGAACGCTGGGCTGAGGGGACCTAGGATATGGTGGATCTCCAGCTGAGCCAGCTGGATCTCAACTTAGCCAGGTTACACTGGCATATGACCGTTATCCCAGCTCAGCCACCAAAACCTCACTCCTCTTGGCTCAGCTGGGGTTCAGCCAAGGCCAGTATAAATTAAGCTGCTGTTAAGACCCAAAAAGGGGGCATTGTGAGGGTGTGGCAGGGCGGGGCTGAGGGGAGGGGGACTTACACCATGTCCTACAGCTGTTAAACTTGGTCATGTGCCCTCCAGTTGCAGTTTAAGTTAAGCCAGGAAAAAGGGTGGTCCGAGTCAAAACACACAATAGCAGTTGCTGTTTTTCTTTTCTTTTCTTTTCACTGGGCCCTGCTGGCTGAACTGGCATTCTCTCATCCCAAGGCCAATGTAACTTCAGCCACTTTAAGTTGCACTGGCTTCCTTGATGTAGGATTGCTCTGCCAAGTTCATTGATTTCAATGGGTCTACTCACACTATGGCTGACATTGGATACCACTCTTGAGTTAACAGCTCAGGTAATCCATTTGTTGACTTAGACACACAAACACTGATAGGTGCCAAATTCTTTAAAAGCAGTCTTTAAGTACTAACACATACCTGTAGGTAGTCAGAGCAGGCATGTAAATAGCAAATTCAATACAGAACTTCTCATTCTTGTGGTGCAACCACTTTTCTCCTTGGACAGGCTAAGCTGCTAGAATATTCCAAGTACAACCAGCACCCTTAGAAATACTATATATTGATCATTCTCCTAGCAATTACCTGAAGGAAAGGAGCAGAGGGTGGCTGCACCCTCCACAAGCTATTGTATGCATGCCCACATTGTTCTTAGTGACTGATCTGGTGTTTCTATGGAATTTTCAAGATAATGAATTTAAGTAAGTTTTTTTCTTCAGCTGGATAAAACGAATTTTTATTGTTGGCAGTTAAACTGCGGTAATTAGCTATCAAGAAATGTAGCTTAAATATATAATTTGAACTAATTTTGATAAAGTAGTTTAATTACTATTCAACTGCATGAAAAATTTAACTGCAGCCCATCACTGGGAAATTGCTGCAAATTCATTCTTCGTCCTGTCAGCTTTGGATGACTTCACAAATATTACATCATGATGACTGTTACGCACTTTAAAAAATAAAACAATGGTATTTAAAATGCAGACACAAATTAACCATCTAGTGTTACTTCTTTTTTGGATATCCTAAACCAATGGTGGTGAACACATGTGTCTCTCCCAATGTTGGTGGACTATAACCCCCCATACTCTCTAAGCATTAACTGTGCTGGATAGTACTGATTGGAGTTGGGATCCCAAGATCTGGAGGGCCACAGATTCCCCACCCCTAAATGACTGGCTAGAGATTAGTTGGGAACACCAGCCAATTAAACTGGCATCTTCAGAAGGGGACTAATACCCCAATCTTCACTACCATTGTTGACACGCACTACAAAACAAGCAGCTTTTATGTACATTAATTGAGCTCTGCAAGACAAGAGGCTTCTTCCTTCTTTTTAATATTAGGTTGTTCAATGCTGGAGCACCAGCTCACATGCAGAGCACTTACTGGCTTTACATCAGAGACCTGCAGAAATTTAGATTTTGTTAATCTTATTGCACCATTGTAAGTACTTAATTACTGAGATAGTACAGAATAGTCCTCAACAAAGGCCTAGACAATCATTCGAGCACATGGCAGTCACATTTTCCCTCTCCAGTCTCTGCTATTAAGCACTGAGCTGGTTGTCTGAATGTTAATAAAGTATACTACACTAAGCAAAGCATGGTTCAAGGCTGGTATCCAACTGTCACTACTGATCAGTTTTGATTGACTGTCAGGACACAAACCAATCCAGCCCAGGCTAATGCTGTTACAAGTTAGCATGGGTAGATGAGGAAAGTGCACCTGCTATTGGCTCCAATGGTCATGTGAGTAGGTCACAATAGTTTACTTCCAGGTAATTGGCTAACATAGTTGTGCAAGATTTACTCCACTGATGTGAAACGTTTGCCATCAGCCTCTAGGAGCTTAGACTAAATTTGTCTTACAGTGCAAGCCTAAACACAAGTGTTTCCAAAGCAGCATTCACTACTCAAAACTGAACACTAGGAAGCTGGAAGCGGGCCAGATAGCATTTTAGTCACTGTCCCTACTGTAGTAATAATTGTGCTACAGGATGTAGTTCTGTATCAAGCCTTGATCACTGCACTGCCCATGAATGGCTTAATGTAAAAATAAAAAAAAAAAGGGTGGGGGAGAAAGACAACCGTTTTAGCAAAGCTGCATTTAAAATGTGCTGTACAACTTTAGCAGCTTCTGAATAAACACCATGAATTCCTGGGAATAAGTGTCTAGCTGAATAAGAGAAAGATGCTCAGCAAATGTAATGAGACATAAAACATACACATCTTATTAAGGCTCTAGGTGACAGTGCTTTTATAAAGAGAAATAACTGAAAACTACTAACTCAAATAAAAGAACTCATGACAGGTAGCATCTTGAAACTGCTGTCAAGATGAAAAGAAAAATGACAACCATGTACCATTTTACCTTCCCAGCTGTTAAATGAGGAATAGGTAATAAGCAAGTCAGACTGCAATTGTGAATGGTTTTTATCAATGCACACATAAAATGCATATATTTGCACAATCAGGAAAATTAACATCTTCAGTCAAAACACTGGTGATGGAGAAAACAGTTCATGGAAAAAAGGAGAGAGATCTGAAGTCGGCTATTGAATATGCAAGCAAATAACTAGCATTATCTCCTCACAGTCACTTTGCTAAGAAAGAACTGAATCTGTATTCATAATTTCAGTTTCAGGCTGAAATTCAATGATTCAGAGGAATGATATAAAGTCTTAACTTTAAAAATGTTTATAAAACTAAACACACAATGGCCTTCCAAGTCAGTCAAATGAGGGATGCAGAAGAGAGAAAGTGAACAATCAAAACTCCTTCAAGCTTTCAAGAAATTATTTGGTCTTGGTAATCTTTTGTATGAGCTTTTTTTAATCTTCAAGCCAAGCCTAATCCTCTCTCGTGGCAGTGTCTACTCATCAAATACAGTACTCCACTTCCTGAAGGCAGAAAGAAATCAAAGACTAACATTATGGCATACACATAGCTATTCTGTCTGCTTTTGCTGAATTAGAATCAGTTTACTTGGACTTGAATACGTGGAATGTTGGCACAGAACTAAAGCAGTTGTGGACACAGCTGCCACTCTTACCGATTCTCATGACTTGCATTTCCCTAACATACACACATCCTGAAATGGCTTTTAATTATACAAATTGAAAACTGGATAAAACCTCCACATAATAAGTAACAGGTAAAATAAGGGGTTTGCTTTATTTGTATGTTATGTACAGAATACACTTCTTGTATGATGGGGCAGGTCAAGACAAGGGCTAATCTCAAAATTATGCTTTTTTCCCCACCTGCTGAAGATTACTTTTTTGCTCCGAACCAGATGGACAGAACAGTCTGGATTTCCTAAGTTGGTCGCACAAAGTTAAAAAGAAGCTTAAATCCCTATAGCCAAGTCAGCATTAACTTGTATTTTTTAAGAAAAGAATGTTATCTTCTTAAATGAAAAGTTGTAAGAAAAGTGTTACAGTTTTATGAAGATCAATAATAATATCAATAGAATGAACTGAAAAGTACTTTGTTGTATCATTAAATTAACCTACTAGGAAAAAACTGAAACTTGGTCATTCAACAATTGCCATTTTAAATTACTATTGTGGAAATGCATATAGTTACTGAAAACATGCAATCTCCCAAAATTTTATTAAGAGAACTATGTTCCTCGGTATGTTTGATGACAAGCAGATCAAAATATCTGAATGACAAGTTGCGAAACTGATGGCTTTTGTAAGTATCGATTAGATTACTTACACCAATTATCAAGTTAAGTGGTTTTCTTCTGTTTATAAAACAAATTAGGAACTATATTATAAAGCTGTTTGGCTAAGCTGTATACTTCAGCAAATAAGGAGGAAAGAATGCTGTCAAGATGATGTAGCAGCCAACATAGAAAATCCAACTGTCTGCATAAAATACAGTCCCAAACTACAGCTGAGTTAAGATTGTTCATGTAAAGGCCTAGTATCTTGTTCCTCCTCCTCTTCATCTTCTTCACAATCCTCTTCATCTGTTTGCTGGTCAAGTTCCTCTTTTGTGATCATTTCAAAATCATTTCCATTGCCACTACTGTGCTGGGACCGGTCATCCTCCCGCCTGTCACTGTCCGTGTCCGAATTCCGCTCTCCTCCAGAGCCTTCTGACCCCAAACTTCCCAGTGGATCTGCTTTGCTGTCCTCATCTTCCTTTTTCTCACTATCAGATTTCTCCTCACTGTCAGATTTTGGTTGCTTTTTGGACTCGGACTTCTCTTCTTTCTTTGAATCAGCTTTTGATCCTTTATACTCATGTGTATACAGGGGCCTGAAGGAGTCAATGAAGCCAACATCAGCAGTCAGGTTTGGCAAGAACCAGAAGTGATGTCTTCCACCAGTTATCAGCCAGATGATAAGGAAGAGGATGCAACGGGCTACAAGAAGAAAACGTTCAAACATTTTATATAGGATATCTACAGAAATATATATTTATATCTGCAAATGACAAATACCAAACTGACAAAACCAAAAATTCTGAGTGAGATAAATATGGTCACTCAGTGTAACCTTGAGGCCACTTAAGAGGTAGCTCAGGAATCTAAAAGGCCAAGGATTTCCCGCTTTCAATTATCTTCCAGATAATTGCTTTCCATATCTGTTAACTACATTAAGATCAAAGGTAAAAACACAAGCTCAATTGCCAAGTTCTAATTAAGTTCATGACATTCTAAAACTGCTCCACCACTTGTTGAAAAACAGTTTTGGGTACCTAACATTCTCTACAGACAAAATAGCCAACTTTCATTGTCAGCTAGTATACTGGGTTCAAGCTACAAGATACAGGTTGAAAACATTAAAACATAATAAATATGAGTAAGCCGTTTTGATTCTACCAGCAACCAACACCTGCATGGTTAAGATGCACATTGCTTTGTGTTTACTTATATTTATAGATCACCCAAAATCTCACAGGGCAGATAACAAAACATGTGTTACACATACGTACACGTACCACAGACACAAACCCCTTAAAATCAAGTTACAACATAACCAAACTAAAATATGTTTTCAAACTCCATTCTTGCTTGGTTGTGGATACCGTAATCAAGCTCTAATGATGTGGTCTTACAACAAGCATGTCCAAATGTGAGTGATTGGCAAGTCTTTAGGCGAAGGTACATTACTGTGAGGCAACCCACGACCACTCTCTGTATGTTCTTGGTGCATAGACATAAACAGCAGAATCAAGAGGGAATTCTGAACACTCAGACATCACAATTGGAAATATAGAGTTGGGTTCAATATAGTGCTAATGTGAATGTTCTGTCAGCACAAGGATGTTTCCTTGTGCAATGGAACGGTCTCCCCTTCCCCCCCCCCACTTTCCGGAGCAGAATTTGGGACAGCATGGGGCACGCAGGGGGAGGAGGAGGAGGGGAGAATCCCTTTGCGTTAGTGCAAGGATTTAGTTGATAACAGGAGTTTCCTAAGGCAGCAGGGACTTGGCCATTTATAAGGCTTTAGAGCTCCAGGCCAGTACCTTGAATTCTATTTGAGACACTATAGATAGTAGAGCAGATGCAGTAGCACCTGGAATGAAAGCGAATCACAGAGAGCTATCTCAATAATATCTACTATTCTGTCTATGCTCACTGTCTAATTTAGTTAATTTGCACATTGCAGCCTCATGAATGTTAAAGGGATCTCATTCTGTCTTGTAGCTCTTCCCCTGCCTCTTTAGACATATATATGTCTCAGGGCTTTAGCCCATTTTCTGTTTAGTTTCCTGTTACTATCAAGTATAGATTCAGCAGCGTAGGATTTGCCAGCAGTGAATGCTTTCACTCAGCTAAATAGAATGCTTTGTAGTCAAATAGCTAAGCATAAAGTTGCACAATCAGGTGCTGCCCCATGCCAAAACATGGCTGCATAGAATATCATAAATACTTTTGCAGGCTGTAAATCCAGCCTTACAGCAAAGCCACACATAATAACCTTCCTGAAATCTTAGCACACCCCAAATGTCAGGAAGAGGAGGGGAAAATGTAAATCTCTCTCCTATTGAAGCAAAAAAGCTAAGGAAAAACAATAAGCATAGTCCTAAAACAAGTCATTACTGCAAGAATTGTCAGATAAAAAAGTAGGCAAAGCTTCTCTGCAGGGAATGGTGCACTTAGCTTCTCTCACGAGACAGAAATGGCAACAGGACACAGTGCGAAAGCAACCAGGATGAATGCACATTTGCAGCCAGCTTTACTACAATTGGTACAATGGTGACATATAGTGGCCATCTGGGAAACATTCACATTGTGTAAGGCAGGCTATGAGGTACTTAAAGTTGAACAGTAAGAGATGAGAAGAGAAATGCACACTTACCAACAGCCAAGAGGAGAATGCTAGCCACAAAACAGCCTGCACCTACACTCAAATAATAAACTCCTACTCGCATCTCTGCAGGCCAGAGTGGGAAGAGAGTTGCAGCTATAACAGCAGTCACTGTTAAAAAGAGAGACAGTATAAGCATGTGAAATACTGGGAACTTTAACACTAAAATAATTTGCTTCCGAGGTGTACAACCTTCTACCTCATCAGTAATCTCACCAAATATGTTCAGGATCATGGGTTTACTATATGGCAGCGACAGCACCACTGCAACTGAACCTTCACTTTTATTCAATCAGAACCTTCACTTTTATTTGGGGAAAAAAGTTTTAAGTCCTTGTAATTGCCTTGCAAAAATGAGTGCTGCATTCTCTACAGGACATGGGCATAATCCACTGCACTGTTTTCCTCCCCAAACCCCATTAAAACTGTACTGGAACTGTACAAGCCCCCATTTGTTTCAGTGGGACTAGCACAGGAGAAGTTTCTGGAGAACGGTGCTCTGTTAGACCAGACAGGGTCTTCGCGATGCCCAGCAGCAGGAAACTCCTTCACAACTGGAATATTTTCCTGGACCCCCCGTTACACTTCTGTCGCCTAACCTATTCCCTACAAACATCTACCCCATCCTATTCCTTTATTTCACAATTAGAACAACGTACCTAAAATGGAACAGTTTGTACTGTCTGGAAATTATCAATCACTATCTCTAACTATGAAGAACATTGTTTGAATTCACATATCAGAATAGTTTGGAAGAGTTAGAAACTATTTTCCATTTTCCACATCACAGCAATCATGCACATGTTGTTAAGCTATCCATCAGCTTCCAGTCTTAACCACTCTAAAGACAGGAAAGCTGTTCCAAAACCTTCCTGAGAAACCGATAAGTGGGTAACCAAAAGATTAAACATGGGCTATTGCACACTCCTTAATTTGATGCAGTTTCATCATACCAGCCTTGTGGCTCCAGGATGATGGACTGAACAATCCTCACTCTCTCCTTTCTCATTAAGAGACTCAGGAAATAGGATCGCTAGAGATTTCTGCAGATTATGCTGATTGCTGTGTTAAACATCCCAGAAAATAAACAGTACGTACTTATTACAAAATATTCTGCATGCTACTGCTTAACTCATAAAATTCTTAACCTAATAACTAGGAACTGTACGCACTTGTAAAAATAAAAACAAAAACTCTACCCCTGGCCATTTTTATTACACCCACCATCACCACTACAGTTGCCTCTAGTGAGTATGATCCTTTAGGAAGGAGCTAACAACCTTCACATTCAGAGAATTGCAGGATATAGCATACCAGCTCCACTGTCCCTAGTTCTGCCACTCAAGAATATAAAAAGCACCCTGCTGCAGCACTGATGTAAGAATGTAAAAGACTGGCGATTGGGGCATTTCCCCCTCCCCATCACTAGATCTTAAATCCTGGAGCAGGTGGCACAACCATATCACATTAGAGCCAACTTGTAAACATTGAAAAAAAGACTTTGCCCCTGGGAAAGCCACAGATGTGCTAAGAGGTAGACAGCTTGTTTGGTAGGGTTGCCCATTTCACTCATTAATGCTCAGTTACTTACCAAGGATGAGTCCCATTGCAAACGTTTTAAAATGAACTGGGTCATAGATCCACACATATACCTGAAAGGAGAATGATAGACTAAAAATGAAAGCAGATTCTGAAAACAAAGGGATATGAGGAAACTGTTTGGAAACAATGAACTACAACTCCCATCAGCCCAATCCAGTGGCCATGCTGGCTGGGGCTGATGGGAGCTGTAGTTCAAAAAAGTAACTTTTCCAAGCTCTGTTTTGCTTGCAATAGCCCTTCACTGTAGTACAGCACAGAAGCACATAAGAAGGGCCCACTATTTAGACGAAAGGCCTACCCAGTCCAGCATCCTATTTCCCACTGGAAGACTCCCCCCCCCCGCCCCGTGCCCCTCCTTCGGAAACTGCAAGAAGTCATTGTGGTCACATAGCCCTTATTTCCTTCCTTTCCCTTAAATATCTTTAACAGAGTTTGAGAATCCCAAACATTTTCTCCTTGACCTGAGGCAGGATATTACTGGGCTGAGCTAATGTCATGCTGTCACTAAAACAATAAACCTTCTGGGCTGTACCATTTCAGACTGCACATGGGGGCTCGTACCCTTTAATGCTCCTGTACAGAAAAAGTTCCTGGCGCATAGAATTTTCAGGCAGCAGTAGTCCTGTACTTTTCAATAAGTATACACTTTTTGGGGAACCATAACCAACAGTACAAGGACATAAGAATTGCCCTGTTGAATCAGACCAAGATTAATCTAGCCTTGACTTGAAATTTTTATATGTTGTGATTCTGTGATAAGCTTCTTTCCCCTTTTAAGATTACATATTTGGTTTACTTAGGTATGACTCACTTATTTCAAATATTTATATCCCATTCTTCATCTAATGGTCCTGGAGCGGATTACTCTCAGGTAAAACACAACACAACAGCCTCTCCCAATCTGGTGCTCTCCAGATGTTTTGGGCTACAATTTCCATCAGCCCCAGGCAGCATGGCCAATGATCATAGAAACAGTCGTCCAAAGCATCTGGAGGACACCAGGTTGGGAAAGGCTGCAGTACAGTCATAGAACAGAACTAACATGCAGAATTATGTTTTAAACAAACACATGAACACATTTCAAACAAAACTAAGTCCTACTCAGAAACATTAATGAACCTAAGTTAGTCATGTCTATTAACTACAATGGGTCTACTCTGAGTAGGACTAGCACAGAATACCACCCAATAACAGCATCTGACACTCATAAAACCCAGAGCCACATATCTCTTATTTTGACCAATTGCTTATAATTCTAAGAGGTCAACAAAAATAAGACTAGTGGATTTTGCCACATTTTTTTCACTAATAAGCATTACAGACAGCAAAAACATTTTAGCAACAGAGATTATTCAGATCCCATACCTCATTTCCATCCAGAAAAACTTGATCTTCATGAGGCTCAAGTTTAAATTTTCTCTTTGTCTCCTTCTTTTTAGGTGTGCCAGGAGTCTCATCCTAAGGACATATATTGGAAACAAATTGCCAGTGAAATAGTGCTAATGACTATACCTGAAAGATCATCTTACCCCCCCCATATCCCCAGTCAATCACTGCGCTCTGTAGGTGAGGGGCTCCTGCAGATACCCTCTTATCAGGAGGTCCGTTCTGCACAACATAGGAAGCAAACCTTTAGTGTTGTGACACTAGGGTTGTCAGGTTCAGGGCCTGAGACTGATCCTGTATCTTTAGGAGAAGAGAAAGTCAGCCTAGTGCAGGTGTTCTTGCAACACTGTAATGGGAAAAACCACAAGGTGGAATTCTCCCTTCCCCTTGCACAACTTTTTAAAGAAACAGAAGACCTCTTGGAGGCCAGGCCGGGCAACCAAGAGGTGTTCTGTATCTTTAAAAGTTGTGGAGGGGAGAGGGAGACCACCTTGTGGTTTTTCCCATTACAGTGTTGCAAGAACACCTGTACTTGGCTGACTTTCTCTTCTCCTAAAGATACAGGATCAGTCTCAGGCCCTGAACCTGGCAACCCTATGTGACACCAATACGCTGTAATTCCCTCCCCTTAAATATTAGACTCTGTTATCTTTCCGGCACCTACTGAAGACCTTCCTCTTTCAACAAGCCTTTTAAGTAGAGACCTTGTCCCAGTCTGCATCTGTGCTAGAACTGCTTGTTAGTATGTTTTAAAAGTTGTTTGTTAAAGATGTTTTGTTTTTATATGTTTTTAAAGATGTTTTATTTTTAAGATGTTTTAAAGTGCTTTTAGTGTTTTTCTTTGTCGCCCTGGGCTCCTCCTTGGAGGAATGGCAGGATATAAATTTAATAAATTAAAAAGAAATAAATATAATTGGAAGACAGAAGCATCCAATTTACATCTGGGATACAAGGAAGTCTTCCCTTTCACCTTTGCTGCCAATTATTGATTTGAAAGAGCAATATTAAGATGAAGACCAAGTTTCAGTTCAGATTACTGAATTTGGGCTGGGATATACCTTTATGACTAAACATTTCCTTAAATGAGGGTGAGGAACATTGGGCCCTTGGGCCTAATCCAGCCTATCAGGCCTCCTCCATTTGACCCAGAATGATATTTTGGGCAAGCCACACTCACCTATCCTACAATTTGAGGCCATCTATGACATCAGGTGAGAGGCAGGTAAAAGTGGAGCCTGGAACGTCTTTTCACAGCACATGCAGTTCTGCAAGCTCCTTTGGAAAGAAAAATGCTCCTTTTTTAAAAGAAGCATTTTTTTCCTTCGAAAAGGATAGCTGATTTGGAGTTATCACTTGCTGTATCAGCTGCACAACTGAGTTCCCTGCGGGGAACTTGGTCACGCAGCCAATCCCTGCAGAAATCAAGCTTGGAGTTACTGCCTATCAGCTTGCAAATAGCCCTGTGAGGTTCTTTGAAACTTTGCTGAGGATTGGAGATGTTACCTATGAGCTAAAAGGCAGTATCTCCAAGCCTCAGCAAAGTTTCAAAGAACCTCACAGGGCTATTTTGCAAGCCCTGCATGGTACCTTGAAGGCTCAACATGCTGCAGATCTTTCTATCCCTGAAATAAATCTGATTGGTAGTGGGGCTGCCTATCTGTCAAGAACCTGATGCCAGGTGATTGAGAGGTGGGCAGCCTCACCCACTTGTCAAATCTGACCTCCAAGGATGGGGAGATAAAGATCTTGTCTGCTGGGCTTAAAAGGTTCCTCATTCCTGTTTAAAATCCATCTAAACTCTCCCACTGATTTCAGCTGCATACACATCAAAGAATGCAACCGTAACTGTAAGTAGCTAAACTACTAGTTAGCATGTGCCGTTTAGTCTGACATTACTGTTCACTCAATGAGAAAGATACAGCCCGATTGCTCTGGCCGCTGATTCTCTTCTTTCCCTTAGAACATAAAGTTCCAAGATAATCTATTTATATTGTAACCTCATCTTTATTAGATCAATTTCCAAACAGAACTTAAGTCAAACACGCCTCTAAAAATATGGGTTAATTTATGTGAAGCCTTTCAAATACATTCTTAAAACCTTCTCACCTGCCTTTCTCCCCCTACTCACAGGCCTCGCCCCCACCACATCCCTCTGTTACTCCCTAGTAATACAGCCATTCCATTACTGCACATCGAAAGCGTGCGGCGGTGCTATTAACTCTCTTACTTCTGCCATGGAATCAATCAAGCATGTCACTCACAAAAATAAATGCATGATCCAGCCATAGTTAAGCCCTTTTTATTTCTATTGATTTCAACAGGAAAGATTTAAGCATTTGTTAAAATATTGAAATCAAAGGACATTAAATGCTTAAAATGTAGCTGAATACACCCATATGTTTAATTTTGTTGTTAAATAATTGTAAAATAATTTACAGTTGCGGAGACAAAACACAAGGCATACTTATAATAGCTGTTCCAGCCTAGCTACAGCACTAAAACTATCTCAGCTATCCTGGTTAACGACCTTCACCAGGGAGAGTGCAACCCTGCTGACTTGATGTTCCAATGGCTGTCAGTACAATAGACCATGCTATTCCTCTGAATCACCTAGCGTCTGAGTGGGTTTTGGAGACATGAGGCTTACAGGGCTCCAGTCCTTTCTGGTGTAGGAGGTGGCGCTTGGGGACTAACAACTGGAAGAAGTCATCCAGACCTATCAGAGTATGCAGAAAACACACACCTCTACCTCCCATTTCCATCTACTAATCCCAGAAAGACACTATAAGCCTTAAGAGGTATCTGGAGGCAGTTCTGGGATGGATGACGACAAACAAATTGAAACTTAATCTTACTGAGGTGGAAGTCCTGTTGTTTGGAAATGTGACTGACCTGCATGGAGGTTTGCTATCGATTTTGGATAGGGTTACACTCTCTCTAAAGGACCTGGTGCGCAGTTTGGGGATATTCCTGGATTCAGTACTACCTATGGAAGCACAGATGGTAGGAGAGCTTTTTACCAACTGCAACCCTATCTGCAGAAAGGGGACCTAGCCTCAATTATACACACATACTGGTTACATCCAGGCTAGACTACTGTAATACTTTTTACATAGGACCTTTGAAGAAGGTCAAGAAACTTCCGCTGGTACAAAATTAAACTGCCAGAATACTTGAGGAGGTTAGGCAGTATAATCATATTGCACCAAATTTGTATCAATTGCAGTGGTTAGATATTGGTTAGCAGTGGTTAGCTATTTCTATTTCTATTACCTGGTCAAATTTAGATTAATTGCGACTCGTAATCGCCCCAGGGAGAAGGGACCTATTAGAATGGTCCGCCCCAGGAGATTAATGGATCCGATTGGTTTCCTGAACGCTCTTGGGGAGCTTCCTGTCGTTCAAGTAAACGACCCTACAGATGCCCTGGTCGACCTTTGGAACAGCTCGATGAGCAGGGCATTCGATACAATCGTTCCTGAGCGGCCCCTCAGGTGCAACAGAGCAAAATCGGTTCCTTGGTTTTCTGATGAACTGATGGCGATGAAGCGTACTCATAGGGGCCTAGAGCGTCGTTGGCGGAAAACTCGGAGCGAATCTGACCGACTTTGTGTTAAAGCATTTACCAAAATTTACTCAGATGCACGACGAGCTACACAAAAGGCCTTCTTTTCCACATCTATTTCTACGGCCGTTAATCAACCAGTGGAACTTTTCCGAGTGGTTAAGGGCCTGCTCAGTCCTGATCATCTGGATACGAATATGGACACATCTCCATCTCGTTGTCAAGAATTTGCTTCTTACTTTGCGAACAAGGTCGATCAGATCCGTTCCGACTTAGAGGCCAATTTTGATGCAGTCTCTAAGGATGTACCTCGGGCTTCTGTCTGTCCTATTAAGATGGATTCCTTTCAACTTGTTCAATATGCAGATATAGAGAAATTACTAGGAGAGATGAGACCTACCACTTGCCCACTTGACCCTTGTCCATCGTGGCTTGTAAAACAAGCGAGAGGGACTTTGGCTACTTGGGTCTGCGGAATAGTTAATGCCTTCTTGCAACAGGGCTTCTTCCCAAGTTGCCTTAAAGAGGCATGTGTAAGACCTTTATTGAAAAAACCCTCCCTAGACCCTTTATGTTTGAACAATTATCGGCCAGTCTCTAATCTGCCATTTCTGGGTAAAATAGTGGAGCGTGTGGTGGCTACTCAACTCCAACGGTTTCTAATCGAAACGGACTACCTTGATCCATTCCAATCTGGTTTCAGGCCTGGCCACGGGACTGAAACGGCTTTGGTCGCTTTGGTTGATGACCTTCGGAGAGAACTAGACAGGGGGAGTGTGTCCCTGTTGGTTCTCTTGGATCTTTCTGCGGCCTTTGATACCATCGACCATGGTATCCTTCTGGACCGTCTATCCAGGTTAGGACTGGAGGGTACTGTTTTGTGCTGGCTTCGCTCCTTTCTGGAGGACCGGTTCCAGAGAGTAAGACTAGGAGATTCCTGTTCACCCCCTTGGCCTTTGACCTGTGGGGTTCCACAGGGTTCTGTCCTATCTCCACTGTTATTTAATATCTATGTAAAGCCGCTGGGTGATGTCATCCGGGGATATGGAGTTTGTTACCACCAATATGCTGATGACACTCAGCTTTATTTCTCCTTCCCACCTGATGCCAAGGAAGCTGTCCTTCCCCTGAACCAATGTCTGTCTGCAGTGATGGATTGGATGAAGGCAAACAAGTTGAAATTAAATCCAGATAAGACAGAAATGCTCTACGTCAATCGTGGGACTAATCTGGCAACGGGGAATTTACCTATGTTGGATGGGGTTACACTCCCCCTGAAGACCCAGGTTCGCAGCTTGGGGGTGCTCCTGGACTCTGCCTTGAATCTGGAAGCCCAGGTCTCGGCGGTCTCCAGAAGCGCCTTCGCCCAGCTAAGGCTGGTCCGCCAGCTGCGTCCGTTTCTGGAGACGCCTGAATTGACTAAGGTGGCACACGCCCTGGTTACATCCCGGATGGACTACTGCAACGCACTCTACGTTGGGCTGCCCTTGAAGACTGTTCGGAAGCTAAAATTGGTTCAACGTGCTACAGCTAGGTTGCTGACCGGGGCTAGTTTTCGTGTTCACACGACTCCCCTGTTACAGCAACTTCATTGGTTGCCAATTTGCTTCCGGACCCAATTCAAGGTGCTGGTGATGTCCTTTAAAGCCCTTCACGGCTTGGGCCCTGTCTATCTGTCCGATCGATTGTCTGTTTACGAACCCCCCCGTCCCTTGAGATCCGCTAATGATTTTCTTCTTACAATTCCGCCAGTTTCACTAGTTCGTCTTTCAGTGACTAGAGATAGAGCATTCTCAGCTGTTACTCCTAGACTCTGGAACTCGTTACCTGTGGACATACGTTCTGCCTCTTCGCTTTTGCCATTTCGCCGCCTGGTTAAAACGTTTTTATTCCGGATTGCATTTAATTTAAATGAATAATTAGAGTTTTTAAGTATTGGATTGGGCTTACTGTGACCTCTAAATATAGAGATTGTAATTTTATTGCTGTATTTGTGCTTTTATCTACATGTTTTATTATGTTGTTCGTCGCTCTGAGTTTCTGTGAAAATAGAGCGGCTTATAAATATTTTTAATAATAATAATAATAATAATAATAATTTCTAGGTTCAATTTAAAATGCTGTCATTAACCTTGGGACCAGGTTATTTGAAGGACTGCCTAAGCCCATATGAAGCTACCCAGGGCCAAGATCAGCCTCAGAAGATTGGCTCTTGCATCTGCCATTAAAGACAATCAGATTGGTTGGCAACAGGGACTGGGCCTTTTTAGGGATGGCCCCACATTTGTGAAATTTCCTCTCTTGAAAACCCTGCTTGCCCCCTTTCTGTAGCCTTTGAATGGATCTTAAAGACATATTTATTTTGCCAAACATTTTGCCAACCCCTCCGCAAGATATGATTTTATCTGTTGCTAGTTTATTGTGTTATTTGGCAATTTAAAAAAAAACATTTTATTTTAAGCTACCTTATAAAGGACTTGCCCTAAAAAGCAGTTTAAATAAGTGCAAACAAAATAAATCATGATGATGAAAATAATGCATATGGGTAATTATTGTACTGATTGGGTCACATCCAAATGTTACTTGAGCAGAACGCCACTTGGAGAACACTGATTTCTCCTATCCTCCTCCCTACTATGCCCCCAAAAGCCTCTCCTGAAATTCAGGGAAAGCTAGGCCCGGACTGTGGTGCTAGAGAGACATTACCAAAAGATGCAAAGAGGAAGCTTGCATAGATGGTTCTGCCTTTGCCGATGTTTAATTATTTTCTCCCATCTGCATCTCTCCACTCCACATCCCAAGCCTTTTCTGAGGGTTCCCTGGCCCCAGGAGAAGCTGTTCAGGGACACAGAGAACAGCAGTGAGGGGAAGGAGATAGGCAAGCCACATTGCGCAAGTGGTCTGCTCACAAAAATTTGGATGCAGCCCTTTGTGCTGATATAAGACAAACAGAGTCTAGTTCTCTAAATGTATGTGTAATTTGGTATACCACACTGGCTCCAATATAGCTTGTGAACTTCATCATTTGTCAATTTCCAGATTTTGGTTAAACAGTCAATTACTTGAATCCTACAATGCGTTGTCTTAAAGAAGTTCACAGAAGAAAAGTGTCCTATCTCTTCCACCCTCTGCACTCCCAAGAAAGCTATTCTGGGGGAGCCCTTCTGAACAATGTCGGATGATACATGCCCACAATTGAGCTTAGCTCCTAACGTAAGTTAACTTAATGAAGTTCATGGAACAAAACAATTTTCAGAAGGGAAAGTCTGCTGCTGCAGCAAAAATAACAAAAGTTTTGATGCACTGCATTTGTTCTGACCCATCACACAGACTCACAACTTAATGATTTTCACCAGGCATCTCACAGATTTCACACCAAATGAAGTGAAAAAGCAGATCAACAAAATCAGACCAGTACTTGGAAATAATCTACTACAGGACAGATGCAGAAGAGAAAGTGAAAGAAAACACCACTTGTCGCAACTAGCCCCTCGCTAGGGCGCTCCAATGTGAATGATTTGCAGCCCATCTTTGACAATGGTAGTTCTTTCTCAGAGACCTTGTGTGATAGACCTGTTCTTGTTTACAGACAACCCCTAAAACAACTACTTGCCAGCAACAGAACACAAGCACAAGAAACAGACCCCATGACAGACCCAGATGTCAATTCTGTCCCCACATCTTCTCTGGCAACAGTACTACAGGACCTAAAATATCATCAACAGTTCATTCACCTGCTCATCTTCCAATGCAATACATGTCATCTGCCAGCAAGGCCCTTCTGCATTATATATAAGACAAACAGGCCCGTTCCTTGATGTAATCAATGAATACATATCTGACGAGAGAAATGGCAATACTCATAGACCAGTAGGAGAACATTTCAATCCACCAGGACACTCTGCCACTGACCTTAAAGTGGCCATACTTGAACAAAGGAATGTCAAAGGGAGGCTACAGCATGAAACTGCTAAATTATAATTAATCAAAATATTCAACTCTATTTATTTATTTGGTTCTGAAGAGAGATAGTTTCCTTTCCCACCTCATATATTAGTTAACTCATCATTGCCACATTGATTTTTTAAATTACCTATCACTGCTGTTGTAAAAGGGTCATAGTTCTCATTTTGTGCACTTTTTGACTGTCATTCTGTACTTTTTGCATTTCATTTCCCTCTGACTTCCCTGCTTACATTGCTCCTCTCCATATTTATATATACTGCAACTGAGGATTAATCTGCAAAGGTTTATGCCATAATAAAACGTTTTAGTTTTTTGGTGTCATAAGACTGTTGTTTTCACAGATGGAAAGTTTCTCATCCCCTTCTTCCCCCAGCATTCTTCAGGAGAGTCCCCTGATCCTCCAGAGAACTTCACAGATCGCTGAAGAATGCAGGAAGCGGTGGACAACTTTCCTTCCACAAACATCTTTCGCTAGTTTGAATCCTAAGGTAAGTTATCAGTTTTAGCAGCAGGAACATTTTTAGTTGGCAGTTCCATCTTTTGCAGAAGTACAAAAAATACTTTAGGGAAAAACTCTGGGGCCCAATAAGGACTGAGCATTTTCAGCTGCTACAGAACACTGTCTGTCTAGTGGAGGGGTGGGGGTGTTGGAGAAGAAAATGCAGGCAGAGGGGTGGACAGGGAGGAACAGATGAAATGAAGCGTCATGGAAAAGGGCATAGCTAGCTGGCTCCTGAACAGGAACACTCCAGGACAAAAACATGTGTTCCAAACAAACCGTAAACTCAGATTTTTTAATACCCAGATAGCCAATCCTTCCTTCCAGGTTATATTGTATTTCTAGGTAAGAGATCCTGTATTTTAAAGAAAGATATTTATCTATTGTTAAATTCACTCCATGTATTTCAAATGTCCTTAAACATATCTTATATCCAGAGTTAGTCATCAAAAGAAGTAACTTTTTTAGGACTTGAAATTGTTTACAGTCTGCATATGGTACAATCTTAAGCACACATATTAGCATTTATCCTTGTAAGTCTTGTAATTATTCTTTTAATATTGTACCTAATTGCTACTGCTAAAGGCACTGTTGAAAAAGAGCCAAGGAAATAATGGACAGCCCTGTCTAGGTCCTCTTCCCAAATCAAAGCTTTCTGACAAATCCATTAGTACATATATCTGTATGAAGATTATTGCACATTGCAGATAACGCTCATCAAAAATCTATGTCAAAAATTACTAAATAACAACTTTCATAGAAAAGACCATTGAAACCTACTAAATACCTTTTGAACATCCAGAAAAATTCACAGGAGTATCTTAGTAATCCCAGCCCCATTAAATGTTTTATTAAATGGTTCTATTAGGGTTCGAATCCCCAGACAGCCATGAAGCTCACTGGGTGACCTTGGGCCAGTCACTGCCTCTCAGAGGAAGGCAAGGTAAACCACCTCTGAATACTGCTTACAGGGCCGGCTCCAGGCATGCCGGGGCCCTTGGGTATCAGCTTGCCCTGGGTCCCGGCATGTGTGCGCCCCCCCACCTACCTATCTCCTGTCTTTTACTATTGCCATTAACCAAGATGGCGGCCGTGGTTTCCCTAAGTGGATGAAGCCTCTGTCACCATCTTTGTTGATGGCACGCGTGCGTGCTACGCGCGCGCATCTCTGCCATCAACTAAGATGGCGGCAGGGGCTTCAGTACTTTAGGGAAACCGCAGCTGCCATCTTCATTAAGGGCAATACTAAAAGGAAGGAGACAGGTAAGTAGGGGCGTGGGGGGCCGCAGATCACCACGGATTGCGGAAGGGGAGCGGAGGGGCCGCTGAGGGCCCCCTTTTTACCCTGTAGCTCCAGGGGCCCTTGGGCCAGTGCCCCACCTGGCCGCCCTTTAGAACTGGCCCTGACCGCTTACCATGAAAACCCTATTCAGAGGGTCACCATAAGTCGGAATCGACTTGAAGGCAGTCCACTTCTTCCATTAATACGACAACAAATATGTTGTAATTCTCTTGAGGGTGGATCTTGTAATTTGTATTCTTCAATTTCTTAAAAGCTTTTTTCACTTCTTCCTTATAAAAAATAAGCCCATACTGATAACGTCCTTGTGATGTTCCTGCTTATAGTGTAAATATGGTAAGTGCTGTTTATATAGAAGACATATGGTAAGTGGAGTAAAAGAGGAGGGGGGAGTACATGAGCAGTAGAATGCTGGATGATTGGCTGAGCGTTTGAATGGCTGCGAGTATAAATGGAAGAATGACAGTTGAATCGGGGTGGATGTTGGGAGTGTGGAGAAAGAGGTGTTAGAGGGTGGAGGTCAGGAGTGTGGAGAAAGAGGGAGTTGGAGTTCTGATTAATAATAAGTCAAGTACAAAACAGGAATAGATGAAACCATACGCTTGTGAAACATTCTAAAACTAATCTTGTTATTTCTGATATTTAATAAATACTTATTTGGTTTACCAAAGGCCTGATCCTTGGCTGGGGGATATACATACCAGAAGGAAGGGCAAGGTAATTACCAAGGCTGAACAGAAACAGTATCTAATGGTGGCAGCGGTGAAGGGAGGAATAATAACAATTCAAGTATCCAGAGCAACCCAGAGTTGTATGCGTTATCTATAAAGATACAAGGGGGTTGGGAACAGCATAAGCACGCAGTCACAAAAATAACCAGCTAGAGAGAGACTCAGGCAAAGTCTCTGGGAGTATTGGTTATAGGACATGACTGGTGGTGCTGCCTAGCAGGGGGATCTAGTGAGATCTGTGCTAGAGCGGAGTGAGAAACCATATAAAGGATGGTCCGGACTGGTGGTATCCCTGGTGGTGCCTAGTGAAAGGCAGTAGCCACAAGCAGGTGGGAACCTGACAGGGAGAACCAGGGAAGGACGTCACATGTGGTGGCTGTAGCGGTGGGATTCGAACCCTAGAGAGTCCCTAAAAGTGGTGTGGCTAAAAGAAATAACAATTAAAGATTACTTGTGAGAGTGACTGGCAAAGTGCGAGTGAACTCCTAAAAACATGACTGAATATATAAAGATGAAAAGAGAGGAGCTGGTGGAGAAGTGCATAACATTCAATTTACCTCACAAGGGTAAAGGGGTAGATGAATTGCGAGTAGCATTGATAGCATTCGCATCTGTTCAACAAAAACAACCTGTCAGAGAAGAGAACCCAGAAGGGTACTCAAGCAATCCCGCTTATATAGAATATTTGAGAGAGAAGTTAAAGTTGGAAACTGTGAGATTGAGGATGGAAGGTGTAGAGAAGGAAAAACAGCGGGAGTTGGAAATTGAGAGAATGAGAATGGATACTGAAAGGATGAGAATGGGGTTTGAGGAGAGGGAGAAGCAACAAGCATTGGATGCTGAGATACGGGTGGAAAAGTTAAAATTTGAAAGAGAGAAGTTTCATTTTGATGAAACAAGAAAGGACAGAAATGAAACCAAAATAAAGGTTACACCAAAAGATTTTGTGGTGTTTGAACCTGGACAAGACCCACAGATTTACCTCAACACCTTCGAAAAGGCAGCTCAGATGTGGGGGCTACCGGAGGATAAATATATGCAATATTTATCAAATCTGATCAAAGGGGAATTGGCAGAGGTATACCAATATTTCCCCTCAGACAGGCCCGTCACATATGCCGAGTTTAAAGAGGCAGTGTACAAAAGATTCAGACTGGGACCTGACTACTTTAGGAAGTTATTTCGAAACTGTCAGATCCAAGCAGGGAGGTCTTTTGTTGAACTGGGAGCAAAATTGATGGACATATTTGGAAAGTGGATGGGAAGTGCCAAAGCTCAGTCAGTGGAAGAGGTGAAAAGCCTCATGATACTGGATCAATTATATCATCAGTTACCACCAGAAATAAGGCTCCTTGTCAAAGACCGTTCCCCTACATCTGTTCAAGAGGCCGCAGAGTTGGCAGATCACTTTGCCTCCAATAGAACTGGCTGGGTGGGGAAAACATCAAGAGAGTTTAAACCCAGACCATTATTATTATTATATTATTATTATATTATATTTATTAGTCGCCCATCTGGCTGGTTGACCAGCCACTCTGGGCGACGTACAAGATAAAATACATTGAACATTAAAAGATTAAAATTTAGGAACCCAACAGTAAAACTTAACCCATTCCAAAGGCCTGCCGGAAAAGCCAAGTCTTTAAAGTCCGGCAGAAGCTATCATAGAAGGGGCATGGTGAAGATCATTTGGGAGAGAATTCCATAGGGTGGGGGCCACTATTGAAAAGGCCCTCCCTCTGGTCCTCACCAGCCTAGCTGTTCTAACCGGTGGGATCGAGAGAAGGTCTTCTGAGGCTGATCTTGTTGAGCGGCATCCCTGCCGATGCTGGAGGCGCTCCTTCAGATAGACTGGTCCAAAACCGTATAGGGATTTAAAGGTTAAAACCAACACCTTGAGTTGGGCTCGGTAAGCAACCGCTAACCAGTGCAACTCCTTTAACACTGGAGTGATATGATCCTGCCGGCGGCTGCCTTTGATCAGACGAGCCGCTGCATTCTGTACCAGTTGCAACTTCCGGACCGTTTTCAAGGGTAACCCCACATAGAGCGCATTACAGTAGTCTAGGCGAGAGGTGACCAGGGCATGTACTACAGGTGGGAGCAGATGGTTGGGAAGGTAGGGGCGCAGCCTCCGTATCAGATGGAGTTGATACAGCGCTGCCCGGCTCACAGCCGAAACCTGAGCCTCCATGGACAGCTGGGAATCAAGGATGACCCCCAGGCTGCGGACCTGGTCTTTTAGGGGCAAACATACCCCATTAAGCACCAGGTCTATATCCCCCAACCTTCCCTTGTCTCCCACAAACAGTACCTCAGTTTTGTCTGGATTCAGTTTCAGCTTATTCCTCCCCATCCAGCCACTCACCAACTCCAGGCACTTGGACAGGGTTTCTACAGCCAACCTCGGTGAAGATTTAAATGAGAGATAGAGCTGTGTGTCATTCGCATACTGATGACACTGCAGCCCAAATCTCCTGATAATCGCCCCCAGCGGCTTAATATAGATGTTAAACAACATTGGAGAGAGGATGGAAACCTGTGGCACCCCGCAAGTGAGAGGCCAAGGGTCCGAAACCTCCTCCTCCAATGCTACTCTTTGGTACCTACCGGAGAGGAAGGAGTGGAACCACTGCAATACAGTGCCTCCCATGCCTAACCTCTCCAGGCGGTCCAAGAGGATACCGTGGTCAACAGTATCAAAAGCCGCTGAGAGATCGAGGAGGACAAGGAAGGTGCCTTCGCCCCTATCCCATGCCCTCCTCGTATCATCTACCAAGGCGACCAATGCTGTTTCAGTCCCATGTCCAGGCCTGAAACCCGATTGAAATGGATCCAGATAATCTGCTTCCTCCAAGTGCGCTTGCAACTGCTTTGCCACCACCCACTCAATTGCCTTGCCTAAGAATGGCAAGTTTATAATGGTGGCAGAAAGGATGTGGTACCACAGTGAGTGAGTCCTCCAATAAAGTCTGAAGGGCACAGGACACCCCAGAGTGGATCTGTGTACCCTAAAATGGAGGAGAAATTATGTTATAAGTGTGGTAGACCGGGGAACCTACGTTTTCAATGTGAGGTTGCCAACCCCATTGGTAATCCTGCTCAGGGAAGGGCAGTGAAAACAGAACCAAGGGAGTTAGAAACGAAGAAGGTTCAGTTCTGCCAGATAAACTGGACAAATGTAAAAGACTTTGATTCGAGTCTGAGGGAAGGAGTGTGCAAGGGGCAAATTATTGGGCACTGCTTGATACTGGTGCCGCTCAGACGTTACTGAGGCCAGATTTGATAAAATCTGAGGAAATACTACCTCAGGAAACGGTGACAATCCAAGGAGTGAGGGGTGAACCAGAAAGCATACCCATGGCCCTGATAAAATTAAAGTGGAGAGGAAAGGAGGAAATATGTAAAGTAGGTATTAATGCCCAACAACAAGAACCAGTGATACTGGGAAGAGATGTTATGGGGGCACAAGGAAAAATGTATGTGGTGACCAGACAACAACTTGGCAAAGCAACAGAAACCATGTTAACAGAGGCCGAAGAAAACAGGGTGGAACCTGTTATCGAGCCTAAGGTCGCCATAGCAACCCCTGGCAGGCCTGCTAAAAGAGACAAACTGTATCGAATGGTCTCTAGTGAAGAGGCAGAGCAGTTCAGGGAAGAGCTGGATAAGGATGCAAGTTTGAAGCAAATGAAGGACCAAGCCCTTACACAAAAGATTCCCTTTACTGACAATCTGAGGAATCAAATTGTGTGTGAGAATGGGATTTTATATAGACTGTGGATGCCTGCTGAGAGAGAGAATGAATGTGAACCAGTGAAACAAATGATGGAAGTTGTGCAAAAGAATTTAAGTCAAGGTCAGCAGAAGCAAAGTTACTGGTATGACAGAACAGCCAGAGAACGTGTGTATGATGTGGGAGATATGGTTATGGCATTCATACCCAGGAAACACGATAAATTACAGGCCAACTGGGAGGGACCATATACCATAAGGGAAAAGCTTGACACAGTGATGTATGTGATAACCACAGACCAATTAAAAAAGCATAAAGTGGTTCATGTAAATATGTTGAAACATTATCACACCAGGGATGCAAAGGTGTTGCAAGTTACCTTATTCCCTGAGGGAAGTGGGCCTGAACTTCCAGATTTGGTACAGGAAAGCAAAGCAAAAGGAGGGGTAGATCAATTGGAATGGTCGGAGGAGGTGAAGGAAGAAGTCAAGAAAGAGATTCTAAGAGTTTAAAAAAATTATGGGGATCTCTTCAGCAATAAACCTGGCCGAACCAGTATAGCCAGACATTCAACTGATACTGGAAATCATGCCCCAATCAGATCTGTTCCGTACCGTGTGAATGGGAAAGTTTTGAATGAAATTAGAAAGGAGGTTGAAGACATGTTGGAACTAGGAGTGATCAGGGAATCCATCAGTCCCTGGGCCTCAAGTATTGTACTGGTTCCGAAAAAAGATGGAACCACAAGGTTTTGTATTAATTATTGTTTAATCAATAAAATTACTGTCCCAGATGCGTATCCTATGCCTAGGGTGGACGCAATGTTAGAGCTATTGGGAGCAGCAACCATTATCTCTACCATAGATCTGTGTAAAGGATTTTGGCAGATGGAATTAGACAAGCAATCCAGAGCCAAAACTGCCTTCAGTACACGAGATGGGTTATATGAGTTTGTGACGTTACCCATGGGATTAAGGAACTCACCAAGTTCTTTTCAGAGACTAATTAATACTGTGTTGCGAGGCATGTCAGATTTCACAGTGGCCTATATAGATGATGTGGCCATTTTCAGCAAGTCGGTGCCTGAGCATGTCCAACACCTGACAGCAGTATTAGAGGCATTTAAGAAAGCAGGGCTAACAATAAAAGCCAAGAAATGCCAGTTTGGGTTGAATGAAGTGATCTATTTAGAACATAAGGTGGGGAGCGGGAAATTTAGGACATAAGGTGGGAAGTGGGGGAGTACATGAGCAGTAGAATGCTGGATGATTGGCTGAGCGTTTGAATGGCTGGGAGTATAAATGGAAGAATGACAGTTGAATCGGGGTGGATGTTGGGAGTGTGGAGAAAGAGGTGTTAGAGGGTGGAGGTCAGGAGTGTGGAGAAAGAGGGAGTTGGAGTTCTGATTAATAATAAGTCAAGTACAAAACAGGAATAGATGAAACCATACGCTTGTGAAACATTCTAAAACTAATCTTGTTATTTCTGATATTTAATAAATACTTATTTGGTTTACCAAAGGCCTGATCCTTGGCTGGGGGATATACATACCAGAAGGGAGGGCAAGGTAATTACCAAGGCTGAACAGAAACAGTATCTAATGGTGGCAGCGGTGAAGGGAGGAATAATAACAATTCAAGTATCCAGAGCAACCCAGAGTTGTATGCGTTATCTATAAAGATACAAGAGGGTTGGGAACAGCATAAGCACGCAGTCACAAAAATAACCAGCTAGAGAGAGACTCAGGCAAAGTCTCTGGGAGTATTGGTTATAGGACGTGACTGGTGGTGCTGCCTAGCAGGGGGATCTAGTTAGATCTGTGCTAGAGCGGAGTGAGAAACCATATAAAGGATGGTCCGGACTGGTGGTATCCCTGGTGGTGCCTAGTGAAAGGCAGTAGCCACAAGCAGGTGGGAACCTGACAGGGAGAACCAGGGAAGGACGTCACAGTCCTCCACTGAAAGCTTACAGTTTTCTAGTCAGGAACTATATTGCAACAACCCCAAATAATCCCTAGAAAAGCTATGGCAGGTAGAGAAATTAAAACTAGAAGTCTTAGGTGCACCTTTTCATTAGTTCTTTACAATTTTTAGTTCTCTCTCACTCCGAATGGAATGCAACTTAATCCACTGTTAAGTGGTTTGATCTCAGCTAGACATGGGGATTTAACTTACCTTTTTGCCCTCTTCTTTCTCGGCATCTTTTTTCTTTTCCTTCTCTTTCTCCTTCTTAGCCTTTTCTTCTTTTCCACCATCTTTTTTGCTCTTTTTCTCATCTTCTTTTCCACTCTCAGACTTTCCCTTCTCTTTTTCCTTTTCTTTCTTTATGTCCTTGTCTGGCTTCATTTTCATCACTTTTAGAGCTCGATGAAAAAACTGTTTCTTTAAAAGTCTTAAAAGAAAAATTCAGTTCATACTTTATCTGGGAGCCCACTGGTAAAGTGAAATTATTGTAAAGTAAACTCAGAACAACATCTTTGACCAAGCAAACTATCAATTTTTATTCTAGATCACCTTTGTCAGGTTATTTAGAAAGACTGGGTGGGGGGAGATATCTTAAATAGAAATTACATTTAAAAGACTGTCATTAGAACTTGGTTCCTCTTTGACATTTTTGTAAACTGCTCAGGAAATATGATTGAAGAGCAGTATAAAAATACAATATATTATACAATATATTATACAATATAACCTTGTTTTCTCACAAGCACAGATTTTATATAAAACATCCATCTTCCCAATTGGTTGTCATTTCATATATGCAGGTGTTATTAATTATAATACAAAGACAAAGGGTAGATAACAATGAAAGTCAAATCAATCTTTCCGCCACGTTTTGACAACGTACTCTCACTCCAAGTTAAGTCCAAGGGAACTTTTCATAAAGTACTGATGATAAAAATGAGTTTAACTTTTATAGGCAGTTTCTTCTATTTCTACAAAGCATAAACTCTAATCTGATAGAGCAAGGAGGTCCTCTTGCCAATTTTTTGGAATTCTGCAAGTACAGCCATAAAAAATAATTTTCAGTTGAATGCTGTGTGTTGTAATCAACTAAATCCTACTCAGAACAGACCCACTGAAATTAATGGACCGAAGTTAGGTATGTCTATTAACTTCAATGGACTAGCACTAAATAACACCCTGTAATTCTGCTAGGATAATACCAACTGTGCAGGCTGTTGGGATCCAGTAAAAACCATACAGTGTCAGCCATGTTTCCTTAAGAAGGAACTGGCTCGATTACTAATCCTGCTATAAGAATATCTTCTGACCATCTGGGCATAACGTAAGGTATTTCTAATTCATTTTGTAACACTATGTTTAGGAGCAGTCATACTTTTTACAATAGCATGAAAAAGACCAGGCTCCTACCTGTTGCAATAATCAACTACAGACTCTCGAGTAGTAAACAGGGCTTCTTCTCCTTTCTTGGCTTTTGCCCACTTAGAATCCAAAAGGCAGTCCACAGCTTTGGAGGCTGAAAAGAGGGGGGGAAACCCACATAACAACCCTCAAAATAGTGATAAACAGGAGAAATGTGGTCAGCCTTTGATGCTATCTAAAGCTAATGGAAAGTTTGGACCAGTAATGGATTTCACCCCCTCTGGTGACTTACTAGTCTAAAAAACTCACCCAGAATACCAAGCAATTAGTTGGAAAGTTCACTTCAGTCCAAACAAAACCTAGGAAACAATTTCGACCACCAGTTCATAATAAAGAATAAACAAACTTTTCTGGCTTCAATCTGAATGAGGCATGCACACAATCTAATGTCTGGCAGCATTTTAAACATTTTGGATTTGTCCAAGCTTCTGTACTCTTCAAGGAATGGGAAGCAGAAGGCCTATTACTTTCACACATGTCTACTCAAAAGTAAGTCCCACTTGAGTTCACTGGAACTTACTCCCAGGTAAGTGGGTAAAGAAGTGCCGTTTACAGCTTCAGTCTACTGTAGGTGATTATGAAGATAAACCACTTGGTGTAGGATGGGGGGAGAGGAGAGCATTTTGGCACAAAACAGAGTGCCTCCTCCATGCCAAACATTCACTTTTCTTTCCTTCTAAGCTTTGACTAGAGGTAGTAAGTAAAGGGGTGAAAATATGAGAGAGGGAGAGGGAGAGGGAGAGGGAGAGGGAGAGGGAGGGAGAGGGAGGGAGGGGGAGGGAGAGAGAGGGAGAGAGGGAGAGAGGGAGAGAGAGAGAGAGAGAGAGAGATGCTATACAGTGAATAATTAAAAATTTTACAGACTGGCTGCATCTGTGCTGGTTAAGATTTTCAGAGTCCCACACAGAGCAGAGTGCAGAAGTTTCAGACTTTACAGAGAAGGAATCTCAGAGAACTAAATTTTCTTGAAAGTTAAAGAAAAAGCCAATTTTAACATCTACTATCAATGTGATAACTCAAGGAGTTTATTATGGAAGCAAAACCAGGAGTGTTTATTTTATTCATTCATTCATTCAATTTCTTTACAGTTTTGTGTATAAACTGTCCTGAATTCATTCATGATGAAGTTTATACACAAAACTTTTCCTTGAAACAATAAAGCACAGCAAAGTAAAACCAAAACTAAAATCCAGGCCAAACTTATAGCAGAAGGCAGTACTCAATTACAAACAGGTGGCACTAGTCAACCATTCCCTTGGTGAAGACATGTATCTTCAGCTGACATTGACATCCATACAATGTAGGCACTGCTGTATTTCTAGTAGATGGGAGTTCCATAGCTAGAGTGTCACAACAGAAAAGGCCCTACCCTAAGTCACCATCTCATGTACCAGTCACTTGGAGGACCTCCAGAAGAGCCTTTCCTGCAGGTCACAGGGAGTGGGCAGACTGTTCAAGGCTTTACATGTCAACAATACCTTGAATGGGGCTCGTTAACATACAATCAGTTCAGATCTCATTACAATTGTGTTATAAGGCTACAATAAGTCATACTGCTCAGCATTCTGGCAGCTACATTCACTCTGGCAGACCTTCTTCAAGGGTAGCCCCACTACAACACATTACAATTGGAAGGCTACCAGTGCATGTGTTACTGTGACCAAGTTACTGAGGTCCAGGAACAGCTATAGCTGAAACCCAGTAGCAGTCAAGAGGGACCAGGTGGTGTGGCACAGCTGGCGTGGCACAGCTGGCTTCCCAATGCCAAGCATTGCTGCCAGTTACCAAGAGGGAGAGGGACGAGGCAGAAAGGAGCTCGGCTCAGTGGCAGCACCAATCCAATGCTCCTGGCACCCTGCTACTGGTGCCACCAATACCACCTGGGCTTTAAATGACAATGTTTTTTGTGAAAGGATGCTGTAAACCTGCTTTGGATAGTTGGAAAGACCAAATTCATGGAATAGTATACCAGTGAGTTGTACAGCTGATATGTTTGAATGAAATATTTACATATGTACATGGTGAAAAATATGTGCCAGCACCAACTTTTTACGAACCAGCATCAAATCCAAACAACCAAGTGTCTACAGATTTTCCAGTCTTGCATATGTTCTTATTTATGACAATTGCACAAGATGCCATCCTATGGATGGAAACTTTGCATTGGAACTGTCCTAGGAACATTTTTTAAAATAAAGTCAAAACAAAAATACATTGCTGCTTCTTTTTCAGATTTATTATAGACATTTTTAAAACGATCATCATATCGTAATTTTCAGAAATCCAGAGCACAACCATATTCTGTTTGCTAAGATGCAAGTTGAAATGTTTTCAGTGGAGCTTACTCCCTCAGAAGTGTGCTTAGAATTGCAGCCTGAATCCTCAACTCTTCCCTCCCCCTGCAAATAATATGGAATCATATGCAGCACAGATTTCCAACTGAGTTCTCAGTGTTCAACTATAAAATAGGAGGGTTCAGCATATCAATGAACTGGCATTTTAAAAAACATACACACTTCACTATAGGTGAACAAGGGACATTTGGATCATTGCAAGCAGAGTCTAACAAAAACTGTATTATGTTGGTGCTGAGTAAGCCAAAGCAGCAAGCCATTTCAGTGTAGGTCTGGTGGTACTGCCCCCCCCCAAAATCCTGAGACATGAACTTCAAAATTCCCATTTACCTAACAATCAGAAAGCACATTTATACACAAAGATTTCGTAAGTTAATGTGCTTCTCTACTGCCATACACCATCTCACTCTCAAAATGCTAACACTTTTAGGATTTTGATCTTCTGTTTTCATGTTTCCATTTCCAAATTACAGATCTGTGCCAGCCAAATATGCAAGGTTGACAAAAATGATTTTAAAAAAATAAATGGATTTTTAAAATTTAAATCAGATTACTTTGACTGAAATAGGGTTTCAAGATTTTCTTAAAACAATTAGTAAAAAAAAGGACCTAGGTCAAAGGTATCATCATGAATACTAATTATACTACTTCTAATTATATTCTATAAATATGCTGTTTATGGAGATGGGAGATAACCTGATCAGTCCTATTCTGCAGGTGTACATGAAGTGCTCTCTCTCTCTCAGCCTCAGAGAAGGTCGATAAATAAAGAATTTGGGGAGATGGAGTAGAACAAGGAGGAGACCAGTGAAGTGGTAATCTAGATCTTTACAGCAGTAGCCTCTTCTGCAGGTATAGAAAGAATTTTTTTCCCTTTGGACTATCCATTCTAAATTGGGAAATAAGTTGGGAACTGAAAAAGCAGGAAAGTTTGTATTTCTTTTAAGACAATGAACAAGGAAGACAAAGGTGAAGAAGAAGACTGAGTTAACTGTACCACCCAATATATCAAGTTTCTCATGTTGCTTTGGTTGAAATGTTATTTATTTATTTATTTATTTATTTATTATTTGATTTATATCCCACTCTTCTTCCCAGCAGGAGCCCAGGGCAGCAAACAGAAATGCTAAAAACACTTAAAAACATCATAAAAACGGACCTCAAAATACATTAAAACAAAACAACGTTAAAACATTTTTTAAAAAAGCTTTAAAAACATCTTTTTTAAAAGGGTTAAAAACATTTTAAAAACACATATTAAGAAGCAATTCTAACACAGATGCAGGCTGGGATAGGTCTCAACTTAAAAGGCTTGTTGAAAGAGGAAAGTCTTCAAAAGGCGCGGAAAAGATAGCAGAGATGGTGCCTGCCTAATATTCAAGGGGAGGGAATTCCACAGGGTAGGTGCCACCACACTAAAGGTCCGTTTCCTATATTGTGCAGAATGAACCTCCTGATAAAATGGTATCTGCAGGAGGCCCTCACCTGCAGAGCGCAGTGTTCGACTGGGTATATAAGGGGTAAGACGGTCTTTCAAGTATCCTGGTCCCAAGCTGTATGGGGCTTTGTACACTAAAACTAGAACCTTGAACTTGGCCCGGTAGCAAATGGGCAGCTAGTGCAATTCTTTCAGCAGCGGGGTGACATGCTGGCGATACCCTGCCCCAGTGAGCATTTTTAAAGGGCTAAAAACTGAAATAGTTAACCATTCAAAAATCCATGTGCATGTTTTGTTAATGTTGTTGTTTGCTGAAGAAGAACACTAATCAGAAGAATAAACAATCTTATTAGTACAATTTAAAAGCCTGTTTGTTGGTAGTGGTTCTGGCACATTATGGGGAAAAAAAACATGATTAAATGAATAGTAGGAGCTGGTTCATTTCCTAAATGACTTCACAAGTTTTTAGTACTAACATGACCAAGTTTATCATCCCATTTTTTATGAAAATAAATCTGAAAACAATTCAGAATAATCGCTTAGTGTGTACCTACTTTCTAATGAAACCTACATCTCCAAATATGTATTAAGGTTATATTAAACAATAATGTACTTCTACTAAAAAATGATGATTAAATACAATCTTCCTCACTAGTGATTTAAACTGTGATTTAAATCATTAAAATTAAGTGCTTCAGAGAAGTGATTTAAATCAAATCAACTCTGCAGATAGGTACAGCTGGGAGGTAAGTTGCAGTATCAGATACAAGCTGCTAATAACAAAAAGACATCAATGGTTAACATGGGAGGCGGCGGCAAAACCACCACTGTCATCACTGCTATTGTCATAAGACAGCCTGTCCCAACCAGTCAGCCACCAGATGTTGTTGGACCACAACTCCCATCAGCCTCAGCCAGCATTGCCAATGGTCAGGAAAGATGGGAATTGTGGTCCAACAACATCTGGAGGCCCACTAGTTGGGAAACGCTGTCATAAGAAGACACCATCAGCAATCCATTTTTCCACTGAATTATTATTACTACTATCATAGGAATATTATGTTGCATTATCATCATCACTGTCATCTGCTCAGGCTAACTGATACACCCTGTGGAAGAAAAGGATTCCCTGCCCTGGAATCTACTGAGATAAAGGGCAGACTATAAAAGCTCTTAATAAAAGCAAACAAATGAACAAAAATCAGGCTATGACTACAGTTTTAATCAGATTCTCATCCATCACTTATCACCCAGCTAAAATCAGGAATAAATTTGTGGCCCCTACTATTAAAACCATTTCCTTTTCTTAGTGACACATTATTGACAATCAAGTTGCCACATGAACTGGATAATATTTAACCTTACCAATGAAATAATCAATTCTGTGACCCATCATATTGGTAGACTTGGTTGGACAGTTGAAACGTAGGTATTTAGCGACGGCCTTTTCTTCCTTGAATGGCTCACCCACCTCCTAAAGAGAAAAAGAGAAAATGCAAATTTAAAGCTTAGAGTATTTTCAAAGCCTCCCAGCTTGTTTTTGTAGTTCGCTACACATATGAAACATGATGTCTCAAACAGTCATACACTAATATGAAGTGAATACGCCATTCTCAACAAACAATTTTGCAACACCTTAAAGACTAGAACATTTATTATGGAATAAGCTTTCATAGACCACAGTCCACTCCATCAGATACATGAATTGTTATCCTGAGTTGGATGTATGCATACATATGTTTCAGAGGGTGATTTTAAAAAGCAAGGTCAAAGAGAAATAAAATGCTAGAAACCTTGGGCAGTGATAGTTACGTACTTAACAGTGCTAATTCACAAAACAGTTTTTGATAATACAGACATCCTGGCATCAGTAAGTCAATTAACACACAAATATCTTTTGTCTAGGCTCAAGCCACAGGTGATAGAATTGAAACTCTTGATGCACTGTTATTCAGTAGTTTCTTGGTATAGTCTCCCTTTGAAGTTTCTGAAACCTCTGCATTACAATACATCAAAAGTTTCAATGCTATTACTTGTGGAGTGAACCAACACAAAGGATTTTTAGTGTTAATTGGCTTACCAGTGCCAGAATGTCTGTGTCATCAAAAATTGTTTTGTGAATCACCACTAAGTACGTAATTATCACTGTGGTTTTCTGCATTTCATTTCCCTCTGACCTTGCTTGTTTATAGTCCCTCTCAAATCATATTTATACCTGTAACTCAGGATAACACTTCACACAGCTGAAGAAGTAGATTGTAATCCACAAAGGCTTATGCTGTTACAAATTTTTTAGTCTTTTACAGTGCCACAAGACTCTTTATTGTTTTTGCTGTAAAAGACTAACAGGGCTACTCCTCTTAAAATTATTCCATTATCAGGTGGTCAAAGTTTGAAGATGTACTCACAGGATGAAGAAGGGACTGGAGAGTAAGGAAACATTAATACAATACAATTCTGTGTTGTCAGCAGTAGCTGAATACCTAAACAATTCAATACAAAGCACAAAGACTGCCTAAGAGCCACTCTGCAGATACACACTAATCACTGCCTTCATAAGATGATGACTTGTATGTCTGAATGAGCCACCATATATCAAATCCCATAAGAAGTTTTCATAGTGCAGTAGGGCCCCACTCATATGGCGGGTTACGTTCCGGACCACCGCCGAAAAGCTAAAACCGCCATAAAGTGGAACTCATTGAATAGAATAGTGTGCGATGTCCAAAAACCGCCATAAAAGCAGAACAAGCGCCGTATGAGTGGGCCTTTAGTCTAATTGAGACCGCCATAAAGCGGGGCCCTACTGTACCTCATATCGCCTCTAACACAAAACTTTAATTCATACATTTAGCTCTGAGTCTTCAAGCACTGAGCTATCAAGTACTAAATTGATATGCTATGTTGTAAACCACCCTGGAGTCTCTTGACAAAGGGTGGTGTATAAATTGAATAAATAAATACAGGCATATCCCGCTTAATGTCGCTTCACTTAACGTCGCCTCGCTGTAACGTACATGCTCCATACGTCCCCATACCCCGCTTAACGTTCGCGTGCTTCGCAATAACGTACACTTTATTGGCATGACGCCGCTGCCATCTAGTGGTGATTGCATGCAGTACAAGTGAAGACAATTGCTTCACTTAAAGTTTATTTTCGCTTAAAGTATACTCTCCAGTCCCATTGCGAACGTTAAAGCGGGGTATGCCTGTAATATTCATGCATGTGTGAATCAGTCCATCAAATAAATCTAATCAGCCTCTTCAATTTCAGAATAAACACTCGTATGAGAAAGGTTATCAAGCCCTCAAAAATATTTTTAAAATAACAAAACAAGTTTATGTACTGAAGTTTTAAACTTTTACCAACCTAGCTTGTGCTGTATTGAGAATACATTTTCACAGGAGAAAAAATGTATGTCTTTGGACAAGGGCAAATTCACCTCCAAACTGGAATATTTTTGCCTGTAATCTACAAGTTAAGATTGGGTGCCCACATGGATTGTTGTTAACGGGAAATTATTCTAGCCCTGTATTAGCAGGCAAACATGCCAACATGTAACAACAGCAACCACAAAGTAGAAGTAGAGCTGGCAGAATATGTGAAGATCCCCCATGACTCTGCTCTAGTTTTTGACAACATTTGTGTACCGGAATGTCCAAATGAAGTTGGTTAATTATACTTAAGGCATCCTTTTTATTGTGCATTCATGTGCTCATGATGCTATCAGAGCGGTCATATGCAATCTTGCTTTCAATAGTGTGTGCACCTGCAGATGTTTTGAAGTGCCCACACATATTCCTAATCAGTGCATACCTTGTATGTTGTGGTTTATTTTTGTCCTGCTTTTGTTGCGCTACAGCCCCTCCAGACAGCAATAATGTGATAGCATTAAATATAAACAAAAAGGCCTGAAACTAAATGTTTTCTCTGTCAAAAAGTTGTGATTGGAGAGCTAACAAGTTTTAATACAAATGGTTTTAGCTCTGTTTTTCTCTTTTTAATGTTTCACATACTTAGACAGCCAAGTAGCAGGGAAGAATGGAAGGAACATACTAGCTGGTTTAAAAAAAACACCCACGCTAAAGAATATAAATAAGTTATAGTACTAGGCAGTTCTTGTTTGCTTGCTTTTAACAACCAAAAACCCTGTAAAAGTCAGAGGACACCCTCCACCTACTACATGAAAGAAAAATCATGTTGAGCCTGTGTTTCTTCCCTCTTTGCGAACTGATTGGCAAGCGCAAAAGCAGTCCTACAGAAACTATAGAATGTCAGAGATACAAATCTTAGAAATGATTATTAACTACTCACAGCCTCAATTTTCACAACCTCTGTTTAAGGCGCAGCTACTACCTGTTCAGTCTCTGAATAATGACAGTGAAGGCTTGTTTTTCAGTTAACTAGCGTAGCACAAAGAAAACTACATAGGGGAGTTCAGCAAGCAGTATGATGATTTTGGAAAGTGCACAGAATATTTACAGAGGAATATGCAAACATAATTCACAGCTATTTCTAACTCCATGAGTCTATTATTATGATCTGGTTATGTTTCAGAAGACGACAGAGCATCCTATCAATTTAATACTTATATGCAATCCTACTCTTAAGTCCTGAGGCAGAAATTATCTAGATTTAAAAGTTAACTAGGGTTTAGAAATCAGGAATTAAAACCATATACTCTGTCCTATTCTCATGAAACATTTCCCACTACAGTAGGGCCCCACTCATATGGCGGGTTACATTCCGGACCCCTGCTGAAAAGCGAAAACCGCTGAAAAGCGGAACTCATTGAATAGAAGGGTGTGTGATGCCTGAAACCGCTGTAAACGCGGAACAAGTGCCGTATGAGTGGGGCTTTAGTCTAATTGCGTCTAATTGAGACCACCGCATTAGCAAAGCACCGTAAAGTGAAGCACTGTAAATCAGGGCCCTACTGTATTCCTGGTTTGGGGTTAAACGAATTCCTGGCTTTTGTGGTAAAAAAAAATTAGCTAACAACAGGCTGACTATGAGAAGAGGGTCAAGAATTTGGTGAACACTCTCTGCCTTGACTCTTGTGCCCAGAAAGTTGTGTCAGATTTGCAGTAAATAAAAATAAACATATAGCTGCAGAAAATAGACATATCAAGAAAGGCAAGACTATCACCCCTGATCTAAACACAAGCATAACTTCCAAGAAAACCTTTATTATCATCATCATCATCAATGTATATGCCACTTTATAGAGAAAGGGAAGGAGTAAGGTCCTGTCCCAAGTAGCTTATTGTTTTTAATTTCAACAAGAAGTAAAGCAATAGAAGGAGAGGAAGATGGAGGAGAAGATTCCAGGGGGAAAATACGCACAAATTTAGTCACTCGTATCTACAGTTGAGAGCCAGTATGGTGTAGTGTTTAAGGTGTTGGACTACAACCTGGGAGACCAGGGTTCGAATCCCTACACAGCCATGAAGCTCACTGGGTGACCTTGGGCCAGTCACCCCTCTCAGACGCAGAGGAAGGCAATGGTAAACCACCTCTGAATACCGCTTACCATGAAAACCCTATTCATAGGGTTGCCATAAGTCGGGATCAACTTGAAGGCGGTCCATTTCCATTTCCATCTACAGTTAGCAATCACTGAAGTGACTGTGTCTAAGGCATACCATTTCAGTGCAAGCTCATATCTGAATGCTTCTCCAGCCACCCACCCCTACCAATCTGTCAACTTAGAACCCAGGTTAAAATTCTTCTCGCTGACATGCTTTCTTGCCCAGTTAGCAAGAACTTTTTGTGTGTGGAAGAACATTCCACTATGTGAGCCCTCAACTCTAGACAAATGGATTTACAATCTCAGTAAACAGATCTGCCACCTAACTAGGCCTTAAGTTTCATTAATGGATAAGGTCTAATTAAGTTAGAATTAGTTGCATTAAAAAAAAGTAATTCAAGTGAATAATAATTTCACACTAGACAGCAAAGCACCAAGGAGTAGAGCCATGTGTCTACAAAATGTTCCCACACTAACAAAATATAATTTTTTAAAAAGATTAAAGTCAATAAAACATGCTTTAGGTGTCTTTAGATGTCGTTAAAAGTGTTTCCTACTTTAATGATTAACACAAATCAGATATACAGATCATCAAAAACAAGCAAGAAATATTCAGCTTGACTTGAACATAACTGCAAGAGGTGGAGATCCATCACACCATTGTATATAAAATAAAAGACTAACAACGGATCCAGATGTTGCTCCCAGCAGTAATGGTAGAGCTGAATCAGGAATCACAGAAGGTATCTTCTTTTATAGAGATTTATAATAAATAAATAAATCCTATTCAGAGCTACAATACCACCATTGCTTTGACACAATAGGTATGTTATTCACAATGACACCAATAGCAATCAGCACGAATCAGAACGTGATTTGGAAGGAAGTAGTGTTCCAATCACCTCACATACTATTTGGAAGCATTTCACAATAACTATCCGTAAGAGAATATTTATTGGATTGTATGATATACCACCAACAGCAAACAAAAACACTCCCTCCCCCTCCGCATAAAATTACCAACCAGCACCTCATTTCCACATAGATTAGAAGGAAGCTGCGGGAAGAATGGTACGTCCTCCTGAATCTTATCTTCATATTTCCACATGAAGCCTTTGTGCAGAAACGAACCAGCAGAAGAAAATGAGTATGTCCAGTAGAAACCTTAACTACTACACCAAGCAAAGAGGGTTATGTTTGCTCTGAAGGTGTAGCAAAGACAACTGTAGCAGCTACGAAATACTAGTGGGAGCCTATTATTTTCACTGTGCAAGCCACTGCTGATAAGGAAGTAATGTTATGCAAATCAGGAAGCAGTGTCCGTCATACTTAATTTCTTACATGTTCACCTTGGTATGTTAACATCCTTTTTGCTAGAGGGCTGTTTAGTTATGGTGCAACATGGTAAGTTTAACTAGAACAATAGTCATTTCTGTAATTTGCAGAGTTATGCTGAATATATTGTTTGTATGCCAAGGGTACGCAACTTGTTGCATATAGATGGGCATATTAGAAAAATACAATTACCTCAACCTTCCAGTTTCTAAGCATATTCTAAGTCTGTGTAGTTAGCAACATCTTCATTAACAAGACAGGCCACTCTTATTGTTAGCTACTTGCCCAGAGAGTTTTTTTCTTTTCTTCTAGATTAGAATTGTATTTAATTTCTATATGTATAATATTTAATCCACTGTCTCTATGTCAAAACAGTATGTAATGTTAAAATTTGACATTCTAAAAAAAACCCCACCCTTTAATTAAAATTAGAGATGAATGAGGTTCCCTGCATTTGATTTGGAGCAGATTCTAGTAAAACTTGAAGCCATTTGAAACAGGCTCAGGGTAGGTCACCCCGCCTATTCCTTTCAGAGAAATAGCCTGATAAGCATAGTTAAACGTGGTAAGTCAGAGTGTAAGCAGGAATGTTTTGAGATATATTTTTTTATATATAGCATCAGAAATCCAACTGTAAATTATTCAGCAACGCACAATAGCAGGTGTGCAGAACCTTTCACCCTCCAGATGTTGAACTACCACTACTCCCATCATCTCTGGCCACTGACTATGCTTGTTGGGGCTGTTGAGAATTGCAGTTCAGCAACATCTGGAGAGCCAAGGATTCCCCATACCTGCACTATAGCATACTCATAGCAATCACTCCCAGGTGAAAAAGTGCAGTGAATGATGCACTCCATTAATCTCTATATATCGAAGATAAAAGCTTTCCCATGCTCATAGCGGAGATGGGGAACCTGTGGCCCTCTAGATGTTGTGGGACCACAACTACCATCATCTCTAGTTATTGGTCATGCTGTCTGGAACGGGAGTCTCACAACATCTGGAAGGCAACAGGCTCCCCATCCTTGGCTTACAGGAAACTCTCTCCAAGCTGATATACGGACTAGTCAAGAACCACTAACAAGAGCTCTTCTACTTTTCAGTTTGCTTCATCTTCTGAATCTTTTAATGTGTATACAAATTGGTTAAAGTATGTTAACTCATAAACCTGATCATATAAATAAATCCTAAATTAAGCCTTCCCTCAAGGGTGTAAAGCATATGAAAACAGAACCATTTCCAAAATGAACTTTCCCTCCCCAATTTCTTATCTTCCACTTTATAGGATGTAATTAAATTTCAGATTAATCATAATCTGCAGTTATGGTCCCCTGTATCACTTGGTAAAAGCACATATGAAAGCAATTCATTACAAATTTCTAGGGTCCAATCAGCAACCTCTAAAGAATCAACAAAGCCCAATGTTTGTCCTATTTATTTTTCTACTCATAGGAAAGCACAAAGCTACTAACCGTACCACTGCACTTACAATGTAGACAGGAAAGTATCTGTACTTTCAATTCAAAATTCATATGCACAAAAGAAGGCCATAGGTACCAAGCATTGTTTTAAATTACTTCTTATAAGGATTGGATATCACCCCCATTCTCAAACCAATTCATGACAGAAATCAACACAGCACATGTAACAGATTTGCACAGGTAATAGCATAGCACAGGTAATAGCTTTTAATTTAAATTGCACGTTGTGCCTATACTCAATAGACTTTCTTTAATTTGGCAATCTTTCTAAAAAGAACTAAGCTATATTATACAATACAGCCACAAGAGTGTCTGTATACTATAGCCAGCATGGACTTTTCGCATTCCACAATGTTAAATTAAAAATACCCCCCTGCCATTCTGATGCTTCCCATAAGCTCATTTCCAAACAAAACCTTACCAAACTTATAGTCCTGACAGAAACGCTTGCTTAACAACCCTCTAAATTTTCATAGCAATACACAAAACAGAGAATCGAGAGTTCAAAGTGAAAAGAGAGAGAAAAAACCTAGACCCCTTTTGGACATTTTTATGTCGAGTTCTCATAATTTGTTGAAATTAATTAAAAATCTGCCATGTTCACAGAGTACCTGTAATCCTATTATTGACCTTGCTCCATACTCTGACCTTCATGTTCTGCAGTTTAAAAGTTTAAAAAATGCCTGACTGATTTTTAATTAATTTAAGAAATTTTACATGGAACTCAATGATAACATTGGGCATGCTCAGTAAGAACCAACTGTCAGTGTTCTAAAAGCCACTCACAGCTGCTCGGCTTGCCTAATCAAGGGACCACACCCATGCCAGACCTTTATTTCACTTGAGACGGTCATGGCTGTAGTTTGTGAAGGATGCTGAGAGTTGTGATGAGACTCCTATTCCCCTGACAGAGCTCCAGTGGCCAGAGTGGTTTTAACAGTCAGACGCTCTGATGGAAGCTCTGTGAGGGGAACAGGGCATCTCCTAGCAACTCTAAGCACCATCGCCCCATGGTCAGTTTTACCTATGTTAAGCATGATTGCACGGGAGTAAATCCCATTGAACTCAGTAAGCATGCAAATGATCAAACCTGCCCTCCCCTCCTCCTTCCTCCCATCACCTCCCTTTTGTCCCTTCCCTTCCCCTTTGCTCCTTCCCTTCCAATCTCCTCCTTCCCCCTCCCCTCCCTTTCTCCGACCCTCTCCACTCCCCTCCCCCTTCTCCTCCCCCATGGTCAGTTTTATCTATCCTAACCGTGACTGCATGGGAGTAAATCCCATTGAACTCAATAAGCGTGCAAATGAACAGACCTGCCTTTCCCCTCCTTCCCCTTCCTCCTCCCCTGCCCACTTCAGCCCTCCCTCCCTCCCCCCGGTCAGTTTTACCTATCCTAAGCATGATTGCTGGGGAGTAAATCCCATTGAACTCAATAAGCATGCAAATGAACTATCAATTCTCAGCAAACTTGCACAGGATCCCATTTCTTATTTCACAGATTAAAAATCAGAGAAATTCATTAATAGGCAAAAAACCTTGCGGTTTAAGAACGTACCTATAGCCCACAGATATTTCTATCAAACTTTAAAAAGCAGGAAATTGGGCAGCTATAGTGAATGTACCAGGGAAGCATGAGACCTGACCTCCTCTCTGATATATTGTACTGCTCTACAAATTTGTCAAAATGCAAACACAATCTGGGTTGGTCTTTCACAGTCCAATCCACTTCCTGTGTAGCTTGGAAGAATTTGGTAACGTGCCTCTGAGCATATGGTGAGTGGTGGCAATACCCGCAATCAGCCCAAATAATAGAAGCAAGACATGTGCTGTGCTGATCTTGTTTTAGCAGGGAGGAAGCAACAATATTAAGATACAGTTGATATAGTTCAGGTAGTCACTTTAAATCTTTTTTATTTATTTTTGTGAAGTTTCTTATAGTAAATCATTTTCTTTTGCTTCTGTTTCTGTAAACATGTGAAGTACAGCAACACTCCTAAAACAATTGTGGAATAATAGCACTGACTATTCTGCAGAATAGTCTTCAGTGGACATCCGGAGTGTCTCAGTTTGCACAAGATAAAACAGTGGGAGGTGAAATATATTCTAGCAAAATTCTAGGTGTGCTCTATCTTTTTAATTGACCATACCCACCTTGCCTTAAATGAAGTGGTTTAAATATAGCAGGCTGAAAACATCCATCTTGGGCAGGCCAAGTTTCTTTTTTCCAACACCTAGAGTCATTGCTTAAGTAGCAACATATTGTAATCAGTCTGATTTTACATCAAACTTGCAATTTCAGATTCAACTGTTAATGCACCCAAAATACAAATAGAACATTACTTCTAATTTGAAACACAAAAGGCTGTCTTCACCATCATATGACATTGACCAACAAAAAGGCTTTGAAATCAGTAAAATTTGACACACTCTTCTAGGATAAATAATGAGGGAAATAAAATTTTCTAGATTAGATTCTCTGTAGAAGCAATAATAACAGAGGAAAGACGCAAAGTAAGAAGAACACCAACAAACATCCAAAAATGTAATTCTCCATCTTTGGAGATGGCAGGTGTTGCCACCACTCATCATATGCTCAGAGGTACATGTTACTAAATTCTTCCAAGCTACACAGGAAGTGGATTGGACTGTGAAAGACCAACACAAATTGTGTTTGCATTTTGACAAATTTGTAGGGCGGTACAATATCTCAGCGAGATATTGCTGGTGCATTCACCATGACTGCCTAATTTCCTTGCTTTCTAAAGTTTGATAGAAATATCTGTGGGTTACAGGTACGTTTTTAAACCGTAAGGTTTTTTGCCTATTAGTAAATATAAATATTATCTATCCACCCATCTACACACACAGATATATATAAAGACATACATTATATATAAATTCAGAGGTTGCCACTAACAATGACAGTCCATTCGATTTGGGAACTACTTGGATGAAGAGGCTGGCAATGCCAGGCGGGTCCTGACTTGAACTGGAAGGTGGCTTGTTAGCAAATCACTTACTCTCTCCTAGCACATGAACAGTAGTGCTCAGTAAGCTGCTGAACGCAATGTTGGTTATGGAGGACATGGTCAACTGCACCAAGGACAGCCGATCACCACTCCAAAATGGAACAGAGATGGGAAGAGGAGCAGGTATGTCCTTTTCTTGCTTAAGCAGCCACTGGCTACTCTTCCAGCAGACAATGTTCCAGCTTGTTCAGGATAGTAAATATGTGACAACTGCATAGGTTTTGGGAATTGGGGTGAAGATGTAGCCATCAGGTGCCTTGGCGTCTTCATTCTCTACCTACAGAACACAGCCATCCACTACCAATGTTAGGCTGTTGTCTGCAGCAGTTGTTTTTGCTGTTTCTTCAAAGCTTGAAGTAAAGGTCAGTTTAACATAGTTATCCATGCAAGAATCCAGAGAGCACAGTCTGTTCTCAAGAACTTTTTTCACCAGCTTCCTTACTGGTGAGATGAAGAGCCCTCCATGAACTATCTGGACTTAAATGACTTGAGAGATTTGAATACATCCTGTTCTGTCTGGAAGGAAATGAAATCACAAATGTCTGAAGTCTAAATAAATTATCTTAACTGAAGAACTAATGTTTACTGGGATGTATTTTTCCAATTAGTGGCAACGTAGCCATACATATGATATATAGAGGAAAACTGAGTTCTCACTAACCAACACAATCAGATGTGTCTTAAGACACCAGTTTTAGCTATACAAATAGATATACAGGTTTCTGTATTTACTTCTGTGATTCCAATAAATCTCTGACTCACTGTCCCTCTGGCGTTACTGCTCCAGAAGTAGCCATTGTGTATTAGTAGTAGTATTCCTCTTCAGCCAGCCTTTCATTGCTACCCCAAAGAATAAAATTGTAATATATTTAAAAAAAACATTGAGCAGAGCAACATGACAATCAGGCGTATGTATAAAACTGAAACACAAACAAATTAGTGCAGAATAGCAGCACAAGAAAATTTATTTCTTGAAAAGAAAAAGTATTATTATTTAATATAAATGTATTTTTTCCTCATTAAATACATTTTAAACTACCCAGCACCTACAGAAAATATATTAAACAAGGGATGACTGTGCAACAACACAGATCCTCACTTTGACTTTCAGATGCCTCTTTAGGATTTATTTTGTGTTGACAGGACTATGCAGATGTTTAAAATGTTTCTAAGTAGCTAGTCATTTTAATGATTGTTTGGGATTGTTGCTGTACACCACCCTGATGTTTTGAGAGGGCAATGTATAAACCCTTGTATAAATAAAATTTAAAAATAAATATTACAACCTATACTAGCATATTACTAGTAAAACATATGCTAAGTATCCAAAGCTGTCAGTAAAGATCAATTTACTAAAAATCAAGGAGATAGCATATGTGACATACCAAAAGAAAGAATCCAGGAACAACCATTCAAGCTTTGTCTAGCAATAGGAATAGTCTGTCAAACATTACCTCCACTGGCATGTAGAAACAGCAAGCAATATTTTAAAGAATCTCTTCAAAAACAGAATGGCTCCTATAATCTCAACTCTACAGGAGATTATTTTTACTAATAATGCTCATTCTAGTAATAAGTTGAAGAGTTACAGACATCCTCCCTACCATTCGTGAAAGGGCAACACAGCCTTCAAGCTATATTACAGCTTAAACTTTCTTTAATGAATATTTATGGGGAAGGGGCAGAGAGGAAACTCACTTTTTGGAGAGAATGAGGGCGAGGAAATCTGAGACTTAAAAAAACTGGGGAGGGGAGAGGTGAATAAAATATGGGTGTTGGTGAGTGTCTACAGTTCGTTCACAATCTTCATGGTTTGGTAGTTTGAACATAGCCTCAGTGAGCTAGGACAGAAGCAGACAAGTTGGCCATGAATGCTTCGGAACACATTTCTCACATATTTGACGAGATAATTATTACAATCACATATATGCATCTAGCTGCATATATACCCTAGATGCATGAATTATTAGCCATTACCAATATTAGCAATCTAATATCATGTTCTTGTCATTGCCAAGTGTTGTTAACTTTAAAAATAAAATTCTAACTAGTGTAATACAGTACTTTTTACATCCTCTGTGTACTGTCAACTTATTTTGCAAACTTCATGCATAAGCTAAACCTTTCTCAAAATTGTCAATATACAGACCTCCTCTCATTTGAGCCATATATGGAAAATACTGTTTTTTAGGTGTTTTCATTTTACCACTTTAGTAGGTTATTCTTTTCTCTAAAATTCCTTATTAAATCTAACTCAGGGAATGTAATATAGCTCCATTGGCCCAGATGCTTTTAAAGATATATCTGTTCACTAGAGTACATAAGTATGTGACATACATAACACATGGAATGTATTGCAGAAGGCTTTATAGCAGTGTCTTTTAACTGAGAAACACTTCAATTCCCTTCCTCTCATAATGAAAATAGCAAAAATAATTACTGCAGTTGACTGCAGAAAAAAATGACTCATTCATGTGTTGTGACTACATCTGGAACATCCACGAAGAAACACTCTCTCTTCTAGATGGGTGTGAGGGTGTATGTGAACCAAAGGGCAACAAAGGAGATGTGAATGCATGCAGACAGTGTAAGAGAACAAGCGTGCTAGAATTAGCAGGATTGAGATGAGGTGATAAACTGTGAATCTAATAAAACAGGGTGGTATCTACTAGGTGCAACAAGCAAACTCCACAAGATACAGAGGTGATTAAATAGGATAATTATAGCGCTCACCAAACAGGAAATTCTCAGTTACAGGTCGTACATGTGTGATAGCCATGCATGCAAAGTCTATATTTTATACGTATGTGAAGGAGATAGTCTACTGTGCCAAGAGAAGACAGTTTATTGGGGAATTCCCTCAGGGTTTTGCAGAAACATTTAGAAATGAAGTGTTGTGGGGGAGGATTCTATGCCACAGCATGGTGTAATAAGGGGATGTGTCGGGGTGAAACATACAAGCAATGGGGAAGATTATTGTAAACAGCTGTTATGATGGGAGCCAGAGGTTGGGAAAGTGCTGAAAAGGAAGCCGTTTACACTGTTTGGCGGATGAATCTGAAAAGGGCTGTTGGGCTGCCGTTAAGGGATGGCATTTGAGGTTAACTGCTTTGCATTTTTAGCAAAGGGATGTGAAGGGAGGCATCTATGTAGAGGGAAAACACCTGGATGGCAGAAGAGTGTACAGTATTGGAAGGGAGCTAGGTGAGAGGTAGTGCACAAAATGCACCCCAGTGAGCAGGACAAGACAAAGAGGGGTACGATGTGCTTGCTGCTGATCAGACGGTTCATGAGTGACTCTGCCTGGAAAAGGCGGCTATTGTGTTCTGGTGTTTTGTGGGGAAAGCAGCAGGGAAAGGGGTGCAGAATGGTCCTGTAGTGTGTTATGCATGCGTCACGTACATAAGTGGGGCTGCTCTGCGAGGAGGGGGTGAAAAGGGAGGATGGGCATCCCGGGTTGAAGAGAAACATCTGCTCCTTATAGAGGTATGGGGCGACAGCGGGACAGGGAAAGAGACCAGGAGGGAGGGAGCCATGCCTTGAAGAGAGGGGGCGCAGTGACGTGGCTGGTCTTGTGGCTAAAGGGAGAAGTGGAGGAAGGGGGATAAAGGGACCGAAAAAAAGGGAGGACGAAAAGACGAAACTACCGCATGCGATACTGAGGGGACGGCGGCGGCGGATGGTGACAAGGCGAGAAATAGGGAAGCGATTCCCGCTGGCGGTTGCGAGAAGGAGGGAGAAGCCACCGCGATACCTGAATCCGCTTCCTGTGTCTCCTCCGCTCCGCCATGTTGTCCCCGTCTAGTCTCCCGGTGACGTGGGGCTGAGTGGGAGGGGAGAAGATTTTGTGTGAGTGAAAGAGAGGCACAGACAGGGAGGGAGCGACGGGGTTGACCGGGGGCGGGGGGGAGGAGCGGCAACCTCGCGATAGGCCGCGAGAGCACATTATACAACTCAAAGGAGGTGGAGGAAGAAGCGGCGAGGCGCGCGTGGCGTCTTTTGGCTTTTTCCCGCCCCCCGTTTCTCTCACAAAATGAGACGGGGGAGAGAATTAAAGACAACGAATAAAGGGGGGGGGACTCAAAACAATTTTTCTGGGTGACTCGCTGTCCTCACTATTCTTATGGTTGTGGCGTGGAAGCGTGGCCATAAGCTTGAAGGTCTGAACAGTAAAGCGTGCCTCTGAGCACGTGCAGAGTTGCTACTCCCCACCATTGAGTAGTTCGCAACATTTTTTAGCAGAATTTATGTACCGCTTGCTAGGACAGAAGCGGTTTACAAGAAACAGTCTAAAGCAGTCACTAAAATATCAAAAACAAACATGAAAAACAAGCTACAAAATATACTATAAAATAAAATGTGCAATTATGAAACATCTGTACTTACGAAAACCCTGTATCAAGATTACATGTTAAAGTTACATGCCTGGGTAAGCTTGCTGGAGAAAAAAGTTTTTAGCATGTGCCAAAGAAGAGTACAGTGAAGATGCCCGCCTAATATCAATAGGCAGGGAGTTCCAAGGTGTTGGTGCTGCCACGCTAAAGAACATGTTTCTTGCAAGTGTGGAATAAGCATTATGTGGCATTTGTAAAAGTGCCATTACAAAAAATGAGTTTTTTTGAAGGAGAAAACGATTGTATAAACAGGTTAAATTTGTTACCTTTTAGTTAATTTGAATTACGTGCCCTCCTTTAAAAAATATACACATTTTCCTTCAGAGCTGTTACAGCTTTTTGGAAGTCAATAAATCTTGCAAAATCAAAAACGACATACCAAAAGCAAACTAGATTGTGAAATGGGAGTTGTGGGTTTTTTGGGGGGGGGATATTAGAGGAGAGATAAAGTGAGGAATCACAGGGGGCTACTTCTTGTTCTGCTGTGGCTTTTGTAATTCTTGTGTGAGAGGCAGTCAAATGGTGTGGATCATTATATGACAGTAACACACAGGTTTTTTCACATCATGCTCATGTGCTTGTCTACTTCACAGCCAACAAGTATGTGCACAGCAAAACTCCTTGTGTGCCATGTAGCAATCTACACACATGCAGATGTTGCTTGCTACAAAAAAGACAATTGGGTGGATAATTCTTTTTTAAAAAAAGATTGTGCTTTGTGTTCATTGTCTATGAGGTCAGCTGCATGTGGCAGGGAGCTGCAATTGCCTCTGATTCATGATGTATGTATGTGCCATAGAATAGATATATGTAGCTCCTTCACATACGATGATACACTCTGTGGCTTAATCTATGACATCCTTCCTCCAGATGTTTTGGGCTATAACTCCCATCAGGAAAACAACTCCCTTTCGCCACAGCTTAATATGGCTGTGCTGCCTGGGGCTGATGACAGTTATAATCTGAAACATGGAGGGCACCAAGCTGGAGAATGCTGATCTATGACATATAAAATGGGCCTAAAGTTTTAGGTAACTACAATCAAGATACATGAGAATGTTACAAATACAGGGTGCCACTCTAGGCTGCCTCTAATCACCACAGAGGTAGAGTCAATCCTATTGGAAAAAGGAGGATGATATCAAAGAGCTGCACTGCAAAATAGACCAACTGTATCTTATTTTAATTTATTCAAGCCATTTATTAAGCAAGTCAAAAGCTAGAAAAAATATATTCAGACTAACACTTCCAAATCAATGATTTAAAGATGGCTACCACTTGAATACTGCTTAGCATCACATTTTGACAACTACACCAAATACTATCATACATTAACAAAATATAATTGTTACTTTTCACTTTAAATAAGCCTAATTTTCCAATGGCACGGATACTATGTAGGTTCTAATTTTAATTATGCTGCATAATGAACATATAGTTTCTTAACACTTTCTTACTATTTCTTGGAGTTAATAATTAGTAATTCAAAATTACTGTAATTGTATGCCTATGTCTATAAGCTGTGTCTCCAGCTCCCAAAGACCTGCCAGACTTTCAGAAGACTGTTGCTTCAATTTCATTAGGATGCTTTTTGCGGAAAACATTGACAGATAAAGAAGCAGATTTGGAAATAGTGGTGGGCCAGGCCATTTTACAAGCAGCTTGACCACAAGTTAGCAGGTAGTTTGGCTACTTGTGCTGCAGAAGCACAAAGTAGTAACACTGAAATATTCCCACAGCACTTTTCTGATCATGAATTTCTTGATGGGGGAACAATAGCAGTAAATAATGTTAATTAAAACATGCAACCAAAAGTACAGAAATAATACACACCATCGTAATTGAAAAGGAAATATCTTCATTGCTTGCTTACATTCATGTGAATGTGCAGTGTGAATGCTCTGGGCAAGGGGTGTATAGCCAAAGCAAAACAACATGTTTTTGTGTCACAAAATAAAACCAGAATTGTATCTTAACATGGCAGTTTCTAGAGCATTCATTTATGGTTTTTCTTCAAGTAGCAATAGAAAAAAGCATCTCAAACATTTGAATTTTCAGGGTGGTTGTGGTAAATGCTCCCTTCTATTTTCAGAACAATGTATTTAAGAGATTTTCATCAGACCTCACACTGGGTATGTCTGCACTTCAGTAAATATAGAACTGGGAAAAGTCTTTCCAAAAATATGGGGGTGCTTTTGTTTGTAGAACTGTGGGGTTTTTTAATGTTCTTAAAAAATTTGCCGTGTCGGGGCATTAGAATACAAATTTGCAATAGGATTGTTTTCTGTTCTCAAGAGTCCAATTATTTAAACAAATGTCTCATTGAAGAACTGAAGCAGTGTTCCTATAATATGAACAGCATACTTTGGTTGTATTGGATTGTTTGTATTATATTGATATTTACGTGTTGTAAATCACCTTGTAATTTTTAATGAAAGATGGTAAAATAATGTTATAAATAAATATTCATTGGGGTGATAGGGTAGTTCCTCTTCTTGTGTCATCCTATCTTTTTGAATAAAAATCAAGAGAAGTTCTCAACAGCAATAGAATAGCCCAGTTAAAATATTGTACCTAACCACTGCTATTTGTTATAGGACTGTTCACATTCTAGAGTAGTATTATTGCTAGACAGGAAGAATTATAAGTGAAAAGAATTGCAGGTTTTTAACTGAAGCAACAGTGTGGGGAAGTGGTTATAAGAAGTTACTCAAGTAACTTATGACAACGCAACAGATTTCATGCAATATCTTTTCAGGCTTGGCAGTGAAAATATGTGTGAAAAAGTACTTGCTCTTGGTAATGCCAAATAACAAACAATAGATTAATATTTAATTTTTTCTGCTTTGGAGAAACCATAAAATATTCTACAACAGTTAAAACCGAAATGGTCAACTATGTGATCCCTCAGGCATCATGTATATCAGGTGTGGGGAACCTTTGGTCCTCCGTATGTTGCTAAACTACAACTCCCATAATCCCTGACCATTGGCCATATAGTTCAACAACATCTGGAGGGCCAAAGGTTCCCACACCTGATGTATATAAAGGGCAGTTTGCATCTCTGTCCTGGTTTAACTTGACCTCTGCATGTAAAGCTTATATCGTTGTTAAGAAGATGGGTAGTAAGGAAACAGCTGTTATATCCCCTTAAAGAAGCCACATGATGTTCACTCTGCTACTACAGAGTTGTTAATTTTATGACTAATGAGCACATGGTTCTTAGTTTTCATATCTGATACTTTTCATGGAGACTTGACAGGCAGCTGTACCTTTCATTGGACATGAACTAATGGCATTCCCTTGCACAGAATGCCAAAGTGGCTAACTGCAATTTACTATGAACTGGAAAGTTTTGAAAAGAGGAATGGGCCAAGACCTGTTTAATCACAAAATAAGTCCATGTCAGAGTATTTCAGAGTCTGGTTCAATGGGTTAAAAAGTCAAGTTGTGATGACGTCACAGTCTAGACCAGCCTTTCCCAACCAGTGTGCCTCCAGATGTTGGACCACAATTCCCATCTTTCCTGACCATTGGCAATGCTGGCTGAGGCTGATGGGAGTTGTGGTCCAACAACATCTGGAGGCACACTGGTTGGGAAAGGCTGGTCTAGACTCTAAAAAAATAGTTACATCAATTATCTACAGCTGTCAGTTTGGACTTGGGAAATAATTTGTTATATGTTGGTCACCAGATGCAATTTTGTTTTCTACTTCAAACATTTTGTGCAAATGCATTTACTGCACCATCTTTTTTTGTTTTTCCTTTGCATTTCCTGTCCATGAGAATATACACAGGTGCATAAAGAACAATAGCAGTAAATAATGTCAATTAAATCATGCAACCAACAATATGGAATGGGGTGTGGTGGGGTGATGTATCTTGAGTTCCAAGCTAATAGGTAATTCATGTCTCATCTACAGTAACTGCCTCACTGCTACCTAATGTAGAAATATTTGGCCTATGTATCCTTCCTGGGCTGGGTAGCCAGTTGTAGTAGCCACTGAATTTTGCTTGAATTTTGTACATTTGCTAAACTTGAGATGCCTTGGGGACCTTTTTGCCTGAAAGGCAGCACAGAAATAAACTCTGATTAAATGAGGTTCAGCATCCTACACCACAGAGGCAATATAAATGCATCTCTTTCACCTGTTGCCAGCAAGAGGGTTTTGTAAGGGAAGAGCAATGGGCTGGTACGTGTCCCTCCCTCCCATGCATGGCACTGACCTGAAAAAATATGTAGCTTGGCACAGTTTGAACTCTAGTTTCGTATAAAGTCATATTGCTGTGTTGGTTCCAATGAGTGGAACCTGGTCTCCAGTTTCCTGTCACTAGCATAAAGTCTGAGCAGTTTTGCTCTCGGGTATCACAAAACTATTCATGCAGTGTTTATATTCTGTGCTGTGCCTACAGGTATTAGGGCACTGTAATCTCTGGCCTCCTTCAAGGACCTTGGGTGAGAAAACGGTGCACACAGCAAAGGAAACATTACGTTTGTTATCCTTAAGCACAAACTATGGGTGATAAAAGCCATGCTCCTATATGTTCCATGCAACAGGCAATGTGGTTTATGTTGGAATATGTGGTTCAACTCCAACTTGTGGGTTGAGGCTGCATGGGGTTAAAAAGGGTAGCTAGAGAGGAGACCTCCTGATTGCTAAGCTAATACCTATCCTTTGATCTCCTGCTGTCTCTCCCTTCCTGCTAGACTGATATGCATAGGATGTTGACCACATCTCCTTCCCTCCTTCCTTCTTTCTCTTGAGAGGGAGAGCAGACATCTTCTCTTTGTCTCTCTCTCTCCTCCAAGCATGAGGGCAAACACTAGGCTTAGTGTTTGCATCTCCAACTTAACTAGTTAGCTAGATGTAGAACTCTTTCCTATCAAGTATGTATTTCCAGAATAAAGTAGTTATTTCTTATTTTAAAGCTTAAAGTCTCTGTCTGACTAATTTGCAGGGAAGGTGTAATCTTTAGCAAAGATTCAAACACACATAAGGACATATTCAGTTTCTCCATTCCCAATATCGCCACTCTGCGACAGTTTATATGCTACCTGGAAGGAAGACTGCAAAACAAAGCTCAGGGTCCTTTGTTCTTCTCCAGACACCCTATCTGTATTGGCATTCTGCTGGCTTTTGAAGATGCACCTGTTAACACAGGCATTCATTGCTCTCTTGATCTAAGTCTGCTGTTTTAATTGCTGTGTTTTAATGAGATTGTTTCATTGTATATTTTGATTATGGATGTTTATATTTAAATGTTTGTCTACCTGGTTATTTGTGTAAAACACTTAGAAGCCTATTTTGAAATTGAGCAGCCTATAAATTAAATTGTTATTAAATAATAATCTTAAGGCGCAATCCAACTTATATTTTCGCCAGGCTGGGGGGAGTTTGATGCAGCGGACCTCCAGCTGAGCTGGCAGGCTCTTGGCACCGGCTTGGTGGTGGTGGACTTACGTGACATCCAAGTTCCCTCTGAGTGCTCCCTCGGGTCCTCATCCCCACGAGAATTCCATCGGCTAATAGGCCGGTGCAGTAAATACCCGACAGGCCCCTGTGGGGTATGCTGTAATTTGGATTCCTGCATTGAATAGGGGGTTGGACTAGATGGCCTTGTAGGCCCCTTCCAACTCTACTATTCCTATGGTGGCCTACGGGGACTGTTTACTCCCCGGTAGCCCTGTTCATGGGAGCCAGCTCTTGACATCCGGCTCCCAATGGAGCCTATGTTCAGCTGGGCTGGAGGATCCCAAATGGAGAGTGGATGCCATGGAGCTTTCTGCTGGCTCCTCCTCTGCCAGCTTCCCATGATTTGGATTGCTCTATTAATCTTAGAACTCTTCTTCAGAGAGAGAAAAGGGCTGGAGTGGGGAACTGTGGCCCTACAGATGTTGTTGGACTCCCATATCCCATCAGTTCCAACCAGCATGGTCAGTGGTCAGTGATGGTGAAAGTTATAGCCCCAAAACATGTGGAGGATCACAGGTTTCCCATGCTTGCTATAAGCAGGTGTGTATCCAACTTCCCCTTTACATTCATTATTACTCAAGAAAAGCTATATAAAACCAAAAAGTTTTCATGAGGCTGTTCCAGATAGATTTTTGTCAATTCAAAAGCAAAAAAAAGGTATAGTTTTGCTCACTCTTCCCTGAACAGCACAATAATCAGGATAGCTTTTGTAGCCTCAGTTTCCTGTGAAGGAGAGAGTCCAGATGACATTTAATATATGTAATAAATCTGTTTATATCTATATATGCGGAAGGGAAAATGAAAATATAGCAAGCCACAACTGTTATGGTTTAAAGGCAACACTGTTTGAGATCTTCAAGTCCACAGAGTACAAAACACATGAGCTTGAAACTGCTTCTTAAGTCTCCTTTCTGTGTAAGCAACGCAGCCAGAAACAAAAATTTAGAGTGTGACTGAATGTGCCCCATTCCTGAAACAGCCTTATGTGGAACAACCTAATGAACAAATGTGCTTTACTGGGCCAAAGACATAAAAGTGAGGTACCGCTTGATATAACATATGTCCATAAACTAAATAAAATATTTAAATGACCACTTACAAAAATTTAATGATATATTTAGAAATCAGTCCTTTGCGCAAATGTTGCATCAATTTGCTTTTAAAACAACAGTAATATTGCAGGCAGTTGCAGCGATGCAAACATTTAGCAAGGTGGTGATAGACTGCATTATATAGCATAAAGTCTTCATATATTGTAACCTCTTTTGGCAGCTTAGCTCCTTGAGTTATCCTTATGCATCTAATTTTCTTTAATAAAATTGGAAGGTGTTTTTTTGTTTTAAAAGCAGGACTTATCTGCACTTCAGTTTAGCTTGCTACATCTTGATGGGTTCCTGTTCATTTTTCCAGTCTTTGTAAAGCCTATAGAAAATGCTTGTTGGTCACCATTTTATTATATTAACAATGTTTATTGTAATTATTTGCAGAGATTCATTGAGGTTTTGAATGGACAGTGGCAGGAGGAGGATGGACCGATTGTTGACATGCAACAACTTTGGATGTGTGTAAAATATCCAGGGCAAAAGCCATGGGTTCTCCAGAGGAAAGGAGTCCTTCTGTTCACATAAGGGTCCCTTCTGTTTGCAAAAAGGGTTACAATACAGTGGAATCTCCTGCTAATGGAAGGGAAGGAGGCAATTTTCACCTGTTCTTCCCTGTCTGCAGCCTCCCAAGCCACTATCCACTCGTTCCCAAAGGATTCCCCCCTGGGGGCTCCAATACCCTATACAAACATCTGGCATTCACTTTCATACTGTGTTTATTTTTCCCCCTCAGCAACCCATCAAAATAGCTAGAGGGCCAAGAAGATATGCACTTGCACAATGGGTACAATCTCTGCAGAGCTGTCTATCCTTACAGATGTAATAGCTCTCCTTGGAGCCCCCATCCTATGGTTCCAAGGGGAGGGAAAATGACCAAGCTATTCCCGGCTTGAAGTCATTCCCCTCCCTGCACTTTAGGGGCATATTGAGGGAACAAAGGGCCTTTGGATCCAGTGGATCTAATGTCTCCATTGATCTGCCCTTGAAATGCCCCTGGAATGCTCCTTTTTGCCCTTAATGTACACACACACACGGAACACGAGGCAGTTCAGCAACACTACTGGCAGTAGCAGATGGTATGGTAGGGCAGAGATGTTTACCTGACCTCCCAGCAGGTGAATTGCTGCTACTTCTTGGGAGTGAGAGGGACAAGGCTGTGGGTAGAGAGGGAAAGTGCAAACACACTAATAGGACCACTGGATTGGCTCTGCACTCCACCTCTCTTCCTCTCCCAGTAAGCAGCAGCAACTCACCTGCCAGGACGTCAGGTAAGCCTCTCCATCCGCCCACACCATTTAGTTTACTTAATGTATTCATATTTACTGAACAAATTGCACTTGCTAATTGCCCAGATGCATAAATTTCAGTTATTATACTAACAGCACAAAATGATGTATGTATTTCAGTCCTTTTAAAAATGCATGTACCAAACTGCACTGAACACAGATTACTTCATGCTTCCAAATGTTACATGTGTTTTAGATGTTCCCTGGTGCCCTATGTTACACTGCCCATTCTAATGTACGACCAGTTTCAAGTTTTCTGATAGTTGATCATATGGAAATCAGTCTGAGGCTAGTTCCAGCTACATCAGATGTATTTTCCCTGCCTTCTGCAACAATCTCTTCAACTGTTTTTGAAGTTTCTGGATCCTGGGAACAAGGACTGGCCAGAGCATCGCCAGTACTGTTGCAATGAAGAGGAGAAGCCATACCTGGGGGAGGTTCAGAAGGTTTGCCTGCAGCAGACGGAGTAGGCATGGACAAAGGAAGTTTCATCATGTAGAACATATTGCCCAGGCGCAGGGACACCTTTAAAAAGAGAACCAGTTACAGTTACTACTTTTTTAAATAATGTCAGTCGGATTTGAAGCCCAGCTTAACTCTGCACATAAATTGTATAGCAGACGTCCATGGGATTGATGTGGACATGACATTTGAGCATTTTGGGTCTGGGCGATCAAGCCATTTTGTAGTAGCAAATCAGAGCCTGAATCTAGGATGTCTCCTATGTCTTCTGTCTTTCTCCCTCTAGTCCAAATCTAGGTGAGGCTGGAGTGCTTTGACACAATTTGTATTGAAAAAGGAAAAGTTGCACTTAGTAGTCTAATATTTTCCTTCTCTTCTACTGCTGCCATTTATCATGCGTAGAGACATCAATAGTGCAAGTGATGGATTTGATCAGATAAAGCTAAAGAGAGGGAGTGAGAGAAACTGAGGGGACGATTAAAGCTTAGCAATGATTAAAATGAAAAACAACACTATTTAAAGGCAAGACAGAGGAGGTTAATTCAAACTGAAAGAAGATAGGAAGACAAATTGTAGGATGGGCTGGTATTAAATCTTGTTTGTAAAAACAATAAAAGGAAAGTGGATCTTTATTCATTTCCCCCCTCTTTTAAAAGACCTGTCAGAGAAATAGAGCCACAGGGAACAATCTTCTACTGGCTTTGGGAGGGCAGGAAAAGAAGCTGCTGCTTTTAAGTGTATTAATGTAATAATATAAACATATTTACTTAAGTTAGGGTTCTTTTTTGGTTTTGGACGCAGGTTCAATCATATTTAGAGTGCAGTCCAAGCGGACCTGAAAAGGGATGGTGGTGTAAAAATTATGCATAAGATGCCCTCTCCTGACACAGGCCAGCAGAGGAATGCCACCAGTTGTGGTGGCATCCACTATCGCAGATACACCAGCTTCACCTAGGTGGGCTGAAAGCTACTGCCACAGTTTCCCATGCAAGGCAAGGGCAGGATGGCAGTAGCTTTGAATCTGTTGGATCCTAAGCCCCCCAAATCACCTGAGTAGATTTCCCCTCCCAACCCATTTAGGATTGCTCCGCGCCCTTTTTTATGGATTCTGAACATTTTGGATAAAAGGCTTCATCCGCAAGCGCTGTATACTGCTGAAATTTATGGAGGTAGTACTTTGGACATTTTCCAGAACAAGCTCCTCAGAGTCATCTCTTGGCACAGCATTTTTGAGGGTTGAGCCCAGTACAAGGACTGTAGGAGTTAAATTACACCTATACCCTTTTAACCACTGGATTAAACTTAGTGTTTGAAAAGAAATGCTTAAGTGATCAGATGGCTGTCCTACTAGCCAAGTTGCTACCAAAAATTTAATCTAGTATTGCAGTCGTAGTTTCTGTCAGAATTATTTTTGTTCTTAAAAGGCAGATTTGGCCAAATCCAAATTTAGGTCTATGACACTTCCACCCAACATTATAAATATAGCCTCAGTGAACAGCAATAAAGCTGCACTGTGATTTTCCATGTTCAAATACCAGCATTGTTAGAAGATTATCTTGCTGTAAGTAGTTACTTTCTACTGAAAAGAACTTTATCCTATTAAAGTTTAATCTCATGCCAACAGTTGCGTTGGACAAGAAATTTTCCTATGTTCTTGAGGCACAGGACATCTTGTACTTTTTTTTTTTTAAATATCCCATTCTCATATCAGTTAGAAATAAATGTCTTCCCCAGCTGGTACGTATTAGGTAAAGAAAAGTAGTCAACTCTTTGATACATTTACTTCTGTTAGGTGTCAAGAAGTATTATGCAAGTCAGTAACTTATGCTTTAAACATTATCTTATCCTGCTTTTATTGAATCCTGTGTTGTGACCTGTTACCACAATCGTTGTAATGAGAAGTGGTTTTGGCTGACTTACCTTTTGCCCATTGTAATAATCTGTAAAAATAGGTTCTATTATTAACCACGTTATAGATTGCAATTTTGGTTAGTTCGACTGGACTGAACTAATGTAAACTCTATTCCACCACTGGCTTTGCAAGGCATTCTCTCTGATATTTCAATCTCCAGGTTAAATATTTCTAGGTAGGATAGCTGTTATTATTCAAGGCAGTTTCAGGTTTATTTTGTAAGTTATAGAATGCTCTTGGATTCAGTGTTTCATGCTGTGCTAGTCTCTTGTTCTACTTCTGGACTTTCAGTTGGGTGTACAAACACAGAACCCAGAGCATGGAAGCTGTTATATAGCCACACCCTAAAAATCTAATGTGGGGATGATTTGTATGCATGCCAGTATCTGAGACAGATGTGGATATTGTTAAGATTCTCTATGTATCTCAACCTTTTTTTAGCAAACCTATATGGTCCTGTGTTTGATTACACTTTTAAGCAGCCAAGTGCATTGTGAATTTAAAATGTCACAGAAATAATAAAGAGCTCAACAAAAGCCATAACGAGTGAGTGAAAATTTTACGTATACATTTTCTATATCACACCTTGCATTTGATATTTTGATTTTCACTATGTCTATTCACTGTACCTGAGACCGAATCTTTAATGCTGGTCCAAGTTTTAATCCCATTGTGTCCAAAAGATGTGCTTCTGTGAGTAGTGGTAAGGTTTCTCCATCAATAGCATGATCTTTAAATATCTTAACAAAACAAAACAATAAAAAACCATGGTTGGTGAAAACCTCAGCTTTTAAATGTTGTGGCAAAAAAAAGTAGCAGAAACATACCCTACTGAGTGAAATATAAGAAAACAGAATTATTTATTCCTTCTTTCAGGGATGTATTAAGTACAAGGAATTCTTTACTCAACTATATTCTAGAATTGCATACATCCTTGATCCATCTAACACAGCCTTTCCCAACCAGTGTGCCTCCAGATGTTGTTGGACCACAACTCCAATCAGCCTCAGCCAGCATTGCCAATGGTCAGGAAAGATGGGAGTTGTGGTCCAACAACATCTGGAGGCACACTGGTTGGGAAAGGCTGATCTAACCTATGCTTATGCAGATTTTTCCACAGAAGGCAACCAAACACACCTGCCCAGTTCATCTTGCAGTTCCTCAAATGTTCCAAAATACAGACAGTATTTTGCTCATAGTGCCTAAGTAAAATGTTCTGAATAGTCTACCAATGGAAAACCACAATGTCCTCTTTTAATGCAACAGTTGCTATTATGTTCTGACATATTAGAAGGAGCAGATCTTGTAGTTATCATCATAGCATGGTTCTGAGTATGGATAAAGCCTTGCACTATATGCTACAATCACCTGGACATATCAACAGCACCCCCTTAATTATTTCATCTATGTGCCAAATTCAGACATTTGGTGCTGCAGAGAGGCATTCCAAATGCCTGCCTTACACCGCTATAACTCTCTCCACCTGAAAATTCACCAAAGCCCGAGCAGCTTCTAAAAATGGTGCAGAAACATTGGTGTAGCACTCCTTCTGGGAGGAGGAGCAGAATATAAATTTAATAAATAATAATTTTGGCTGGATTTTGATGGGTAAAGTTCCACTTCTAGATGCATAAGATCTTTAACTAACAGCCAAAGAATAAACCAAATCTATTGGTTGCTTTGTGTTATGGATTTAAATTGTACATTGCCCAAATCATAACACTTATTCTTCCTGGAGAACCACTTTGAGAAGTGAGAAAGTGAGGTGGCTAGACTGTGCCTCAACTCCTATAGTAGTTTACCAGCAAATTTTGTGACTACAGACTTCTCCTTCTCTATGCCTCTTTTGCTGCTCGAATGGTATCCCTCAGAAAGGCAGATTTAGCCAATAGTTTCCTGATTACCGATTGCTTACTCAGCCATGGCCAATGTGGTGTCCTCCAAATGTTGCTGGACTTTCCAGCTATAGCTGGTTCACCAGCTACAGCTCCTTCTGGACAGAGATGACTTGGGCATGATACTCCATGCTCTGTTAACTTCCAGATTGGATTATTGCAATGCACTCTACATGGGGCTGCCCTTGAAGATTTTTTTTTTAATTTAATTGTATTAAGGAACAAGGTTAACAAAAACTGGTCATTACAAATCAGCCAGTACAAGGTAATTAAAACATAAATCACAATGTGTTGTAGTATCCCAATATGATATAACCCAACAAATAAACTCCCCCCCTCCCTCCACTCCCTGGGAAATCGCGGAACTGGACAACATTGCAATCCAAATATATAAAAAGGAAAAGCCGTTTAACTCAACTATATATGTTTTGCTGTTGCTAACAGTTGTCCATGTAAGTCATGTTCCAAAGCATACATAATAAATTTCTACCATGTGGCACTAAAATTCTTTGTCTTTTCCAGACCTCGGGAAAAAAGAAGTGTATGAGTGATTTTCTCCAGTAAAGCTATGTTCCATGCATTTCTCAGCCAAGTTAGTACATATAGTCTTTTAGTTCTTTCCGTCATTGAACCACTGTCTGGCGTGCCGCTAATAGCAAGAATTATACCAAGTACTTAAATTTAATATCCACATTCTGTTCTTCATATACGGATAGTAAAAATAATTCAGCTGTGCATGCAATATTTTCCCCTGTAATCCGGAGGCGCTCTCTGTGAACCTCCCCCAAAATCAGAATTCAGGGGCAGGTCCACCAGAAATGAAATCATGTGTCCCAGTCCTGGCATCCCCTCCAGCAAGTAGAATTAGTTGTAGAAGTAATTTGTGCAATTTGAATTGGGGTTCGATACCAATTATGGGGTATTTTTAAAATTATTTCTTTCAGGTTGGTGGAGACTGATTTAAATGGTTTGGCCATCCATAGCACATGCCATTTATTATCCTCTGTTTGTATTTTTATATCGTCCTCCCATATTTGTTTGGGAAACAGAGAGGAACCCATTTGGATTTCCAGCAAAATCTTATAGAATTGCTTCACAATGCCTTTCCCATGTAAGCCCTGGTCTTGAACAATATGTTCAAACTGCGTAAGTGGCCTTGTGGCATGTATTTTAAAGTTCCCTAAGAAGATGTGCTATCTGTTGCTCCTGTAACCAATTAAGGTTCAAGAATATCCAGTTTCAACTGTTGCAATGTTACAGGGAGTCCTTGAGTGAAAAAGTCCCTAAGTCTAAAATATCCATTTGTTTCCTATTTTTTATTTCTACTGCGAAGAGTGCAATCCGCCAGGTCTGGGTAAGAGATGGGCTGCCCTTGAAGATGACTTGGAAACTCCAACTGGTCCAAAAAACAGCAGCCAGATTGCTAGCTTAAGTTTCTTTCATATACAGTATTCTGTTTTATAACAAATGCATTGGTTGCCAGTTTGTTTCTAAATGATTAGGCCCCTAATATCTGAAAGACCGCCTGCCTCCCTACAGACCCTCTCAGGTGTTAAGATCAGCAGAGAGAGCCCTCTTGGTGGTTCTGCCACCTCACAGGTTTCAGGGCTGGCAGCCTGGGAGAGGGCATTTTCTGTGGTGGCTCCTAGGTGGTGAAAAGACACACTTTACCTTGGCCTTTCACACCTGAAATAGGTGTTTTCAGGACCCACCCTATTCCAGTGAATGTAATATAATTATTTTTAATATTTAATTTTAAATAGTTGTAACCTGTCCTGGGACCCGCTGGTGAAGGATGGGTAGTAATAATAGTAATAATAATAATAATAATAATAATAATACAATTTCCATCATCCCTGGTCATTGGCCATGCTGGCTGGGGTTGATGGGAGCTGGAGTCCAACAACATTTAGAACAGTCTTTCCCAGCAGATGTTGGACCACAACTCCCATCAGCCTCAGCCAGCATTGCCAATGGTCAGGAAAGATGGGAGTTGTGGTCCAACAACATCTGGAGGCACACTGGTTGGGAAAGGCTGATTTAGAGGATGCTATGTTAGCTATCCCAGCCTTACCTAATGGAATGGAGAAACCCCTATTGTGTTGTACTTAGTGCCGGAGAAGGACTTAATAGTGCCAAACAAATTGTCAGGTCCACTCTGTTTCACTTTTCAAAGAAGCTATGGGACCAATCACAGACCTCCCATATAATGTGTAGTTTGCTCCTATGTCAGTTTAAGAATGCAAGTATCTGGGCACCCACATTAGTAACACTTAAAAATGAAGTCAGCCCATACAAATTATGAGGATGGTTTGAAAACAAACTTTCAAGTCTTTTCTTTTTTCTTTGATTTTACCCATTGAAATTCATGACACTTAAATTAATCTAACTTTTGCTGAGTTGTGCTCCTAATTTTTTTTTATAATTTGATTTAAAATTAATTTAAAAAACCTATTTAGACAAACCTGCTATGGAATAAATATTCCAATAGAGCCATCAAGAGCTGTATGGGCCCAGCAAATGACCCAAGAGCACCTGATGTTTCATTAGTACTAAAGCTAAGCGGATCTGGACCTGATCAATAACTTGGATAGGAGACTAATGGAAGCCTCATATAAGAATTAAAAGAATAATACATAAAAATTACAAATATACTGCTTACCTGTGCATAATCTGAACATCCTGGAAGGCTTATGATAAAAGTGTATATGTCTTCAATAGTCCACTTTCGAACATCAATGGCAGAAATGTCTTCTCCATTCAGAATCAGGCTGGAAGTAGCTATGGGAATGAAAACAAAAACAGTTTTTGCATTCAGTGGGTGACAAAGAAACAAGCAAATGTTATCAAATCTAATGCATATGTCTAGAATCTGTGTTATGCATTGTGTGTGTGTGTGTCAAATTAACTATTACACTGAAGCTGGGTGTAATGTAACTCACCCCCCCCCAACAGTGGCTTCTCCTCTTGACAGAGTCCTTGGAACAAGATTATTTTCAGTAGAGAATGAAGAGGCGGAGCACCACCTAACCCTTCTCTTGCCTTGTGCTTTTGGCTCCATCGGGTCCAGGATCCCCCCTCCCCTTCTCTGGGTACATTTTGAAAAGGAACAAGTGGCCACTCTGATTTACAGCACACCACCCTAATGCAGCTTGTAGTTTGGCCCTGACATCAGTCTTATCATCTCATCAGCTATGATTCCATGCATACAGATTTCACACAGAAAGTATATGCAACATGGAATTGGGATTCCTGAGAAATATAGCTTAATTTTTAAAAAGCAAGTTTCCACTAGAAGCTAAAATGATGAAACTGAAGTTATCATACTTTGAACACATAATGAAAAAACAGGATTCACTAGAAAAGACAATAATGCTGGGAGAAACAGAAGGGAGTAGAAAAAGAAGGCCAAACAAGAGATGGATTGATTCCATAAAGGAAGCCACAGACCTGAACTTACAAGATCTGAACAGGGTGGTTCATGACAGATGCTATTGGAGGTCACTGATTCATAGGGTCGCCATAAGTCGAAATCGACTTGAAGGCACATAACAATAACAACGTTTCCAACAGCGATTGCAAAAGGCTTCATTCTTGAAGTGGCAGAACTGCACCATGCATTGCTACTGCCTTCTTCCTATGCCTCAAGTCATGATACCATCTCCTTCTACATCCCCTACTCCAGAGGTAGTGAGCCTCTGGCCAAGGGGTCCAAATGTAGTCCTCGAAGCCTCTCTGTCTGGTCCTCAGGACTGTCCCCAGGCCATACCCCGCCCTAGCTAATAATAATAATAATAATAATAAATTTTATTTGTTAGTCGCCTATCTATCCGAGTTAACGGACACTCTAGGCAACTTACAACAACAGATTAAAATACACTGTACAATTAAAAGACAAATCATCAGTCATTCTAAAACATCAATTTATACATCATAAAACTAATCCATCCCAAGGATCCCGTAGGCCTGCCTGAATAGCCAGGTCTTTAAGGCTCGGCGAAAACTAATCAGGGAGGGGGCATGACGAAGACCAAAAGGGAGAGAATTCCAGAGGGTGGGGGCCACAACCGAGAATGCCCTCTCTCTGGTCCGCACCAGCCTAGCTGTTTTGGCTGGTGGGACCTAGAGGAGGTCCTGTGTGGCTGATCTTGTCAGGCGGCATAATTGGTGATGCTGGAGGCGTTCCTTCAGATAAGCTGGGCCGAAACTGTATAGGGTTTTAAAGGTCAACACCAACACCTTGAATTGGGCCCGGTAAACAACTGGTAACCAGTGTAGGTCTACTAACACTGGGGTAATATGATCCCGCCAGCGGCTATGCTTAATCAAGCGTGCCGCCGCATTCTGTACCAGCTGCAATTTCCTGACCGTTTTCAAGGGTAACCCCACATAGAGCACATTACAGTAGTCTAAGCGAGAGGAGACCAGGGCATGTATCACTCGTGGGAGCAGGTGCACAGGAAGGTAGGGTCGCAGCCTCTGTATCAGATGTAATTGATACCAAGCTGCCCGGCTCACTGCTGAAACCTGAGCCTCCATGGACAGCTGGGAGTCAAGAATGACCCCTAGGCTGCGGACCTGGTCCTTCAGGGGTAATCTTACCCCATGAAGCACCAAGTCTGTATTCCCCAACCTTGTCCTGTCATCCACGAGCAACACCTTGGTCTTATCAGGGTTTAGCTTCAGCCTGTTCTCGCCCATCCATCCACTTACGGACTCCAGGCATTTGGACATGGTATCCACAGCCAACTCTGGTGAAGACTTAAATGAGAGATAGAGCTGAGTGTCATCCACATATTGGTGACACAGCAGCCCAAAACTCCTGATGATGGCACCCAGCGGTTTCACATAGATATTAAATAGCATGGGGGAAAGGATAGAGCCCTGTGGCACTCCACAATTAAGAGGCCAAGGGTCTGAAACCTCATCCCCCAATGCCACCCGTTGGTACCTGCCTGAGAGATAGGAATGGAACCACCGTAAAACAGTGCCCCCTATTCCCAATCCCTCCAGGCGATTTAACAAGATACCGTGGTCAACGGTATCGAAAGCCGCTGAGAGATCTAGGAGGACGAGGAAGGTATATTCTCCCCTATCCAACACCCTCCTCATATCATCCACCAGAGCGACCAAGGCTGTTTCAGTTCCATGTCCAGTCCTGAAGCCCGATTGGAATGGATCTAAGTAATCTGCTTCATCCAAGTGTGTCTGTAACTGTTTGGCCACCACTCGCTCTATCACCCAAGAATGGTAAATTAGAGACAGGGCAGAAGTTATTCAACTCTTGGGGATCCAAGTAGGACTTTTTCAAGATGGGCTTTATCACTGCCTCCTTGAAGGCTAATGGCATTGCACCCTCTTCCAAGGATGCATTTACCACTGCCTTGATCCCCTCGCCCAGTCTCTCTTTGCAGCTCATAATGAGCCACGAAGGGCAAGGATCAAGCAGACAGGTGGTTGGCTTCACAGTACAGAGCACCTTGTCCACTTCCTCAGCGAGGAGAGGCTGAAACCGATCCCATTGGACCGGAATGCAACTGGCTGACTCTGGCCCACTACCTGTATCCATGGCGTACGGAATCACGCACTTCAGGCGCTCGATTTTATCGGCAAAGTGTTTAGCAAATGTGTCACAGGAGGCTTTGGAATGCTCCATGGGTTCCTGAGCAACTGGACCGACCAGGCTTCGGACCACTTGGAACAACCTCCTGGGACAACACTCTGCCGACGCAATAGAGGCAGCAAAGAATTCCCTCTTTGCTGCCTTTGTTGCCACCTGGTAGGCGGCTATTGCTGCTCTGACCAGTGTCCGATCTTCTCTCACACCCATCACTGGACTTATTTTGCAGCCTCCTTGAGTGTTTTTGCCTGACTGGAATATGTCTTTGATCTCTAATAATGTCTTTTAGTTGCCTAGATGGAGGATAGGGAGATGTGTGTGAGTGTGTGTAGAAACTAGCCTACTGTACAAACTTAAAATTTACATGCATTGTTCCACCCACTTTTGCCTCTGGCTCTGCCCACCGCTGGCATATGGCCCCTGCAAGGTTGCCCAGATGAGAATGTGGCCCTTGGGCTAAACAATGTTCCCCACCCTTACCCCTACTTCTACCATAAAAAAATCCTTCAAAAGAATTTTTGCGGTTTTTTGAAAAAGCAACCCTGTGTACAGCCCAGGGCTAAACACAGAAAACAGACATGTGTTTTATTTTTTAAAAAGGAATCCAAAGAGTGAAATGTAGTCACACTTAACTTACCTGAAGGTAGCAGTTGGTTGCTGGGTACGGAGAAGCCATATGGCAGAGCCGAGAATGTGAATGCTGATGGATACACATACTTTTCGTGAAATGCTGGGCAAGAGTTGTTGGGATCTTTCTCATTTCCATTACTGCAGCTGTTTCCTTCACTGGGCATTTTGGGACGTACGGAATGCTTTCTCAAGCCATGTTCATATTCTTTGTCATTTTTCGCAGCTGCAGGAGAAGGCTTTGCTTGGACTTGGCTTACTTCATGCTTGCTCAGTATTTCAACTTCTGCTTCTTTCTTGTTCTCTTTCTCTTCTTTGGCAGTCGCGCTGGCAGGGTCCATGCTCTTGTCCTCGCCATGGCGCTTGACACCAGTGAGATTACACTCAGCAGTTTTGTGATTCCCAGTTCTCCTGCCGGGCCGGCGGCCTCGCTTCCTCTGCAGAGTGCTGACGGGCGGGTAGGGGCTGGTGGCCATTACCACAGTGTTGCCATGAAGTTAGTCGAGGGTAGTTTGATGGACATGCATGTCATTAGGAAGATGGCCCTCAGGCACTCTGTGCCTCCCTCGGAAAGCAACTGGGCTAGCTGGGATGCCGTGGTAAAGGAAGGGGCCTTCCAGTCCCAACAATCCTTTGTGATGAGCTTTCTCTATTTCTTTTTGTTGAAAAATGGCACTCATTTCCATCTCCATCCTTATGCAACGAACATGGTATAAGCAATGAGGAAGGCATAAAAGATTAATTCTTTCGCCTCCCCCTTTCTTTCTCCAAGCAGGAGTTAAAGCAAGTGTGGTTTGTTACCTGAGCACTGAGTTGGAGCTCAGTGGTAGACCACATGCTTCACATGCGGAAGGTCCTACGTTCACTTTTTGGCATCTCCAAACAGGGCTCCTGTTTGAAACCCTGGGGTGCCATTGTCAGTTAGACAGTACTGAACTAGATGGGCCAATGGCCTCACTTGGTGTAAGGCAGCTTCCTATGTTTTCTCCCCACACCCCCTATTATTACAGTTTGTCTTTCTTCTCAGGTACTTAAGCCTGTCTGTATTTATGAATGTATTTAATTTTAAAAAATGTCTCATTAAACAAAAGCGCAAGTTTGTTTTGGAAGTGTCACGGAAACTTGCAGAAATATTTAATCAAGCAACAAAAATAAAAACAAACACTTGCTAAATAAAATTAAGGGTGGTATCCAGTGGTGTCCCCACTGCTGACAAAAGGTATCTGTCAGTAGGAAGGAAGACACAACAGTTTGTGGCAATTTCTCTTCCCCCTGCCCCTCAAATCTGCTCCAAAGGGTTCCCAACCCTCTAGAGGAGATATTGTGAGGGGGTAGAGAGAATAGCCAAAAATTACCTCCCTCTGTGTTTCGCTGATGGATACCTTCCATCTGAAGAGGGGGCAGCACTGGTTACCACCCCAGTATATGGCAATCAAAAGTCATTTGAAAAGTCACAAACAGGAGCATAATTATTTTTAACAAATTGGAGAGTTTTTAAAAACAAGTCCTTTGCAATACAATTAAACAAGCTGTAGGGTTGGGCATGAACAAGCCTTTCTAGATAAAAATTTCCAAGGAAAGAACTCAAACACCATATTTAGAAGCCTGCATCAGAAAGACAACCCATGTAGAATTCCACAAGAGTCACTGGCAGTCATACAAATGCCCCTGTGGTGCCAACAGCACACACAGCTGGTGACGGTTCTGTGACTCAGCAATCTTCAGTGGCATCATAAATATTGCATGTTTAATCTCTGGCAATGTATTTAAAGGCAACTTTTACAACAGGGCTGGAGAACCTCTAGCCTGTGGGCTAATCCTGGCTTGCCAGGGAGTCCAGGTTGTCCCACAAGGCCATTTCCCCCAAACCACGCCAACCCAGCCATCTGATGTCACCTGATGGGTATAAGTACGGGATTAACAGTGGCTGCATGCCCCTGTTCCCAGGAGGATTATCAGTGGTTAAAACCTGCTCAGTTCGATATGATTCCTTGCAAACCCCTTCCTGATTCAGGAAGTGGTTTGGGTCTCTGCTAAAACAGAGATGTTTTTCTATCTTTTTAGCATCCTGCTAAAATGATATCTCTATTTAGGAAGGGAATTCTATGCAAAGCCATTCCTGAATCAGGAAGGGGTATGCATCAGAATCTCCTGCTAAAAGGGACTGCAAAGCACCTTACACATGATGTCATTTCTTCCCCCTCATTCCTCCAGCTTTGATTTCTAGGACACGTTGCAATTACTTTACCTGGCAATATTTTGTTTCTGAACCAATTCCTGCCTTCTGGTTACAGCTTCCATGGATTCTGGTTGGAGAAAACTATATCCTAAAAAAAAATTGGTAGAGGGCTAAAGAGTATTAGTTGAATAGTTCTGTCATGTAAATTTGGATTAATGCACACAAAACAAATGAAGAGGTACCTAAGAGACCTATTAGAATTATTACTACCCACAATTAGTGAGAAGCATAGCTGCCACAAGTAATCAGTGAATGACTTGCATGAAAAAAAGTACAGGGGCATTCTCTGCAAGAGAATGCAAGCGAAGTGAGGCAAGCAGATCTCATTTTGCTGAATTTCAGTTGCAGGCTCATTCAAACAAGTCACTGTGTAGGTTACTCCATGGCATTTTGCTGCCCAGTTCTATGTCACACAAATTTTCTTAGCAATGTTTTTATAATCTGCACTTCATCTCAACCTGTGCCCTCGGTGAAAGCTTCATTTCGGGACTCTGCAATGAGGAAATCAGTATGTCATTAAAGAGTTAAGAATTTCTCTGCCATGTTCCTCACAATATCTCTCCAGACATTGTGAGGAGTATTTCCATTGCAAGTTTCTCACTTGCAGGAGAACCGGATTGGCACAATAAACAGGCACCACAATCTCAAGTATATTTTGCTTATAAAGATGTCCCACTGATTTTCAACAGAACTAACTTCCAGGTAAATGTGTTTGCTTGGATTGCAGCCACGTAACCCAATAATTATGTGGTCCTTCCCCACTCCCAGGCTTTGTGAAATTTAGTGTGTGTAAAATTATTTAGTGGGGCATACTGGTCACCAGATTACACAGAAGAGGTCTGCTACTTTTCAACCCATAAAAGAAGCCATTTTGTAAGAGAACTAATTTTATTTGAAAAACATTAGAGGGCATGTAAATGCTTGCCAAGAGGAAGAGAAAATGTATATTTCTATTGTATCTAAAATAAGGAAAAGATGCATGTGTATTCTGGAATCTGACTGTGACTAGTGAAGAATTTCTAGCGTGTGAATAGACTGTCTCAATTACTCGGATGTGGATTGCTGCTAATCGGGCTCCGGCTTTTCCCCCAGCCTGTTGTAAACATTAAGGTGTATGCAACAGCCCCACCAATAGATGGCAGTATAGCCTTTTCTTCGCTACTGTTTTATTTGGTCCAACTAATATCAGCTGGTATAGCATAGTGGGGAGGAGAGCCTGGCTGGGAGCCCAGAGTCTGAGAGTTCAAATCCCGCTTGTGTCTCCTGGGTGTCAAGGGCCAGCTAAAGATCACCCCCACAGCGAGTAGCACCCTGTGCAGCCGTGGGCAAGCTGCATAGTCTCAAGGAGCCCAGTTGCCCCCCAGCTGGCAGTTGTGGACAAGGAAGGGGCTGGCTTGTGCAGCTGTGGCAAGCTGAGCAGGCCCTAGCCACCTGGGGAGGACTAGCCTCAGAGGGAGGCAGTGGTAAACCCCCTCCTGAATACTGCTTACCATGAAAACCCTATTCAAAGGGTAGCCATAAGTCGGGATTGACTTGAAGGCAGTCCATTTCCATTCAATATTTGTACCTCTCAGGTTGTGTTTTGGTTGTTGGTTCATATAGTGAGTGTGTTTTTAATATTTAGCATATCTGCTAATGTTATTTACAAGTGGGAACTGCAACAAAATGTTCAAGTATGGCGTGCTCCTGTTCACCTTTCCAGTCAGCCAGCCAGCCATGCCCTTTTCTAGCATATTCCATGCCATTTCCCCTCCCACCTGAGTTTCCATTCCCCCTCCCCAACAGTCAGTCAGTAGTCCATGGCCACTGGGCATGATCAGTCATTGGGCTATTTTGCAGCAGACTGCCTGGGGATGGGTGGAGAATCAGCAACTGACTGGAAGGCTATTGCTTTTTCTCTAAAAAAAATTCTGAGTACTTCTACAAATTCTGGTACTTTGCTGGGCCCACTGATACCTCCCTCTTGTCATAGGAGGTGCCATTTTGGCTACACAAGCCAATTAATTAATTTGTAAAATGTGCATAGCTTTGCAGATAAGTTTTAAATAGTAGTTCTGAAGCAAAAAAGTGTGTGCGTGTTATGTGCCTTCAAGTTCATCACGACTTATGGCGACCCTATGAATCAGTGACCTGCAAGAGTGTCTGTTATAAACCACCCTGTTCAGATCTTGTAAGTTCAGGTCTGTGGTTTCCTTTATGGAATCAGTCCATCTCTTGTTTGGTCTTCCTCTTTTTCTACTCCGTTTTTCCCAGTCTTTTCTAGTGAATTATGTCTTCTCATTATGTGTCCAAAGTATGATAACCACAGTTTCATCATTTTAGCTTCTAGTGATAGTTCTGGTTTAATTTGTTCTAACACCCAATTATTTGTCTTTTCCACAGTCCATGGTATCCGCGAAGCTCTCCTCCACCACATTTCAAATGAGTTGATTTTTCTCTTATCCGCTTTTTTCACTGTCCAACTTTCATATCCATACATAGAGATCAGAAATACCATGGTCTGAATGATCCTGACTTTGGTGTTCAGTGATACATATTTGCATTTGAGGACCTTTTCTAGTTCTCTCATAGCTACCCTCCCCAGTCCCAGCCTTCTTCTGATTTCTTGTCTCCATTTTGGCTAATGACTATGCCAAAGTATTGACAAGTTCACTGTCCCCAATGTTGACTTTAAAGTTACACAAATCTTCTGTTGTCATTAGCTTAGTCTTTTTGACATTCAGCTGTAGTCCTGCTTTTGTGCTTTCCTCTAAGTTTCATCAGCATTCATTTCAAATCATTACTGGTTTCTGCTAGTAGTATGGTATCGTCTGCATACTTTAAACTATTGATATTTCTCCCTCCAATTTTCATACCTTCTTCATCTTGGTCCAATCCCGCTTTCCATATATGTTCCGCATATAGATTAAACAAACAAGGTGATAAAATGCGCCCCTGTCTCACAGTCTTTTAGATTGGAAACCAATTGGTTTCTCCATATTGTGTCCTTACAGTAGCCTCTTGTCCAGAGTATAGAGCAAAAAAGTAAGCTGCCTTAATTTTCATTTTTACATGTATGTTGTAGCAATGGCTGTTTGTCTTTGCAGGTTTATTATTTTAGCCTTGAACCTCTTTCAAGTGTTGAGGAAAACACAGATAGAAAGAAGTGACTGCTTAGGGAGCCATAGTTTAGGACATTCAAGGCCATACAATGTCACCCCATCAGATCCCTGCAGATTTCCAGCCAGCATGGCCAATGGTCAGAGATAATGGGAGTAGCAGTCTCACAACAACTGGGAGGCCACAAGTCCCCCAGCCCAGCACTACAACAACAGTTAGGTAAGAATGCTGTAGCCGTCATCTTCCACAATGTGTTCTCCAAGGTCCTGAGAGCCCTGCCATATTGGATGTGACCCTAATTTACCACCACATGACTTTGCCCAATCAGTAAGTGCCACTGCTGCAGCCTGCATGCTCTAGATGGGGGTCACACTCCCTCTGAAGGAGCAGGTTCATAGTTTGGGGGTTCCAATAGATCCACTGCTGTCGCTTGAGGCACAGGTGGCCTCAGTGGCACTGAGTGCCTTCCAGCAGCTTAGGCTGGTGGCCCAACTGCAACTCTATCTGGACAGGGATAACCTGGCTACAGTAATCTATGATCTGGTAACCTCAAGTTTGGATTATTGCAATGCGCTTCACATTGGGACTACCTCTGAAAACAGTTCAGAAGTTTCAATTAGTGCAGAATATAGTTGTTGATGGGTTCAAGGTGAACAGATCATATAACACCAATTCTGTTCAAATTACAGTGGCTGCCTGTTGGCTTCTGAGCCCAATTCAAAGTGCTGGTTTTGACCTATAAAGCTCTGTATGGCTCAGGACCCCAATCTCTTCTGGAATGCCTCTCCTGATATGAACCTACCTGGACCCTTATATCTTCTTCTGAGGCCCTTCTCCAGATCCCCCCTCTTAGAAAGGCTCAGAGGATGGTGACAAGGGAGAGGGCCTTTTCAGTTGTGGCTCCCCATCTCTGGAATGCACTCACCTGTGAGGTCTGCCTGGCACCTTCCTTGACATATTTTTGGCACCTGGTAAAGACTTACCTTTTTCACCCAAGGGATTTGATAGACTGAGATGATATTGTTTGCATTAGTATGCTGCCTAAGCTTTCTGTGGCTGTATGGGGGTGGTGGTTGTTTTATTATTTTGTTTTATGGTATGATATAGTTATGTTCCAGTAATGATTTAAAATGAATGCTGATGAAAGTTAAAAAGGAAAGCACAAAAGCAGGACTACAGCTGAACATCAAAAAGACTAAAGTAATGACAACAGAAGATTTATGTAACTTTAAAGTTGACAATGAGGACATTGAACTTGTCAAGGATTATCAATACCTCGGCACAGTCATTAACCAACATGAACATAGGAGCCCAGAGCTTGCTGTTATGTCTTGTCACATGTACATTCTATTCACTAGAGCTGTGGATAGCACACTGCTTTTCAACTCAGGGTATCTTCAGATATATTCATTACCTTTATTGGCAGAACCAGAAACTAGTAGTAATCATTCACTTATCACACTGTGCTGTCCAATTATATTATTATTATTATTATTCATCCATTTTCTCTTACCTGGCCCTTGGTAAACACAATTGGATAATAGGTTTGGCATGTTGGCATGTTGTGGGACTGAAGGGCCAAGGTGGGAAGCTATGTGAATCTGCCTGGGATCAGCTGGTGTTAACATCTCAGTTGAAGGTAACAAGTCTCTAGGATGGTAGACAAGCATCAGGTTAAAACAGGCTGAATATGGGGATGCAACATCTGTACAGCAGTTTCTGTAAAGAAAAGCTATTTGTAGGAAAATTAGCAAAGTAAACTTAACAATCTATGACTACTCATTCAGTATCCAGAGCCTTGAAATATAGGTCACATCCACACCATACAGTACATTTAAAGCACATGGCTTCTCCCAAAGAATCCCAGGAACTGTCATTTGTTAAAAGTGCTGGGAACTGTAGCTCTGTGACAAACAAACAACAGTTTCTGGGATTATTTGGGGAAAGTTGCGTCCTTTAAGTGTATGGTGTGGATATGACCACAGCTGCAGGGAGACACACAGCAGACCACTACCCACTGATGAGCAGATTGCCTGCAGATGGGTGGAGCATCAGCAACTACCTGAAGGGCTCCTGGTAAGTGCTGCAGCTTATAAAGGAAAAAGAGTCAGGGGAACAAGAGCATGGGGATCCCCATGCCTATTTAGAATGACTAGTCAAATTCATGTTATTTTATTCTTAGACATTATGCAACTAAAATGATAACTGTTCTGGAAACGAATGAGTGCTCATACTGTGCAGAAGTCAAATACATCTTTAAAGGCTAATTTATGTTGTATGCCAGGTACACATCACCCTTACACATCACTCTTAAGGGACAAGTCCAGTAACTTATGAAAACCACCATTTTGTTGTTGTTGAGTTACATTATTGATGATGATGATGATGAAATTTAACAACCACCCTTCACCAGCAGGTCCCATGTCATGTTACAACAGTTTAAAATTCAATGTTGAAAACAGTTAAAACATTGTTTTAATCTGGAACCGCAGGAATAGGGTGGATCCTGAAAAAACATGTCTCAAGTGCCAAAGGCCAGGGTAAAGAGGTGCCCCTTCAGCATTTGCCAAAAACTGTATGGTGAAGATACCAGACACACCTCTCTGGCTTTCTAGGTAGACAGAGCCCTTTGAGGTCATAGCTAAATATGCAACTGAAAAGAGGAGAAGGAAGAATGAAGTATTTTCCATCCCACTTTGCATGAAAAACTATTATCACTCACAAGAAGCTCATAAAAAACACAATATTGACCATGATTTTAATCTGAAATTATGGCCACAATGCAATACAGAGTTCATCATGCCTAAAACTATTGATTTAAAATTATTTAAATGTGCTTAACTCTGCTTCAGGTTTGTAGCCACAGTAGATGTTCAGGAGGAAAGTACTTCTAGACACTTGACAAAACAACCTGCTCCTGTCCACACCATTTGTTCCTGAATATCTGGCAATCCTAGCAGAATGTATGCACATTGAACATCACGGATTCCAATACCTTACCTCTTTTCTTATCATGTAAAAAGGAGATAGTAATTCTTATGTGATGTTTAAAACTAGAGATATATTTCATATAAATATAGTCGCATTAATATAGCCAATATAGTAAAGACCAAATCCCTAAATATCAAATTGTATGAAATATTTACTTTGTTAAATGAGGAACAATACACACTCAATACACACTAATTAGCAGCTGGAGGGACCCCAATCCAGTGAAGAGAAGGGGCTTTAACCCTTCATCCTCAGTACAGTCCCAGTCTGAATAGGGGGGCCTTCCCCATGGCTGCTATTTCTGTTAGGAAGAAAGCTCCCATTATCACCAATGGAAGTTTTCCTCCTGATAGAAATAGCATGTGCAGGAAGGGAGATCCAGGTTTCGACCATGGTGGCGGCAAACGGTTACATCTCCTCTCCCCCTTCCCTGGTGGCTGTTATTTATTTAAAAGCAAACAAACATGCACACAAATTACTATCATGTCTAATTTGGGCTTTTGTTTTAAGGGTACTCTGTATTATAGTGTGAGGCAAGTTTCTAACTATATATTATTTGTGTATAATCAATCTGTTCATTTTAGACTGGAAATGTTATTAATTGCAAACTCATTATTTCCCCCTCCATCCCTTATTTTAATGTGCACATTATTTATTATTTGCTAAAATATTTACATCCTGTTTTCCCCTGTCATGTCTCAGAGACACCCAGGATGGCTAACGTCATTAAAGTTTAAAACAATGACATAAAATAATAGCAATGCAGACTTCGGCCACAGGATTATCCTTCTGATGTTACAAACATAAGATAACACTATCAAGAAATATTTGACATGGGCCACAGATAGATCTACATCAACACTTTCTCCTCTTTTTCAATTCCAAATGCAGGGCTGTGGACTCCGACTCCTCTATTTTTCTACTGTCCGACTCTGACTCCACAACTCCAGCTCCACAGCCCTGGAAAGTGCTGTAAATGTCTTTTTAAATTGGAAGCTCTTGTAGGAGCATTTTTATCGCTGCCTGAATATGCGCTGATCTTGGCATCTCAGCATTTGTCTTCATCTGGGTCCTGTGTCATACCCTGACACACAAAAGGTTTTCCATCTTTAGTTATGGTGAAATGCTCAAATACAGCTGACTTCATGGGAAGCTTCTCTGACATTGTGAATTTATATTTTAAAAAATTTGTCAATCAAAATTTATTTTGAAGCCGGAGTCAGAGTCAGTACATTTCTACCGACTCTGACTCCACAGCCCTGTCCAAATGTCAAGATTATGTCATGGTTTAGCCTTTAGATCAGCTTTCCCTGTCCTGGCGAGCTCCAGATGTCTTGAATTGCAATTCCCATCAGCCCCAGCCAACATGGTCGTGCTGGCTGGAGCTGATAGGAATTGTAATCCAAAACACCTGGAGAGCTCTAAGTTGGGGAAGGCTGCCTCAAATATTTGTCTGAAAAGTCTTTAAGCCAGAGGTTCCCAAACTGTGGTCCATGGACCACCAGTGATCCACAAGCTTCATTTAAGCGATCAGTGGCATGTTCATATTAAAAATTTAAGTTAATTTTCAAATGTATTTTTTCATGCTATGGAATGCAAATTGTAATGCTAAATAAAAGCATAAAAATGCAATAAAGCAATACAGTACCTAGCACAGCTCATTACAATTGCTACAACAGGTAGAAAAATCATTATGTGGTCTGCCACGACCATAAGGAATTTTCAAGTGGTCCACGGGTGAAAAAAGTTTGGGAACCACTGCTTTAAGTTGAATGACAGCTGGAGGGGGAGGAGATGTTTTCCCTACATAAGCAAAAATCTAAACGAAACCTCTTTTTTTAAGTTAAAGAGAAATACCTTTCCATGAACCAAGGTTCAAACTGTGCAGAAATGGCTTGGATTCTCTGCTGACCTGATCCCATTAGTTGTGGATTTACTGCCATCATCTGGTTTCTCATAATCACCTCTTGTCGCTGCCGTAATTCTAACACAAATCATACAAGTTTTTTCTGTAAATATAGATGTTAGAGGCCAGAACTCAGTGTCTTAAACAGAAAGTGATCCAAAATAGTATATCCGCACCCTTATTTCAAGGTTCTAAGAATTTCATTAATAAATTCAACTGGCAAATTTCTCGAACATTACCTTATGCCTGCCTAATGCAGAGGAAAACAGGATGACAAAATACTCTGCTGTCATATACATGATATTTTATGGGATTAATTGCAATCTGAGAAAGCATTTGCAAGCAGAACTTTTTGGGCTAGATATTTTTCTTGTTTAATATCAATGTGATACTGCAAATACATACATAAATTACAAATATTATTTAAAAACAAACTCAAATTATAATGAAATGTGGAGAAACTTTTAATCAGGTGGAGTAGCAGAGTAGCCATGGCTCCCAACAACACCCAAAGTTCCCTTACTCTAGGCCAGTATTCATCTTACTACCTGCTGCCATACCACTTGCTAACTGGTATAAATGCTTGTCTTCCAAGCTTCCCTGTTCTCCAAAGATTGACATTTTTCTCATGTGATCTCGAGGAATCATTCTATGGAGAGACGGCAGGTGGCTTTTCCACAAGTTATCAGTGAAACTGGTATGAGCTGAGAGAAAAATAAAAGAGAGAGCATGAGTTAAGTAATTTATAATGGAGTGGGTCCTTTGTAAATATCAACGAAACATGAGGCAGACACAAACAGAAAAGGCCCTACTTATCTAAAGGACTACCTCCCTAGACCTCCCAGCATGCGATCATCTAGGAATCCTAGAGTTACCATCTATTCATGAAGTCATTTTGGGTTGCATGTCAAAGTAAGTGAAAGTGTGACTTACCATGAACAAACAAGAAAGCATGCTGGTAGCACACGCTGTTCAAATTGCACCTGCCCAGCTCCTCCCTATCCAAAGCTGGGAGGAAACAAATGAGAGGCTGGTTTAGTGTTACATGTGAACCAGTGGTTATGGTTTGTTTCTCGCCAAACAAACCATGAAAGGAAGCCAAGGTTTGTTGTTGGCTTCCTCTCATGTTTACCACGAGTGCTGGCTAAGCAAGTCCCTCATTCGTTTCCTCCCAGCTTTGGAAAAGAAAGAGGGGGCAGGTGTGATTTGAGCAGCATACACCAGTGCACTTCATTATTCACTGGCAACAGCTCTCCAGGATTTCAGACAGGGATTCTTTCCAGCCCTACTTAGAGATACTTGGGACCTACTTGGGATACTTGGGCAGATGCTCTACCACTAAGCTATGTCCCATCCTAGTGATAGCTCCTAGGTTATGGAGTGCCTTTCCCTTGAAAGAATCTTACATATGGTTCCTAGGGGGCCTTCCATCAAGACAGCTTAATTAGACCAGAGCCTTCTTAGCTCCAGCAGCTGAATGTCATCATATTTATTTGCATATTTATAATCTGTACTTTCATAGAAATGTATCAAGATGGTATACAACATATAAATATGAAACTGGCAAAAAGCATTCTTAAAACATTTTTAAAAATATAAATAAAACATCAATAAAATGCAGATTGGTTAAAAAGAGAAAATTCATATTGCAAAGGCCTGTCTAAACAATGTAGTTTTCAAAAGACATCTGAAAAAAGGGAGGGATGATTCCTGCCAAATCTCTACTGGGAGGGAGTTCCACTGAGCAGGGCTGCTACACTACAGGCTCAGTCCCTAGTAAAGGCCAACAAAATCATGGGGGCATGGGGTACCACAGAGAAATGCCCCAACTGAGGATCTCAGTGATCAAGGTGGAACATAAGGAATCAGACAGACCTTAAAGTGTTTAGGGCTTTGTGAATTAACACAAATACTTTGAACTGGGGGGCATGGTTTGCTATCGGGCAAAATGGCAGTGTAGAGCTGAATCTCCTGAAGCCATGGGGACATTTTTGCCCTAAATGTCCTGTCATCGCTGAGCACACTAACTTCAAAAATCATATCTGGGTAGGTGATGCCATGGGACACACAAGGAGCTCAGCTAAAGTCCCTAAGCTTCATTTGATCTCTGCTATAAGCGACAGTTCAGCCACATCTTCTGAAGATGAAAGCAAAATTAACATGGTGCGGGAAGGCCAGAAAACACCTAAGGGTGGGAAACTGACAAATGCACTGTCAGATGACATTGAATCAAATGAATATATTTCTAAAATAAGGAAAGCGCTCACAGCTGACTGGGCATTAGCACTGCAACCTATAGAAGCGAAAATTGAAACGCTTTCTGCCCAGATTAAAGACATCTCAAAAACAGCTAATACAGCCATGAACCTAGGCCTCGGGCACAGCGAGAAGTTGGAATGGCTTAAAATGAGATGGAGTTACATGTGGTGGAGCAGGATCGGCCTCGCAGAGGCAATATTTGTCTGAGGGGGGTCCCAGAGAAGGAGGAGGGGACCGATATGCATGCATGTCTTGTGAATTGGTTAAACACTTTGAATCTGGATATTGTTCTTACTGCAGATGATATAGAAAGAGCACATAGAGCACCTGGCACTCGTACTAGATCGGATGGCCCTCCGAGGGACATAATAGTGACATTTGAAAGATTTAAAATTTAAAAAAATCTGTAAAGCCTTGCGCAGCCTCCACGTAATAAAATACAACAATGCCATAGTTGACATATATCAAGACCTGAGCCCTGACACATAACCACGAAGGAAGCTGCTGAAACCTTACATGGGAGCACTCCAAGAAGCAAGAATTTGCTATAGGTGGGGATTTCCATTCAAGCTAATAGTACTGCACAATGGGAAATATCTTACAGCTAGCACGGAACTTCAGGCAGAACAACTTTTGCAAGATCTCCACTTAAGCCCCATATGCGAGCAACTCAGAGAGGAACGCAATCCTGCTAGAAACAAGAAAGACGGACAATGGGAGTGTAAAAAAAACACAAAAGAGACAAGAGGAACAAGAAGATTAATCTTACAGGTGTTGGGTTGGAAAATGATTGCAGCAGATGCTCCACCCCAGACGCAGACGATAATGAGGACTGAACTTAAAAAGCTTGATTGCCCTACCCAGATTTAAATCTCCAATTTTATGACAGGACTATATATTAGAATTATAAATGGCAACTTGGTCATTATCAAACTCACCTCCCGTGGCACCTATCATTGTATATGGTCCCCGCTAACTCCCCTGATCACAAGCAGTATGAGGTATTTTTCAGCAAAATCTCATGGCACCTCATAATCATGCAGGTGGCACCACTTGTTAGTTTTGTTGTTTTCCTATTCTGCTTGTTATATGAAGTTTCTCCAGTTACTCAGAGTACACTTCCCTAGGATCTCGCACCAGAACAAACCATGGAACTTTCTGCCCACAACCTCAACACTCCCTTCACAAACACTATGACACAGTCACTAGATAAACTCAGAATACTCTCCTTAAATGTCAGTGGCCTTTGCAAAGCCATCAGACAAGCCAGGGTAATGGCAGCACTTAAGTGTGACTCTTCTGATTTCATTAGTTTGCAAGAGACCCATCAAAGCAAAAAACAAAAAAGCAAACTCTTAAAGGAACCTGGATAGGAGAAGAAATTTGTGCCGAAGGAATGTCAAAGGCCAGAGGGACAGCGATATTGATAGCAAAAAAATGTCCTCTGATAGTTTCTGACTCATTCACGGACCCGAATGGGTGTTATGTCAATGTTAATGGCAGGCTAGATGGCGAAAACATAACTGTGTAGTTTCAATATGGAAGCCTTGAGCTGAAATTCCTGGTTTGGCTATGCAGCTCAGTTAGGTTGCTTTGGGCAAGTTCATTTAAGCCAACCTCTCTTGCAATTCTGTCAGGAAACAGTGTTTCTAAAATGAGAGGTGGAAGGGGGCAAAGATATGGACAATTCATTCACTCTGAGCCAGTGTGGTACAGTACACGGACTGGAATGGGAGAGGTGGCCTAGATTTAAACCCTTGCTTAGCTATGAAGCTCACTGGGTGGCATTATATAGAGACTTGGGACTGGTCATTAAGAGACTTGACATGTGATGTTATCAGCATGCTGATGACACCCAGCTCTATTTCTCTGTCACATCTAAATCAGGAGAGGTAGCGCTTGTTTTGAACTAGTGCCTGGATGAAGTGGTGGGCTGGATGTGGACCAATAAACTGCAACTGAATCACAGTAAGATGGAGACTCTGTGGGTGAGTGGTTTCCAGGTCCAGGAGATGTGGAGTTTGCTGATTCTGTATGGGGTTGTACTGAAGGAACAGGCATGTAGTTTGGGGGTGCTCCTAGATCTTCTTTGACCATGGAGACTGAAGCGATCTCCATTGCAAAGAGAGCCTATTATCAACTTTGTTTGGTATGTCAACTATTCCTCGACAGGAACAGCTCAGCTGTGACTCATGTGTTGATAACTTCTTGATTGGACTACAGCAATGTGCTCTGTGTGGGCTTCCCTTCAGACTGATCTGAAAGCTGCAGCTATTACAGCATGCCATGGCTAGGGTGTTAAGTGGGGTGCCTAGGTCTGCTTACATCACACCTGTGCTACAGAAGCTGCACTGGCTGCAGGTTAGCTATCAGGCCATTTTCAAGGTTTTGTTACTAACGTGCAGTTGCTGCGGAACAACAGCAGAAGGCCATTGTCATCATATTCTGTTTGTGGGCTTCCTATAGGCATCTCCTCCAACTGGCAGCAACTCTCCAACATCTCAGGCAGGGGTGTTGCCTAGTGCTGTTATCAGAGATGGCAGGTACTGAAAATGGAACCTTCCGTCTGCAAAGTAGGGGATCTTCCCTGTCCGTGGCTTCTCTCCATAAGGATTATGAAATAGCTAAGAACCTCGAAGCTGAATATTTAGAAAAGCATATGCACCAGCTGTCCAAGACTGCATTCATGTATGACTCTTTACTGATCCTATTCTGCAAATCTAGGTTGCACAGCACATTTTATGGATAAAGACAAGTTAATCTCTACTTTTAGAGCTTTACCCTCAACAAACCCTTCTTGGCAGCAGACAGAACCACTCACCCAGTGCTAATTCTGTCTCGGTTTATTAGGCAAGGGGTGGAAGGGCAGAATCTTTATGAACTAAAAGCATTTGCATGCATTTAATCATGTGTATGAGAGCTCAAAAGAGAGAGAGAAAGTCTATTCTATGCAATTAAAGGGTTGAAGAGAAAAGCATTTTTATTTTTAAATTAAAAAAACACAAACTCTTTGTCTGATGACATATTGGGTTCACCTGTCAAAAGATGTTCATTCTTTTCCCTTCAATTCACTTTAGTTTTATTACTTTATGTACAACCCAAGTCCATCTGTGGAACCTTACTTTTTGGAGTCTTTAGAGGACGGGAGTATATTTAAGTGATAGCACTCATCTTTGCACTTCTAAAGCTGTAGGTTCAGTCTTTGTGGCTCTAGTTCAACCTTCACCAGCCTGGTACTCTCCAATGTTTTGGACTACAACTGCCTTCACAGGCACAGAGACATGCTGATGGGTGTTGTAGTCCTAAACACCTGGAGGGTGCCAGGTGTTCTAGTTAAAGAGCTCAAATAGCAGAACTGGCTGGGTATAGGCACCATGTCCTTCCACTCAGGGAAGATAGCACTACGCTCTATGAACCTTTCAGATGATGCAGTCTGTCTATGTGAAAACAAATGCAAGGTGAAAACAGAACTCACAGTGGATCCACACCCCCAGCTTTGCAACTGATGTTACATTGCTGAGCTGAATGCTGGCTCAGATATCAGTTCCCCATTCTCCCTTTCACCACCTTTTGCTTTTGGTAATTCATGAATGTTTATCTGTTCATTCATTGTCATCTTTTTAAAAAAGAGAGAGAGGAAAAACCTTTTAAGTGCAAAATTGCTCTGTGGATCGGAGAGATTTCTTGTTGATAACGGCAGGGGGCGGGGGAGAGGCAGGAGCTAATCAGAGCTAATCAGTGCCATGTGCAACTAGTTCCTACTTCAAACTAGCCAAACCAGTTTTTGAAGAGAAAAAGTACATTTGAACCTCAATGCATTGTGGGTGCTTCCTGAATAGACCCACTGCTCTGAAACTCTGATGCCTGTCTTCCTCCTATATTCCTTATGTCTTCTGTGTTTCTGCAGGGTCCCTTCATGATAGTCACAGCAACACCCCCTCCCCCCCTTTGTTTTGCTGCTGGGCTCAGAATGAGATCCTTAATGCCTTCTCCCACAATAACAGACACCCCTAGGAGCCAATCAGCATGAAAAGGAAGAGTGGTAGCTTCTGCCAAGAGTCTTCTCAGTGGCTGACTCACCTCCTTTTACTCTGATTGGCTCCAATCAGCAGGAAAGGACAAAGAAGACTCTTCTCAGTGGCCAACACACTCTCATGCTGAGTGACTTATAGGATGCTGAAGATATAGGGACCCTGCTAGGACCCAGTTCCTCAAAAGGTAAGGGGTCTAAGAGCCCCCAAGACCCCAGAAGATTGCATCCCTGAATAACAGGCATATATCCTAATAAATTGAGCATTGGCTCAGCTGTTCATTTCACCCTTGGATCAGACCAAAATCTATCTAGTCCAGATTCTGTTTTCCATTTCTCTGAATGCTCACAAGCAGTACATAAAAATTATGGCCATCCCCTATGGTTTATTTTTATCTGGCATTCTTAAGTATACTGCTTCTGTACATGGAAGTTCTTTTTCTCCCTAGGAGATCTATCCTCTGTGAATGTGTATAAACCTTTTTTAAAGCCATCCAAGCAAATGTCCATCATGATTTCTTATGGTAGTGAATGAGTTAATTCATTGTGTGAAGAAATATTTTCTTTCATCCATCCTTAATCTACTGTAACTCAGCTTCATTTGGCACCGGGTGATCCTGAGTTAAATGACGGGGAAACATTTGTTTCTATTCACTCTCTCCATATCAGTCATCACTCGCTATAGTGCCATTCCTTATGTAACCAAAACAGCACCATCCATTCATAAGAAGGAGGTATCTGGTGGTTTAGGGGGACCCTAAGGTTTACAGAAGGAAATTTTTGTTTTAAAAAAGAAAAAATCCCTACAGGGGAGAGAAACCTGAAAACAATCCAGTAAGGACTGAGCTTGCTCAATGGGCACAGAACACTGAATGTCATTGAGGAGGAAGTACAGGGATGGGAATCAGAATGGAATGCTGGAGGCTCCTCAGTAAGTGTAGGTGGGGCACTCTAAACCCTCCCCCCCATTACTTCTCCAAGGTATAACCCAGTCCTTTCTCTGTTCCTTACATTCATACTGAGTGCATTACCTCACATTTAGAGATACTCTGGACTTGTTTCTGTTCATTTCCTATGCTAGCCAATAATCTCTGGACAGCCCAGCCAATCTCAATAATCCCTATGGTCCCACCCCTCTCTCCAGGGTTTAAATAAGTTCTACTAGGAGTGGTTTAGGGAGGGCAGGAGATCCCTCTCCACCTCCGTTTTGGTTTTATTTTACTTGGAATAAACTCTAGCCAATCAGCTGCTCCTTGCTCTTCCCTGAGGCTGAGTTACTTTTCCTTCCTTTTGGAAGCACCAAGTTAAAGCAGTAGCAAGCAATATATAAGCTGGTTTCTTTATAGGCCAGGCTGGGCCCTCTTTATTGTAGGGAGCAAGGAAAGGAGAGGAAATTCTTGGTGGCAAATAGCCCCTACAAATATTTGGCTGGCATCATGGGGGTGGTGGATAATTTAGTTTCTTCATGAGCCAGACTGGGCTTTTTTATTGTCAAGGTGGGGGAAAAAGGAGATTCTTGGGGGCAAACTGTCCCCAAAATGGACTGGGTTAGACTGGATCTTTATTTATTTATTTAAGATATCTGAAAATTTTATAAGGGTTTATGCAAGATAATTAACTCCTGTTAGGGACAAGAGCAAGTACTTATAATTATTTTAATTAAAACAAACAGCTTAGCAGTACTCTGGAGAAGAGCAAGTGCTGATTTTCTTTCTGAGCCCCGGACTGTCTTTCATGATGAGATGGGGGAGAAGAGAGCTGGAGAGTGGTTGATGACACAGGCATCCTGACACTGGCTTTCCAATTAGCAGGGCACGTATGGGGTTGTTGTACACTTCCAACCCCAATTTCACTTTGAATGGTGAGGTGCAATGTGTGTTGATGTGGTTGATCAAAAGGAGAAAGAATTTTGAATTGAGCAAATCCCTGCTTTTATAAAATCCAAGAAACTTTTTTGTGTGAATGTCTAAGTGCCTGCACTAATGGAATACTGGAGAACTTGTGGAACTTCCTGCTACAGTGTTTAGAACTGATCATATGGTGTGAAAGACTCTTCCTCTCTAACATTTTGGCTTCTTGTTTTCCGCACCTGCCATATCTCTTTCTCTGAGCAATAGGAGTTCACAGTTTACAAGACTGTTTTTATTTTTTTAAAAAGAAACTCTGGAGATCTTTAGCCAATGATTATTATCCACGATACTTAAATACTCTGCTCTATATCAGGGAAGTTCTTTCTGTGTACCAGGGAATAAGCCAGGCATAGCGTAAATAAAATATAATAATCCATAACATAATATTTGCTGTTTTCTCCATATAACTGATATAGTCGCACATATGCAAAGGTTAACTATACCAAGGAGGAGGTATGATTTAACTGTGGTAGCTAACATAATCCTATCCATTTTACTTAAAAGTAAGCCCCACCCCACTGTGTTCATCTAAGTGGGTGTAGAATTGAACCCTGATCTTAGTCTAACTTTCTAGCCATGACATGTATACAATTGCAGATGCTCATTTTAAATGTTTTAATTTAAGAATATATTATGAAGTTGCCCAAATGTGTATTTTATTTTATTTTTTTACTCTTCACTTGAATTCTTTGGATGGTTTAGGGTTGGTATTGGGGGAGAGCAGCACTCTTGTGCCTTTTACAGCTGTGTGGCAGGCAGAAATTATTATGAGCTAAAAGTACATTTGGATGGATTTGAACAAAACTATGTTGTTACTTTTTAAAGTGAACTTTCCAAGCACTTCTGATTATTAATACATTCCTCTTCATCTTATTCAGAAGTAAGTAAATACCACTGTGTTCTTTGGGGCTTACTCATGAGAGCAAGCATAGAACAAAAGCCTTTTATAGTGCCTACTAAATGTGAGTTTCAAACAACTCTGTGTGTGTGTGTGTGTTAAACAGGATTGGCAGAGCATTACTGAATGAGCAGAGATTTAGGTTTCTGTTCAGTACTCATGACAGCAAGCATAGGATTAAAGTTCTGTTAGGTGCTAAGTATTACTAAAACTGCAGTGTTTAAGTATCCACTGTTTCTTTGCAAGGGAAGAGGATAGGGAAAGAACCAGAACAGGTGGAGGTCACACAACTTTTCTCCCGTTTGAGAAGCAACTGTGAGAGCAGGTACCCCTTCTGAATAAAGTAAGACACTTTACAATTTAGTTAGGTGCTGTTTGTAAAATTGCAATCTTAAGTGTCCACAGTATGTTTGCAAGGGAGGAGGATGAGGAGGAAACAAGAACCTCATTGGCTACATTCCATAGCAGCCCTACCAGATCTAGTGGCACCAGCAGCCACTGGAATTGAATGAAGTATCCTAGAAAGGGGTATGGCAGGCACCCTGAACAGGAGTACTCCACTGTGACAGATTCCTATTGATTGTTGACTAATATTGACAATTGGCCTAACTAGGGTGTCAATCAAAAGTCATGCTTATTCTCCCATTCTGTTAGTGCAAGGACTTATGCTTATGCAATGGAACGATCAAAGAGAAGAAGTAGAAGATAAAGGCAGGAAGGCAGAGAATGAAGCTGACAGACACAGCATTCTATGGCTGACTAGGTAAGAGAGGGACAGAGTAATTTTTCTTAACAGAGGGCTCATCTACATGGTGGTTTACTGTGTGTTTGGTGCTACTCACATCTCCTTTTAATTTGCATGGTTCACATGATGCTACCGGCAAACAAAAGCCATCACACAGTTTTCCCCCTGTAAATCCATACTAACCCAAACCACTGATAATACAAAAAGGGAAGAAAAAAATGGCTTCACTCTGTATCTCTAGTGCCTGTAGATGCTTTGCTCTGATGATTTTAGGTAAGTATGTCAATCATTCCCCTCTCCATGCCCATTATCTCCTCCTCCCTCCTTTCATTTTGTTTCCTGTGGGCTGACAAGCAACTTCCGGCTGCTCTCCTCCATTCTGCTGGTCTTTTTTATGTGCTGCAAATGGTGCTGTTATTCTTCTTTTCCCCCTAACTTGTGCACAAAGCATAACACTGTTCAAACAAAGATTTGTATTTCAGATGTATTATACCAGTGAAAATACTAATAATTGCACTTCTGGGATGTTGTTTTTTAAATGGAACCTACCGCAGCTGGTAGAACAAACTGAGCATTCTCAGTTGCCAAGCAACCAGGGGCAGTGAAAATGTTAAATTAGAGGGCATGGTCATTAGGAAACTGCATGATTCATCCTTCCCCCTCAGTGTGAGTAGAAAACACCATGTTTGCAGCTGGCATTGAGCCGTTACTGTGGATGGTGCAAACAGAAAATGGAGGTAAAAACAGCATCTTTAGTACAAAGTAATGCTCCCGTGTGGATAAGCCCAGAGTGATTAGGTTGATGGCAAAGAGATTTTAAATAGCTTCTTCAGCAAACTCTCCATAAGAGAAGGAGATCAACACAGAATATCCTACCATTAATATATATATATATATATATATATATATATATATATATATATATATATATATATATATATATATATATATATATATATAATAATAATAAATTTAATTTCTGTGTCGCCTATCTGGCCAGAGGCCACTCTAGGCGACGTACAAAACAGTTAAAACACAATGAGATAAAATACAATAATACAATAAAAACAGTATGAGAACAATACAACAGCAACAATATTAAAACAGGGTAGGAGGCATTTCAGTCACAGTAATTAACCCTCCCCGGAGATCCCAAAGGCCTGTTGAAAGAGCCAGGTCTTTAAGGCTTTACGGAATACATTTAGGGAAGAGGCATGCCGGAGATCTTGTGGGAGGGAGTTCCAGAGAGTGGGGGCCGCCATTGAGAATGCCCTCTCTCTTGTACCCGCCAATCTAGCTGTTTTTGTCGGCGGGATTGAGAGAAGGCCTTGAGTGGCTGATTTTGTCGGGCGGCATAATTGGTGGCGTTGAAGGCGCTCCGTAAGATAAACTGGGCCGAGACCGTATAGGGATTTAAAGGATAATACCAACACCTTGAATTGGGCCCGGAAAACAACTGGAAGCCAGTGTAGATCGAACAACACTGGTGTGATGTGATCCCGGCGGCGACTATTCGTAAGTAGTCGAGCCGCCGCATTTTGTATAAGTTGTAATTTCTGGACCGTTTTCAAGGGTAACCCCACGTAGAGCGCATTACAGTAAAATCAGTTTAAAATCAGTTTTGTCAGAGCATTTATAATGTACATGTATGTAAATATAAGGATGGAATAAACATTTAGTTTTTATATCCTGCTGACTGAACCCACTCCTTAAAATTGTCCACGAGCTAGAGGGAGCCCCAGCTGACGAAGCGTCAAGGCGAGTTAAGCAGCAGAGCGAAAAGAGGGTAAGTAGCTCCCATTTATTCCATTATTTAATTGAAGTAAAACAGCTCAGAGCAATAACTAATAAGGGCAGCCCAAGGTCACCCTGAGCTAGGAGCCAAATCCTGAAAGAACCTATATCTTAGGAGACAGATCCTAGGAGAAGGAAGCCTATAGAAAGCTAGTTTTCAACACCACCCTAGCAGGAAAGCTTCAGGGGACACTGTAAACAAGGCTAAATTCCAGTCGGAGAGAAGGGGGAAAAGGAAACTCCACTGACACATACAGGGAGAGAGTCAGCTCAGTCCTTGCTAAAAAGGGCAGCTTCAGCCTTCCTGAAACACAACCACAAGCTCTGTTTCCCTAGGTTAAAGAAAGGTCAGGCTGTTCTAGGTGGGAAAACAGCAAACACAAAAGACTTGCCTGGAAGGCGCAGCCCCTTGCTGAGATTAAAAGCAGCCAAAAGCTTAAACAGCCCCGCCCCTCGCTCAGGAAGGAAGGAAGCCTGAGAGAATACTAAAGAGTTAAGCCCCAGCTGATAGCCATCAGCCTCAAGTAACACATCATTGGCTGGCAGCAGTAGCTGGGAGGAACCAGCCACACATATAAAGTCAGAGCACCCTAGCGAGGGAGCCTGCTCCACGAGCTAGAGGGAGCCCCAGCTGACAAAGCGTCAAGGCGAGTTAAGCAGCAGAGCGAGTTCGGCAGCAGGGCGAGGAGGCCAGGGCCCCCCACTCTGCCCGTCTGTTCCCTGACCTCAACTAAACCGCAGTCTCCAACCCATTGACGTAATAAACCTTAAACAAAACTATGCAGGTAAGAAGCCAGCAGGGGTGTGGGGGCTTTCCAGTGTTTTGCACCGCCTGCAGCATGTACGACTATCTGCATGTTGGACAGAAGTCATGGGTGTGCTCTCGGTGCAATGAGCTCCTGGCTCTCCGGGAACAACTTCATTTCCTTGAGGCCAAGGTGGCAGACCTGGAAAAGCTGAGAGAGGCAGAGAGGTGTGTGGAGGAGGCCTTCAGGGACGTTATAGCTGTGTCCCACTCCAACAATGATATCTCTCCTGCTATCATGGAGAACGATGGTCTCGGGGAAGGAGAGCATCCAGCTGAGGAAGAGGGAAACGATCCCTTAGAAGGGACCCATTCCTTGGGGGATGAGCAGCTATCCTCTCGTGCCGAGGATATATCTCCAGGGGGTGGAGGGATCCTTGTAGTGGGTGATTCGATCATTAGGAACATAGACAGTGGGGTGTGTGATGGGCGTGTAGACCGCAAGGTGTTTTGCCTGCCTGGTGCGAAGGTTGCGGATATCGCCCGTCGTTTAGATAGTTTGGTAGACAGTGCTGGGAAGGAGTCAGTGGTCGTGGTGCACGTTGGCACCAACGACATGGGGAAATGCAGCCGTGAGGTCCTGGAAGCAAAATTTAGGTTGCTAGGTAGGATGCTGAAAGCCAGGACCTCCAAGGTGGCTTTCTCTGAAATGCTACCAGTTCCACGCACAGGACCAGCCAGACAGGCCCAGCTTCGCAGTCTCAATACGTGGATGAGACGATGGTGTCGGGTGGAAGGGTTCGGATTTGTTAGGCACTGGGGAACATTTTGGGACAAGCCGGGCCTGTACAAAAGGGACGGGATCCACTTGAACCAGAATGGAACCAGACTGCTGGCAGTTAAAATTAAAAAGGTAGCAGAGCAGCTTTTAAACTGACTGAGGGGGGAAACCCGACAGGAGCTGACAAAGGTCCGGTTCAGAATAAACGTCCCCCCGGGATAAAAACCAAAGAAATGATGAAATTTTAAAAGGGGTAGGCCTAGAAGTAGGCATTGTGAGAGCAGGGGCACAGGATATAAATTCAGAAGAGCAAAATTACCACAGGCCTAACCACAAGTGCCAAAGACACTTGAAGAGAGACACTGCTTACAAGTGCCTGTACGCTAATGCTAGGAGCCTCCGAACCAAGATGGGAGAACTGGAGTGCTTGGTCTTAGAGAAGAGCATTGATATAGTGAGCATAACCGAGACCTGGTGGAATGGAGAAAACCAGTGGGATACGGTTATCCCTGGATATAAACTATATCGGAAGGACAGGGAAGGACGTATTGGTGGTGGAGTCGCTCTATACGTGAAAGAAGGCATTGAATCCAGCAAGCTCAAAACCCCAGAAGAGGCAGACTCCTCCACAGAATCGTTGTGGGTGGTGATACCGTGCCCCAGGAGGGACTTAATACTGGGAACGATCTATCGTCCCCCTGATCAAAATGCTCAGGGAGACCTTGAGATGAGATATGAAATTGAGGAAGCATCCAAACTAGGAAATGTGGTAGTAATGGGTGACTTCAACTACCCGGACATAGACTGGCTGCATGTGTGTTCCAGTCATGACAAAGAAGCAAAGTTTCTAGATATTCTAAATGACTATTCCCTAGATCAGTTGGTCATGGAACCGACCAGAGGGACGGCAACCCTGGACTTAATCCTCAGTGGGGACCGGGACCTGGTGCGAGATGTAAGTGTTGTTGAACCGATTGGGAGCAGTGACCACAGTGCTATTAAATTAAACATACATGTAACTGGCCAATTGCCAAGAAAATCCAACACGGTCACATTTGACTTCAAAAGAGGAAACTTCACAAAAATGAGGGGATTGGTAAAAAGAAAGCTGAAAAACAAAGTCCAGAGGGTCACATCACTCGAAAATGCTTGGAAGTTGTTTAAAAACACTATATTAGAAGCTCAACTGGAGTGCATACCGCAGATCAGAAAAGGTACCGCCAGGGCCAAGAAGATGCCAGCATGGTTAACGAGCAAAGTCAAGGAAGCTCTTAGAGGCAAAAAGTCTTCCTTCAGAAAATGGAAGTCTTGTCCGAATGCAGAAAATAAAAAAGAACACAAACTCTGGCAAAAGAAATGCAAGAAGACAATAAGGGATGCTAAAAAAGAATTTGAGGAGCACATTGCTAAGAACATAAAAACCAACAACAAAAAATTCTATAAATACATTCAAAGCAGGAGACCATCTAGGGAGACAATTGGACCCTTGGATGATAAGGGAGTCAAAGGTGTCCTAAAGAACGATAAGGAGATTGCAGAGAAGCTAAATGAATTCTTTGCATCTGTCTTCACAGTGGAAGATATAGGGCAGATCCCTGAACCTGAACTAACATATGCAGGAAGGGATTCTGAGGAACTAAGACAAATAGTGGTAACGAGAGAGGAAGTTCTAAGCTTAATGGACAATATAAAAACTGACAAATCACCGGGCCCGGATGGCATCCACCCAAGAGTTCTCAAAGAACTCAAAGGTGAAATTGCTGATCTGCTAACTAAAATATGTAACTTGTCTCTCGGGTCCTCCTCCGTGCCTGAGGACTGGAAAGTGGCCAATGTAACGCCAATCTTCAAAAAGGGATCCAGAGGGGATCCCGGAAATTACAGGCCAGTTAGCTTAACTTCTGTCCCTGGAAAACTGGTAGAAAGTATGATTAAAGCTAGATTAACTAAGCACATAGAAGAACAAGCCTTGCTGAAGCAGAGCCAGCATGGCTTCTGCAAGGGAAAGTCCTGTCTCAGTAACCTATTAGAATTCTTTGAGGGTGTCAACAAGCATATAGATAGAGGTGATCCAGTGGACATAGTGTACTTAGACTTTCAAAAAGCGTTTGACAAGGTACCTCACCAAAGGCTTCTGAGGAAGCTTAGCAGTCATGGAATAAGAGGAGAGGTCCTCTTGTGGATAAGGAATTGGTTAAGAAGCAGAAAGCAGAGAGTAGGAATAAACGGACAGTTCTCCCAATGGAGGGCTGTAGAAAGTGGAGTCCCTCAAGGATCGGTATTGGGACCTGTACTTTTCAACTTGTTCATTAATGACCTAGAATTAGGAGTGAGCAGTGAAGTGGCCAAGTTTGCTGATGACACTAAATTGTTCAGGGTTGTTAAAACAAAAAGGGATTGCGAAGAGCTCCAAAAAGACCTCTCCAAACTGAGTGAATGGGCAGAAAAATGGCAAATGCAATTCAATATAAACAAGTGTAAAATTATGCATATTGGAGCAAAAAATCTTAATTTCACATATACACTCATGGGGTCTGAACTGGCGGTGACTGACCAGGAGAGAGACCTCGGGGTTGTAGTGGACAGCACGATGAAAATGTCGACCCAGTGTGCGGCAGCTGTGAAAAAGGCAAATTCCATGCTAGCAATAATTAGGAAAGGTATTGAAAATAAAACAGCCGATATCATAATGCCGTTGTATAAATCTATGGTGCGGCCGCATTTGGAATACTGTGTACAGTTCTGGTCGCCTCATCTCAAAAAGGATATTATAGAGTTGGAAAAGGTTCAGAAGAGGGCAACCAGAATGATCAAGGGGATGGAGCGACTCCCTTACGAGGAAAGGTTGCAGCATTTGGGGCTTTTTAGTTTAGAGAAAAGGCGGGTCAGAGGAGACATGATAGAAGTGTATAAAATTATGCATGGCATTGAGAAAGTGGATAGGGAAAAGTTCTTCTCCCTCTCTCATAATACTAGAACTCGTGGACATTCAAAGAAGCTGAATGTTGGAAGATTCAGGACAGACAAAAGGAAGTACTTCTTTACTCAGCGCATAGTTAAACTATGGAATTTGCTCCCACAAGATGCAGTAATGGCCACCAGCTTGGATGGCTTTAAAAGAAGATTAGACAAATTCATGGAGGACAGGGCTATCAATGGCTACTAGCCATGATGGCTGTGCTCTGCCACCCTAGTCAGAGGCAGCATGGTTCTGAAAACCAGTTGCCGGAAGCCTCAGGAGGGGAGAGTGTTCTTGCACTCGGGTCCTGCTTGCGGGCTTCCCCCAGGCACCTGGTTGGCCACTGTGAGAACAGGATGCTGGACTAGATGGGCCACTGGCCTGATCCAGCAAGCTCTTCTTATGTTCTTATGTTCTTATGTCTGGATCAGGCCTCTTGTAGAGGCATTCCATCCCACAGAGAAAGTAACGTCTAAAGTGGAAATAATACATCAAATCTGGATTCATGGGGTCTTTTCCTTTTAAACTCCCACAGATGTGCTTATCTCTAATCAGGTGAGATATTGCAACACCACAATTTAGCATTTTGTTGCAATTCCCATTTGTTCCCTCTAAGAACAAATTTGGGTAGATGAGTGCCTGTCAGCTTGGAAGTGAAACAGGGCTATCCAATTTAAGGTAGCGAGTGAGGAGATCCTATAGGTATGTAGAAGTATAAAAGTTTGTAAATTAAAAGAAAAACATAAGCCCTGCAAAATGGCCCCCAATGATTTTATGAGCTTGTAATTTTATAAACCAGCACACCCCCAACTTAATTGCCTGTTTTACTGAACTCACCCCCTCACCATCAAATGCTTTAGCATTTCTTTATAGTGAAAGCATTCCAGCTTCTCATTTTAGCTGTTTATTTCTGCACCTTTATCAACTATGTAATAGTCTGTTTGAGATGAGGGAAGCAGAACATACTGCCATAGAGCTGAGGGTTGCGATGGATGATTTCTTTGGATCTCCTTACTAGCCTCTGATTAGGAATCTGTACAGGTGGAGTTGGATCAGAGAAACTTGCTCCACTACTCAGACTAATTCCATTCATAAGTAAATCATGCTGGTCAGTGTCTTTCTTTGCTGGATGGACCAAGCCTCACATGTAAGAATGTGGTCCAGAGAAGTCCTGTTGACATAGGAACAGATGGGCAGTGATGCTCCTTGAGGAGAGTGATCCCACACACACCCAACAAGGAAGTAGTTTTTCATGTGTGTGTTTAGTGTTAGTCTGAGGAGAGTCTAGGACAGCCTTTCCCAACCGGTGTGCCTCCAGATGTTGTTGGACCACAACTCCCATCAGCCTCAGCCATGGCTGAGGCTGATGGGAGTTGTGGTCCAACAACATCTGGAGGCACACTGGTTGGGAAAGGCTGGTCTAGGAACTAAAAACAGACAGAGAGGCTTGATGCTCTTTGTGTCTGAACCCCAAAGCTATGGGCTTTGGGAAGCAAGATCTGTTGGACTGTTAATGCTGAGAACCCCTCCATCTTATACTCAGATTGCATATATGTGTAAATAAACCATATATCCGAGCCTTTCCCAACCAATGTGCCTCCAGATGTTGTTGGACCACAACTCCCATCAGCCTCAGCCAGCATTGCCAATGGTCAGGAAAGATGGGAATTGTGGTCCAACAACATCTGAGGCACACTGGTTGGGAAAGGCTGATATATCATGTAAGTCACCACAGTATCCACTGACCTCCTTTCCAAGGAAACTAAACCCTTGATATGTGCAGTAACCCCTGGAAGTCTCACACCACTCAGATCTGGGTGCCCGCAACAATATTCTAAACATAACTATACTTCTCTCTCTATCTTAATGGAACAGTTGCCATTTTTAGAACAAATGGAGAAGCCACTATTTTCTCAAAAGGAGCAAATGTTGAGGAACTGGGACTAGGAGAACTTTTGAGTTTTTTGAATGGAAGAAACTGCCAAAACTTGGAAGGTGACACAGTTCTCCCTTCACCTCAGCCTTGCTCATAATTTAGCTAAAATGACAGACAATCTCTTGAATTTTATTTGAACTTCCAGTATAGGTAATTTCTGTTGAATATTGGTCTTATAGATTGTCTTTCTCAGTCCCAATCAGGACTTCAGCATTAAACTTGATCCTCAAGCTACAAGCTCAAATTCTTGGGTTTAAATGTATTCTATAGTTAGTATGACCACACAGGTTCACATTAATTGGGTTGGATCCAGACTTTAGTCATGGTTTGAGCAGAGCCATCAATATCAATAGGACATAAGTTAGTTATGATCCAGTCCAAGGATTCCAAATTAACTGTCTGGTGGAAAGGTTGTCTGTCTGTCTTGCATAGGGTTGCCAGGTTCATGGCCTGCACGTGGCTGATTTTCTCTTCTCCTAAAGATACAGGATCAGTCTCAGGCCATGAACCTGGCAACCCTGGTCTTGCACCACCATGTAGAAAGAACTACAACATGGCTAAAAATGTTGTTGTTACATGCCTTCAAATCAATTATGCCTTATGGCAACCCTATGAATCAGCAGCCTCCAATAGCATCTGTTATAAACCATAAATGCTACTGAAAGTCGCTGACAGAAATACAAATTCCACAACCTAGTATTTTGTTTGTTTTAAACATTTGTGCCCATCCTTTCGTCAAGCCTGTTCATAAGATTAAATATAACTCAAACACACCAAAAACAAACAAGTTGAAATTCATGTCAGTTGTTTGTAAATATTAAATGAAGATTACGAACATTAGTTCTGCTGCCAGATTCCATATGTAAACCACCTCAACTGGCATTTTTATTGCACTAAAGTTTCATATAAGTTATGATCATTACCCGTTGCATATACTTACAGCAATTGCCAAGACCTTCGTTTTGAAATGAGGCAAGACTGCATGAATATCTAAGGGTGTGTGCCTTCATTGTGGATCTTTGCTTCAGGCTGATGCTGTCACTTCCTTTGCAGCTTTTAAGACACATTGAGATTAGTCCATCAAAAACACTCTTAACTAACACTGACTTTTCTTTAAATACAAACTCATCTTATCTTGATTAGCTTTCATCCCTGCCTTTAAGCCCTCTCCACTCTGACATCACAGGTCCTTCTCCCACACCATTTCTCAGGCAGGCTGTAAAAAAAATAATTACTTATGAGTAGCACAACCCACTGAGCTGATAAACCTATTTCAACATATAACCTGTTAAGCTGTTGTTAGCCTTTAAGACATTGATGCATTCCCTGAAAATGTGGATTGTTCCTGAAATTATGCACTTCGCCACTGAACAATGATCAAAATGGCTCTGGCTGTTATCAGTCCTGTACTTTTCCCCACACTATTGATTTTTTAGAAGCTGTATACTTCTGTCACATGACAATTCTGTTTCTCCATGATTACTTATTCTGTTGGGTTGGAAAGATTACAATCCTGCTAAACACACCGTGAGACCAGCAGAGGGATCAGATGGTTATACCGCTCAAGCTGACAGTTTACTCTAATTCTCACTGTCAGTTCACTGACACCTCTCAGGCTGAATGGAGATTCTAAGGGCCTCTTCACAAGTTAATTTCCTTGATAGAAGTACGGAGAGATCAAATGACCCATCAAAATTCCAGGGGATAAACCATGGAAGATCCAGATAGTCTGACAGATTACTATTGAACTGGAGTAATTAATATCTTTTGGGTCCCCTGTTATATCCGGTGATACTAGGCCTGCCCTCAACTTTCTGTGTCATGTGCCCCAGGCCCCCTAAAGGAGGGATGGGGATCCTCAGGCTTGGGGGGGGATGCGGACTTCTGGACCTCTCTGTCTGGTTCTCCAGGCCATGCCCATCACTGGCTCTACCCCAAGCCCTCCTCAAGCATTTTTGCCTCGCTGGAATGTGTCACTGAACTGTTGCTTAGTTAGTTGGAGAATGGACAGATGTGTGGGTGTGACATTTGCATGGCTAGAATTTACTGTACAAGGGTGAGTGTCATAACTGTTGCTCCTCATATTTTTTCCTCTGGCCTCATCTACCAATGGCATGTGGCCTTCACAAGATTGCCCACTGGAAAATGTTTCCCTCAGGCTGAAAAGACTTTCCTATCCCTACCCTAAAGACTTCCACCCAAGACTGAGCCCTGCCGATTCATTCAGCAGATCCATGCTGGTATAATCCTATGCACTGTGCAGCAATAAGCTGTAGGCAGCCACAGTCTCCACAGAGGTCCCAAATGTGCTCTGTGCATACAAGCAATCTAGGAATGCATAAACCATAAAACTCAGGGATTGCTGTGACATGCGTGTCATGGGCCACACCCTTTCTACCTCCTGACAACAGTGTAGTGACAGTAGAGAGAGGCTCACCATCACAGGGCCATCTGTAGGCACAGAGGCCTCCAAGGGCACACCCTAGGACAGTTTGATGATGTAGTTACTGTGAACCAAGGTCTAGATGACTCTGGCCTGGTGAAATAAGGAACTTAGACTGGATCCAGACAGAAGTCACCATGGAATTCATCAAGTCTCTCCCAATGGTGCTGGGTTGTACCAAACTGTAATTCAAAATGTTTCATTGTATTCTCTTGCATTTCTTGAATTCTGCTGCAATCATATGTAGAATTCACTTCCATGAAGGAAAACTCTGGGACTGTTGTATGTGGGCCATTGTATGTGACAACCCCACATGCATGATATAACTGATTTACTTTTGGGAAGGATTGTTCCACTTTCTACTTACCAGTTGATCAAGCAGTAATTGCGTGTGTGTCTGCTTTACTTTTGGTATCTGGCTGGGCCACTGAAAACAGGTAAATAAAGTGTCAAGCAAGCGCTCCCCCTCCCTGCTGCAGGGGCGAGCCAACGCTTCCCTCAGCCTGGGTAGGAGCGCAAGCTTGACACTTTATTTACCTGTTTTCAGTGGCCCAGCCAGATACCAAAAGTAAAGCAGACACACACACAATTACTGCTTGATCAAGAAGGGGTCTCTAACCTGCAGCAACAGCCCAGTTTTGTGCCCCTACTTCCCATAGGGACCAGAAAGCCAGCTGCGCTGGACTATCCTTGTCTAGCCGCTTCTTTACCTCATATAAACAAGCTGCGTCAAAGGACCCAGTCCGAGGCAACCCCTCCTTTCCTGGGGGTGCCCCAACTGCAGTTTTCGGCCATTCTCTCATGCATAACTTTACCATGGTTTTTTGTACATACCTACCTTAACAGGAAGACGTCCTTCGTCCCAATACCTACACATCAAACAAAGGGGTTACAGCATCAACAGGACAGACACACGCTTTACTATTCCCTTGCCCCATGATATCTGGCAGTCACTAATTTACTTTGATTACTTTAATTTTTACTCCAGCAGTCCCGTTGCTCAGTTCCGCAAAACGCAATTTGAGAGTAAGTCTCTCTGAGCGCCTGGGTGTTTTGCAAAACCTGGAACGGAATCTTTGTGGAGTCCCATCTGGGGTGCCATATTGTTGGGTTCAAATGCAAGCGCTCCCCCTCCCTGCTGCAGGGGCGAGCCAGCGCTTCCCTCAGCCTGGGTAGGAGCGCAAGCTTGACACTTTATTTACCTGTTTTCAGTGTGGCCCAGCCAGATACCAAAAGTAAAGCAGACACACACACAATTACTGCTTGATCAAGAAGGGGTCTCTAACCTGCAGACTGCAGTCTGACAGGGCAGAGAGCGTTTATTAAGTGAAGCATCATTTATATAGGTTTTATAAGCAAAACAAAGTATAATGTTATTAAAATCATGATGGGAATACAGTATTACATAGATAAAGCAAGCGCATCTTCATATCCTTATTACATTACTCATAATTCATAAAAAGCGAGGAATTGATAAAGAGTTTATACACTTGTCAATCTGAGAAGCTTAATGTGAGATAAGAACTGAGGAAAAGCGAGGAAGAGGGTTAGATTGACACTAGTAAAAGATAAACAATAGGGCTTGTATGCCTGCAGAAAGTTATTCACTCAGCAGCATGATGTAAATCTATGGGTACAATTCTAAAAGCAAGTACGTGGGGAACACTTCTTCCTTTGTGCTGAGTTAATATACACGGGATGGGTAGAGTGAAGGCAAGATAAGGGAAATATCAACAATCCAGAATAGGATACATTTAATCTCCTTTCCAAGATGTTACAGCTTTTTAGAGGCGCCTCTGGGTGTTACCTCTCATGAGAGAGAAGAATCGAAACTAAGAGTGTTATGTTCCCCATCCTCTCTTAGGTCATTGCGGTACCAGCTCTGGCTTCAATTTAGCATCTCTGAACAACTTTTGGGGCCTGGAAATAAAATATTCCTAACACTTCCACACTGGAATGCTTTAGGAAGGGTGAGGTATTACTTTTCCACAATCAGCTGTGCACAGGATTAAAACAGGTTCCACACAAGCACTTTATAGTACAATATTCAGCAATGCCCATCCCCATGGCCACTGTTTGTAAGCTGCATGCAGCAAACATCTGTTTGTAAGTCCCATGCAGCAAAGGTTCTTTTTAAATGTTAAATGAAACCTTTCTGTTTGAAGTTTCTGCCCATTTATCGGTTCCTTGCTAGTAACAGCTGTGGGATTATTGTTCCTTTTGTTCCTTGTATATGTATGTCATTTGAGCTACTGATTTGTTTTCATTTTTCTTTTTCTTTTCATGATAGCAAAATAATACTATTTTGCTATAATTAGGGGAAGCTACATAATAAATAATGGAATGAAACCAGTAGTTTCACAGATACCACTGTGTACTGGCAGACAGACTGGAAGCTAGTGAAGTTATTTCAGTACTGGTGAGATATGCTCAGCCAACTGGTCCCAGTCAACAGCCTAGCATAGGGGTGGGAAACAGCTGGCCTTCCAGATGTTGTTGGGCTTCAACTCCCATCAGCCCCAGTCAAAGGTTAGGGATAATGGGAGATGGAGTCCAAAACATCTGGAAGGTACTATGTTGGCTGAGCCTGCTCTAAAAGATGCAAGTCCAGCTAAGCAAGAACACCAAAAAAAGCTATAAAGGCAAAAAAGAAAAATCCTAAATGAATAAAACAGAAAGGAAATCATTTATAAGATATGTGATACTGAGAAAATTTACTTGGATATAAAGATCTATTTAACTTAATTAAGCTTATTTTTAAGTAAAATGGCTTAAGATTGAAAGGCAAAGATAAAAAGGCAAATTGGTAAAAATATAAAAACAGTCAAAGTGAAGCAGAGAGAGAGAGACCAATATAAGCACATATTTAACTCTCTAGCTTAAATTAGCAGGATTTAAAAGTGTTTCACATTTGGCTCAGTCATACCCATTGTTTTTAAAATATCCCAAACCTGTAAAAGGAGCACTCAAGGAATCCAGAGAATTTTTAAAAATCCAATTAACAATTAACAATGCGATTACATTGGGTTCTACAAACAAAACCATGCATCAATATGAAATGATCATAACATCATCCAAGGGATGTACAATGCAATGCTACTTTACAAATATGTCAAGTCCTAGAAGAACAGTGTCTCCAACCAAACAATCATGAATGCTTCAGTTTTTCTGTTATAGCTATGCTGCTGTTAGCCAATTGGCTAATTTGGAGTTTAATGTCACTACGTTTTATAGAAGACTTGCAATGATAGAAGTCTTTAAAAGTGTAAGTACTCTCCCTATACTTTCTGATATCCTTTTTGATTACTTGAAAATTGTCAATGTGACCCATCTTAATCTTTTCATTTGGCTAACGATGGTAATTAGAAAACAGAACAAGGTGACTTCTTAGGTACAACATCTGACATCTGCTCAGCACAATCATTAAAACCTACTTCAAATCACTAAACCTCCTTGAAAAATGGAAATGGACTGCCTTCAAGTCGATCCCAACTTACGGCGACCCTATGAATAGGGTTTTCATGGTAACTGGTATTCAGAGGTGGTTTACCATTGCCTTCCTCTGAGGCTGAGAGGCAGTGACTGGCCCAAGGTCACCCAGTGAGCCTCATGGCTGTGTGGGGATTCGAACCCTAGTCTCCCAGGTCGTAGTCCAACACACTAACCACTACGCCACACCTTAAGGTGTCTTAAAGAGCTTTCTCATCATTCAAAAAATCTTCAGCTTTCTGGTTCCTGGACGGGGAAGGGGAAGAAGGACATCTCTCATCAAAAAAAATGGCATTGTTTCTACATGTGACTGTTTGGGGAAACTGCTTTTAAGAAGAGGTTATCAAAGGTGCACATTTTGTGCAGTAACCAATTTTATGAAATGAGAGCCATATGTTCACACCTGGAAACTCAAACATACACACACACACACATATCCCATGCTGCATAAAAGCTCATTTTTAGATGTTGAACAGAGGAGCAGGTAGGTAGCGATGAAGAAGAAGAAAGGTGCCCCGAACCTGCCGCTGAAACAGATCTGCGGTTTGAAAAAATAAAATCTGAAAATTGTGAAACGGAGTGAGGCAATTAATGCTTTCCCTCACCACCTTTTCTCCAGTCAAAATGCCACCCACCCAGCAGGCTACTATTAGACGTACAGGTGGTGGAGAAAATAGGTACCCCATTGTATGGGTTGTTTTCACCTCACCAGGTCTAATAGTCTCAGGAAGGCAATTTTGATTGGGGGGAAAATGGCTGGAGGGGAGAGGATTAAAAAACCCTCTTCACAGGACTGTTTTCCCAGTCATATTAACATCGCACCAAGGAAAAGAGATCTGATCATCAAACTTCTGCATCATATCTTGTTAGCGCCCTTATTTCCCCAGAAACTCAGTCATCACCTCCTATCACCTCGCTTTCCATACTATCAATCCTTTGTCTACCTTTTCCTAGACCTCCTCCTTTTCTGTCTAGCAAATGCAGAATCTCCACCAAACACAAGAATTACAAAATCATGAATTGAAGCTCAAACTACATTCGATCACACTGACCCAAACCTAGGTCTGTCCTAATCATTTATAAAGAAGGGTGGGGTCTGATTTTAGAGCCAGGTGGGTGCTAAACTCTCCTGCCTGCCCAACTGCAGAGCTCCCTGCTTTCTGCACCCTTAGATGCATTTCTTCTCAGCCAAACTCTGATACTGGAAGTGAGCTTGGTTATGGGAAGGCGTTAGGGAAGAGGCGTAGCACAGTGGCAGAGCATCTGCTTTGCGTGCAGAAAGTCCCAGGTTCAATCCCTGGCATAAGAACATAAGAAGAGCCTGCTGGATCAGGCCAGTGGCCCATCTAGTCCAGCATCCTGTTCTCACAGGGGCCAACCAGGTGCCTGGGGGAAGCCCGCAAGCAGGACCCGAGTGCAAGAACACTCTCCCCTCCTGAGGCTTCCAGCAACTGGTTTTCAGAAGCATGCTGCCTCTGACTAGGGTGGCAGAGCACAGCCATCATGGCTAGTAGCCATTGATAGCCCTGTCCTCCATGAATTTGTCTAATCTTCTTTTAAAGCCATCCAAGCTGGTGGCCATTACTGCATCTTGTGGGAGCAAATTCCATAGTTTAACTATGCGCTGAGTAAAGAAGTACTTCCTTTTGTCTGTCCTGAATCTTCCAACATTCAGCTTCTTTGAATGCCCACGAGTTCTAGTATTATGAGAGAGGAAGAAAAACTTTTCTCTATCCACTTTCTCAATGCCATGCATAATTTTATACACTTCTATCATGTCTCCTCTGACCTGCCTTTTCTCTAAACTAAAAAGCCCCAAATGCTGCAACCTTTCCTCGTAAGGGAGTCGCTCCATCCCCTTGATCATTCTGGTTGCCCTCTTCTGAACCTTTTCCAACTCTATAATATCCTTTTTGAGATGAGGCGACCAGAACTGTACACAGTATTCCAAATGCGGCCACACCATAGATTTGTATAACGGCATTATGATATCGGCTGTTTTATTTTCAATACCTTTCCTAATTATCGCTAGCATGGAATTTGCCTTTTTCACAGCTGCCGCACACTGGGTCGACATTTTCATCGTGCTGTCCACTACAACCCCGAGGTCTCTCTCCTGGTCGGTCACCGCCAGTTCAGACCCCATGAGTGTATATGTGAAATTAAGATTTTTTGCTCCAATATGCATAATTTTACACTTGTTTATATTGAATTGCATTTGCCATTTTTCCGCCCATTCACTCCGTTTCCAGCATCTCCAGGAAGAGCTGGGAATGCTCCCCATCTGAAACCCTGGGGAGCCACTCATTATAAGGCTGGAGGGGAGAAGATATTGGGAAGAAAGTGCCAGCCATGCAGAGGGCTTGGTGACAACCCTCACCCACATGCACCTTTTTGTTCTAAGAATTAGTCCTGTCCCCTGTTTTATATGTGATTGTGGTAGTGGTGGTAGCACAGATCTGGGATTTAAACAAGCAGATCTGCCACCACTTCATGTATTGTGAACATGACGTGCCCACCTACCCAAAAAAACAGCCAGGCACTTGACTGCACTGGAAATATTTTTAAAAAATATACCCCACATTTCTGAAGCTCAAACGGTTTACCTAAAATGCATTACAATAATAACTGTTATATATTTAAAAAAGACTTCCCAAGTGGCTGGCTGTTGCAAGCACTCACAACTGCAGAAAAAGAATATAATACTAGTTGCAAAGTTGAGTCAATTAAGCAGGGTTGGGGAACTTGTGACCCTTCAGATGTTGTATATCTCTCACCAACTCTGACCATTCATCCATCCCAATGTGGGCACTACTGCACATGCAGGAAGGGAACTCTGTGGGTCTCGATGAAGCCCCCTTCCCTCTCTCTTCAGCTGGCCCTCAGCTGCATGCACATCAGAGTATGTCAACCAGAACTCAGAGGAACAGAGACAGCTACCATCTAGTCAAATATTGTCTATTCCAGAGAATCGGAACCTGTGGTTCTCCAGAAGTTGATGGACGTCTCCCATCAGCTCTGACCACCTGTTGTTTCTCTAATTCCTCATATTTTATACTTTCAGCATGGCTTCTCACTGCATTTCTTCCTGCATACTTAACTGAAAACCCTTGACAGCATAGAATGCATTCTGCTGTAAATGTGTTGACTTTGTGAAGCCAATTTTCAAATACATCTTCCTTGCACCATTCATCATTAAAACAACACAAACACCTTCTCTTTTTTTACTGTGCCACTGTCTGAAGGTCCTTCACCACCACCGCTGTCTATCATGATTTGAACATTTTTATTTAAATTTAAGAGAGAAAAATCATATGACTGACAGTATAACTCAGAGAGGCCTTCTGCTGGCTTAGTCAGCAGGCAGCAGCAACATGCTTAGCTACAGAGAGATACAGGGAACTGTTTTTGAATACTCAGCTCCTCCTCTCTGTCACTCTTGGCTGTCTCTGCACCTCTACCAGTCTCGTAACTCAGTGGTTCCCATACTTCCCCCCCCCCATGGACCACTTGCAAGCCGCTGAGGGTCTTGGTGGACTGGAACACTTAATGATTTTCAGCCTGTAATGCGCTGTGCTAGATGCTATATTGTAATACAATATAAAAGAAGCAATAAAATACAATTTAAATCAATATGAATATTCAATGCAATGGATGCATATGGAACAAAAATGGGAGGAATTCACAGAGGGATTTGTGTGTATGTAGGTGGGTTTGGTTGGAAAAGGCAAGTCACCTGTGTAAGGGGTGGGAAAGGGCTGAAAAGATTTGTATTCCTACAAAAATCCCTTAAAACCTGTCTGTATTTCCCCTTTTCCTTCACCCTCTCCTTGCAAACATAGTTGCTGTTTCTTCTCTTTTTCTCCCCAAACCTCATCATGCAGCCAGTCCCGTGCATATTCACTCAGAGTTAAGCCCCACCAAGATCACTGTCAGACACGATTAGGACTGCATCTTTAGAGGTTTGATCCTATGCACTTTTACTCAAAAGGAAACCTAACTGTGTTCTGTGGCACTTACTCACAAGCAAACATCACAGTTCACAGCCTAGAAATCTCTTGGTTACCGCTCCTTACGTAGTGCCTCTCTGTGCAGATAATACCGGGTGTCATGGCAGAATAAAGAGGGGTACAAAATGTGGGGAGGGGGAAAAGGAAATGTGGGGGGCGTAACGGGGGAACAGCAGCAGTTGTGTTAGGAAATGTAGTGCTGTTTGTCCAGTGCTTGCTTGTCTGGCTGGCTCATAGGGATGGAGTTCGCTATCTGATTCTGTCCCGTATTTCAATTCGTCAAATTCCTATTCGCTATAAATTGTGTTCCTCTAGTTATTGCAATTTCCAGTTCTCCCTCTTTTTTTGTTATTTTTTCCAAAAAATTACACAATTCTCTGCATTATTCCTTATCCTGCTGTATATTATATAATGTATTCAGCAGCAGCAGATTGCAAAAATAATTACATAAATAATCACATAATTCTCACCATGGATTTTTTTTTAAAAAAATGGTGTCGCTAACAGCCGCAAACGTTCGCAAAGAGTGGGAGCCTGCTTGACGATGAGATGAACTTGCGGATTATCCTAGAATTTGATACCAAATCCAATTTTGTGAATATTAGACACCATCTCTACTGACTCGTGACTGCCAGACCCTTGGCACACATGCATAAACCCCGGAAGAGAGAAGGGGTGGGCAGAGCCACCAGAAGTGACATCAGTTGTGAGGAGGGAGAGACAAGACCACCCCCCTTCTGCAGATAGTGGAGCTAGGATTGGAGGGCTGGGTAAAAGACGTTGCTACCATGCCCCCTCCTTGTCCTGCTGGGGATGTTTCAAATCCATTAATTTGTCCCTCCAAAATGAAGTAGATTTAGAAGGCAGAGAAGAGTGTGAGGCCGTGAACACACTAGTCACTGGAGCAAATTGTTTCCATTAGCCACACCTGGAGGGGGAACGGGTTGATCTGCCAATCAGTTGCAAAATCTCTGAAGCTGAATTTTAAAAACACAATCAAGCTGCTCCCACCAGGTTTTACAGTAAAAAAAAGGGGGGGTTGGACTAGTGTGGGGTGTCTCCATTTTCAGAAGAGAGAGGTGGAGATACACTGGAACCGGCAGAACAGCAAGTGTCTCTCTATCCTGAATAGGGTTGCCAGGTTCCTGGCCTGAGACTGATCCTGTATCTTTAGGAGAAGAGAAAGTCAGCCAAGTGCAGGTGTTCTTGCAACACCGTAATGAGAAAAACCACAAGGTGGAATTCTCCCTTCCCCCTGCACAACTTTTAAAGATACAGAAGACCTCTTGGCTGCCAGGCACGGCCTCCAAGAAGTCTTCTGTATCTTTAAAAAAGAAAGGGAATGTGGATTGCTGTACTGGCTGCAAAGGAGTGAGGCTGCAAGTGAGTTCCACTTTGCAACAACAGACAGTGCAAAGCATTAGAAAGACAGAGCTGTTGCTGCTCCTGCCGTTCTTCACAGACACGCTGTGGACCACCAGCATGCATCTCTCAGACCACAGTTTGGGAACCCCTGTCCTAACTGCATTTTGCAACATTTAGCCAGGACTAGTTTTCATGGTTATCCCTTACTTTACTGACTATTAACCCTCCCCCCTTTGTATCTCCTGCACATTCCTATTTAGGCCTCTCACAGGGAGGTGTGACATCACAGTGGTGGCCTGTCACATCTCTGGTACTGGCCTCAAAAGGTTCTTGGAGATCGAGGTCAATTCCTGGACTCCAGGCCAGACCTGGAGGGTCGGCAATTCTCCTGGAAATAGAGCTCCATTCCTGGTCATTCCAGGCCAAAGCTGGAAGGTTGACAACCCTATATATTAGAGGGAAACTGCTTGCAAAAATGTGTACATTCATCAAAACTGCATACAAAAATGTGCTTATTAGGAGAAAATAGCACTAAAGTGCTATCATGAGGCTACAGAAATGTGGGAGAACTGAATTTAAGGCCACATTCACATTGTACATTTATTCCACTATTATTCCACTTTGAACAGTCATGGTTTCCCCCAAAGAATCCTGGGAAGCGTAGTTTGAGAAGGGTGCTGAGAGTTGCTAAGAGATCCCTATTCTTCTCACAGAGCTACAGTTCCCCGAGTGGTTTAACAGTCAGTCCCTCCTCCCAGAGAACTCTGGCAATTGTAGAGTGGAAAGATGAGAAACTGAGAGAACCAAAATTGACAGATTCTTCCATCCCTGCTTTGGGCCACCCACCACTTGGCCCCTGGAAGTTTGCCCAGAGGGGAATGCATCTGTTGGGCTCGGAAAGGTCCCCCACTCCTATTTTAAGTCCTTAAGAGCTTGAGCAGCAGCCCCAAAAGCAGAGCTGCCCAAAAAATATTATGTGTATGTGCCAGTGTTGCACAGCAGTTAGGATGGTTCAAATTTCCATTTGGCCATGAAGCTCATGGGCAACCTTCAGCTGGTCACTGTCTCTGACTCTAACCTACCTGCCAGGGTTGTTGTGAGGACAAAATAAAGTTAGACAGACCCATAAATGTTTTCTTGAGCTTTTTGGAGGAAAAGGAGGATATACGTGCAGTTCCTACTTATTATTTCATGATCTCTAAACATGAAACTGAATCTTACTGTATTATATTTTTGTAAGCATCCCACTACCTGTGAATGCTTATAGGTGAGGCAGACAAGGCTAGGAAAACTGCAGCAGTGATGGCAATGGCAGCAAGGGGGCAGTGGTGGGAGGGTGGTGGGCAGGGAGCAAGTGGGGGGATGAGCAAACGGTGGCAGCAGCAACAAGAAGGCAGTAAAGTAAGCAGTGGAGATGGGTCTGCGGTGAGTGCTTGGGGTGGTTTAGGGAGCTGCCTGGGAGAGGGGAGAGCGTTGGTGATCCATGGAGGAGGTGGGGGAGGGTTGGCAACCCATGGAAGGGGCAGGGGAGGGTTGGTGGCCCATGGAGGAGACAAATGGAGGATTGGCGACCCATGGAGGGAAGGGGGGAGAGCTGTGACCCCTGGGGGAGAACTTCAGTGATCCCTGTGGGTGAATGGGAGAGAGCTTCAGCAACCCATGGGGGTGAAGTGCCCCATGGGGAGGAAGAGGGAGCTTTGGCAATCCATGTGCAGGGGGTGCTTGGCAGAGGGGGTGGGAGGAGGGCTTGGGGGTGCTGTAGGGTGGGGTGTAGGCAGGATGGCAAGCAAAGCAAGCAGGGGTGGCAGCTCCTAGTATACTCCTAACTGCCCGAGTCACAGTTGCCTGAGTTGATGGCCTTATTTCTTGAGCATTCATCTTGATTTGTTCTCTAATATTCTTTTCTTTTTTCTTTTTAACTTGGATCCGTAATCCATATATTAATTATGTTTAATTTTGCTATATTAAATTAATGATTCATGAAATGGAAATACAGTGATGCTGGCATTAATATGTATTATGAGTAATATTTATAACGTGACCTGTTAAACAGCCATAGATGTGGACTTCTCCTTAATCAAGCCATATATCCATATACCTGTTGGATGTTGTATCTGGCGCAAGCAGATGCCCAGGATGCAGAACAGTATAGTGACAGGCTGGATGCCAGTTGAAGCAATGAGCCGGACAAGCAATAAGTTTTAAGAGTCACTTTACTGACAATATATCACAAGCTCTCTCTGTACAAACTCCTCGACCCCCACACTCTGCAAGTGTCTGCTGGCCCTCTATATAGATAAGGCCAGCTGCCCGAGCCTAGGTTGCATAGCAACGTGTCCTTGAAGATGGCTCGAGCTCTGCCAACTTTCGCTTCTAATCCACGTAGCTCACTTGTGGAAATTTAACCTCTGCTTCCTTGGTTTAATAGCCAACAATCCCCCACCTTAAATTTCCACATTCTGCCAGTTACATTTCTTTTCCATTTACATGTGTTACATTTCATATTTACATTTGCATCATCTGGTTTTACAGCCATTACATTTCATTAGAAGCTTAGCATCATTTTTATTACATACATTTATTACAGCAATTATTTATTACTCTTCATGATTTCCATCATCCCACTTTTTCCAGTTACTGAAGTCTATATGTTTAATGGAATTTATTTTAAATCTAACAGGTGGAATACCTTTGGTTGTTCTCTCTGATCTGCGTGGTTGTATTTCTGCCTTAGTGTCTGTGTCTGTGTCAGGCGATTCCTCTGTTTCTCTCTCAGAGCTAGAACTTGATTCACTACTGCTGCCTGTTTCTTCTTGTTTTATTGGTACTGTGTCTGCCTGTTCTTGTTCATTACTAACTTCACTGTTTCCCAACTCCACATATGTTTTCTCTTCCCAATCCTGCTCTATTGCTTGCACGCTTCTGCTTAACACCACAGACCTTTGTTTTGGCATCCAAATTCTGTAATACGTGTTTTCAAATCCCAGCATGTACCCTTTGTCTGCTCTCCTTTGCAGCTTCCCTGTCCTTTTATTTTTGGGAACATGTACCCAGCATTCTGCTCCAAACCTAATCAAATGTTTTAATCTGGGTTTTCTGTCATACAATTTCTGATAAGGAGACATTCCAGTGGCCTTATGGAATATTCTGTTTTGAATGTAAGCTGAATACAGAACACACTCTCCCCAGAAACCCTGTGTTAAAGAGGAGTCACACAGCATTGATCTTATTGAGTCCTGAAGCAACCTGTTCCAGCGTTCAGCTAACCCATTCTGATGAGGACAATAAGGGGCTGTTAACTCCTGTTTTATCCCTCTTTTATCCAAGTATTCAGTAAAAGAGTGTCCTGAGAACTCTCCTCCTTGATCTGATCTTATTCTCTGTATTTTGACACCAAACTGCACTTCAATTTTTGTAACAAATCTTTTCAGTTTCTCTGCAGCTTCACTTTTAGCTTTTAGTAAATAAACAGTGCAGAATTTTGAAAAATCATCAACTATTGTCAGGAAATATCTTGCACCCCCCTGAGTAGGTTGAAATGGCCCCACTAAATCCACATGTATTAACTGATAAGGTGCATCAGTACTAGGCATGGCTTCTTTGTTCTTTGCAGCCACAACTGCCTTAGTTTGTTTACACACATGGCAGTCTACATATTTACCACAGTTTCTCAATGTAATATCATTACTGTTCTCAGTTGTTTTCACCACATTTTCATATCCTATATGGCCTAGTTTTCTGTGCCATAAATGAACACAATTATTATGGGGTTTCTCATTAGCACACATGAGTACATGATTTGTTTGTTTCACGTGTAAGAAGAACAATGAGTTCCTTACTATTCCTTTCATGAATATTTTTTCACCTCTCATAATATGCACTGAACCCCTTTTGAACATTACATTGAACCCCATTTCATTGAGTTTCGACACAGCCATAATGTTGCATTCAATATCAGGAACAAACAGCACATCAGTCATAATGGTATTGAAACCTGCTAATTTCACTGTACCCCTACTTTTGATCTGTTTCTTAGATCCATCAGCCATTATTACATGATCCTCTACGTCACAAAATGTATGAAACATAGATTTATCATTGATAATACTATTTGTTGCCCCACTGTCAATTGCCCATAAATCTTTACAGTTATTTCCCTGCTCATTGTTAATACATTGCTTATTCTTACTAGCATAGATCACCTGTACACATGGTTTTCTTCCTCTTTCTCTTCTTCTTGCTTCACAATTCCTTTGAAGATGTTGCTTGGAACCACAAAAATAACATGCCTTTTGTCCATACAGTCTCTCTTGTGCTGCTTTGTTGTTCAGCTTTCCCAAGTTGTGTTTAGACTCAGTCCTTTCTTGCTTTGCCATTTCCTGCCTCCTTTGGAATTCTTGTAAAAGTTTGCCTTCTATATAATCCATATTGAGATTTGCATCGTCCATTGCTTCCAAAGAGCTCACCAGACTATCATAACTTGAATCTAGTGAAGCTAATGTGATATACACTTTTTGCATTTGAGAATGTTCAATTTCACGTTCTGACAACTCAGTAAACAGTCTGTTTATTTCCAACAAATGCTCTGACATGGTTGTATCTCCAGATAAGCGCATCTGATACAATCTTCTGGCAAGATATATTTTAGAACTAGCAGTCTTTTTCACATGAATATTTCTTAAAGTTTCCCAGGTTTCCTTAGCTGTTGTTGCATCACGCACGTGCAGTAATTGAGAATCATCAATAGCAAGAACAATTAACGCCTTTGCCCTCTCATCCAGCCTTCTCCAATCTGCTGGAATAGGCACCCCGGCGGGTGGGTCTTCTGCGATAGCTTTCCACAGGTCTTCTTTCACTAGAAAAGCCTGCATTCTCTGGTTCCAAGTGCCATAATTTTTCCCTGTCAGCCTTTCCAAGGGAATCCCAGCCGATAACGTAATAGACATACTTTCACTTTTCACAGTTCACCGCCTTTGTAATTAGAGCTTCTCACCTCTGTCCTTCAGTCAGGTTTTTTTTTTTCCCACGGCTCTCTCACAGCTTTCAGCTCAGCTTTCGGTTTCTCCATCTCTCTGCTGTTTTACTCGCTGGTCTGCAGTTCTGGCTTTTCTCTGCCGCTTTTCTGCAATCCTCAGCACCAGGTAATCATCAGCACCAGGTAACCATCCTCTGCTACCACTTGTTGGATGTTGTATCTGGCGCAAGCAGATGCCCAGGATGCAGAACAGTATAGTGACAGGCTGGATGCCAGTTGAAGCAATGAGCCGGACAAGCAATAAGTTTTAAGAGTCACTTTACTGACAATATATCACAAGCTCTCTCTGTACAAACTCCTCGACCCCCACACTCTGCAAGTGTCTGCTGGCCCTCTATATAGATAAGGCCAGCTGCCCGAGCCTAGGTTGCATAGCAACGTGTCCTTGAAGATGGCTCGAGCTCTGCCAACTTTCGCTTCTAATCCACGTAGCTCACTTGTGGAAATTTAACCTCTGCTTCCTCGGTTTAATAGCCAAATGGAAGTATTTGTGATCCTTAATCATTATTTTTAATTAGCTTCTGGGAGTTAATATAGCTTGCAGCCCTTGAATGAACTCATCAGGTTACTTATTCATGCAAATGCTTAGCTGCAAGGAAATTACTTTTGACATGTTGAGAACTAATGTAGTGTTGGAGCTAACAGGCTAAGCTATGAAACAGGAAACAAGCTCTTTCAAAGCTTGCCTTGGCTGTAAAATCAGGATGTGAGCCTCAAAAAAACTACTGTCTCCCATTCTGTTGCCCTAAACCTTCTCCACCCCCCTATGGAGTTAATAATACTGACCTACTTTACATGGTTGTTGTAAGGATTAGTGAAATAATGGCTCAGTTCACATGTAATGCTAAGCCAAATCATGGCTGAGAATGAACATATGAGCATAAGGGTTCCTGGAGAGGAGTTCATGGGCACTGCACTCTTCCTCCTATTCCCCTGCTACTACACAACCTGGGGCTAAGCCATAGTTTGTCTTAGATATGTCATCCAAACCCAGGGTCATGGTTTGTCTCCTCCAGAAAAACCATGAGACTGTAAACCAAGAACAAACCTTGGTTACAGCTTGTGGTTTTCCTACAGTAAGACAACCACGAGCCTAAGTTCAGATGACATGCTGAGTCAAACCATAGTTTAGCTCCAGGTAAAGCAGCAGCGGGGCTGGGGGAAGAGCACAGTGGCCATTACCTTTTCTTTGAGACCCCACATGCCCATGCATTCACACTACATTATGGTTTGGCTTAGTGTTACATGCAGAACATGTCAATGTGTGAAGCGTTCTGAATACTCTATAAATCACTAGATCAATTTTAAGTACTTAGAGAAAAATCCTGATTTTGGCCAATGAATGGAATGTATTTAATGGAAAATATGTCTACCCACCAATTTATTCCTGTCTTAGGTCCTGTTTACATGTATCAGCTGAAAATAATATATGCACAGTGAGACCACAACCCTGTGCACACATTCTCTATAACACATATGGCAAACAGTTATATGCATAGTGCCTATTTCCTCAATCCTTCTACTCCTTAAGGTGAATGAAGAAGCCCTTATAGGCATGGGTGTGTTGTGTGCATTTCAGCACTTTTATGTTTGTAAAGAAACACTGGGCGGTGCTATGATGTGCAGGGTCCCTAATATGACTAGACTAAGTTATCAGAAACAATGGTTATATTCTCGTTAAACTTCTGTCTCCCTATCTTTTTTTTTTTAATCTTTTTTATTTTTTTTTGCAAACAATACTTACAGTAGTGCTTTCTTTAGATTAGACATGATTTTCTTAAAACAAAAGAAAATAAGATTGTTTCCTTTTCATATTTAGGTTTTCATTAATGCTTTCTTTTGAAATTACTTAAGCTTGTCCAAATATTTGCCGTTAGGAAATACTGCATACATACTTGCAGATATAGAATTCTTACCAATAGTTCCCAGCCACACATCTGCACATCCAATCTAAAATGTATGACATGGGGAGTACACATACACCACTGTGAGCATGTATGTCTGACCAGATGAAAGAACTGGGTATAATGAACACATGAGATGAGGCAGGAAGGGAGGCTACGCTGGATGATTCCATCCCCAACCAATGCACAAAATATTAAATATACTATGCACACACAAACTGTACATGTGAAAGCTCTTTGTGCAGGATATATGCATGCCAAGATACGTACAAAAAGCCTACTGTACATATATAGGACTATTCATGTGACTGACTTCCCAGGAGGATCCCTACGCCTGTGCAGCCTCCGAGATGAGGTCCGTCTTGGATGAAACTTATCCAGGTTAAATTCAGTCAGAAGGCTCTTTTCTGACTGGGAATAATTTCTTCCGGTTAAAGAAGAAACGTGAGATTTCCCATATAGCTTTGTTTTGATTGTTGGAGTCTGGAATTTGTCAGAATTGTCTGTCTTCCAGCAGCTCAGACAGAGCGAGGATTTTTATGCTAGCTCAGCTGGATAAGTGACCCATTTTTTTATACGGATTAACAGGCAAACATCCTCCTGTCTACATTCATCACTTTCTTATCTATACAGCTAAAGAGATTTGTCAAAGTAACAGCAATTGAGATAACCTAGGTGAGGTAAGACTTTCCTTTTTTTATTCACGGAACTAAGGGGGAAGAAAATATAAATAGCTTATCTTTTTTTTTTATTGCAAAAAGCTGACATGGAAAATAGCTTTTTAAAGATTACAACGGACGAGAGATTTTTGATTGGGAGAGATAAGAAATCTTTTTGATCTATGGCTGGGACTATTTTTCCTGGTCTACTTTTTTTTTTTTTTTTGACGAATCTGCTCATTCTCTCTGCTACTAGCTATTTCGACGCTGTGAACTAAAGCTGTTCTTACACTTCCGGGCAGATAAGAGATAAGGGCTGTCTAGCGTGTGACGTTAGTTTGTTGGAAAGATTAACTCCTTTGTAACTGGTTAAAGAAATAAGCTGCTCTTTGTTTGGGACATTGAAAATTGAAGGAGTTTTGTTCCTTTGGCTTTAAGAATGACAATTAAGAAGATCATGGATGTACAAGAAGGGACTTTATCTCTAGACATGTTTCAGAAAATAATGAATGGGATTAACTCAATAAAACAAGAACTGAGAAATAATAGACAAGCGTGGAGAATTGAATTTCACGAAATGAGACAGGAGCTGAAAGAAACTCAGGATTCTATGAGAAAGGAGAATAAAGATAGATCTGGAAAACAAAAAAAGGATGAAAGAGAAATTAAAGGCAAGGTTCAAACTATGGAGATTGGCTTAATTATGGACATGAAAAAAGATTTGGATTTCCTGGCTGTGATGGATCCTGGAGACAAATATTACAGTTTGGAATTCAGCGCTGCCCCTGAAGGAATTGAAGAGATTGGAGATAAAGATATTATCGGTTCAAAAAAATTCTTGGACTGGAAGGATTTGATGGAACTTGAAATGGAGAAAGTTAACAGAATTAATCCCTGTTTTGTGTCAATGGAAAAACCTTCAAGAGATGTACTAGTGTATCATGTGGAAAAGAGGAACAGAGATGCGGCTTTGCAACAATACTTCAGTGATACGTTTGGATTTGGTGGCAAGAAAATATCTGTGATGGAGGAAATTCCTATCAGACTTTTATTATATGACTATGACAGCAAGATTTTTGGGTGCGTAAAGATGGAAGATGCAAGATGGACCCAATATGGATAATGACAGAAGAGCGATTTAAAATTACTGGACTTAGTAGATTTGATCAGTTGGATTAATTGGCATGTTTATTCAGAAAAAAAAATGGATTGACATATATCTCAAGGATTGGAAATCTCTCTTTGACATTTTGTGGAAGATTAAAATGATATGATATTAATGAGATTTGAAACCAACTAAGATAACCGTTGGAGGAAGGTGATTTTATAATCTATTAAGAGATAGGTTTGTTATATATTATAGATTTATAGCTGAACTATGACAAATCGGAAGTCAATATTCTTTCTTTTTTATATATATATATATATTTTCTTTTTGTATTGTACTAGTTATTGATTTGTGTTGTTTTCTTTTTGTATTGTTTTGGTTTTGAAAATTGGAATAAAAATTAATTGGAAAAAAAAAGGACTATTCATGTGACCAACTGAACCCGTGTAGCGTGGGAGAGCTACCGTTACAATCCCACTCCCACTCTGTGCATTTGTGGTTCCCGGTACTGTTGTCTGAAAAGACCTCTGGAAACTTCTTGCTTAGGGGAAAGGACAGCTTCTCTCATGCAAAGGAATGAGCACATGCTATTGCCCATCTCCATGGAGGGGTATAGCTTGTATACCTGTTTGGCCACATACAGAGATCTGGATTGGGCATGATATATAGAGTGTCACCTTAACAGTGGCAAACAATTGTTTGGGGAAAAGATGTATCTTAGTGGTAGAGCATCTCCTTTGTACCCAGAACATCCTGCTTTCAATCCCTAGTGGCTCCAGGTATTTATTTATTTATTTATTTATTTTTAAAACTTATATACCGCCCGACTAGCAATAGCTCTCTGGGCGGTGAACATAGATACAATAAAATACAATATAATACAAAAACATCAGTCTAAAATCAAATTTCACAATCTAAAAACAGCAAAGGCTAAAATCAAATTACAAACATTACAATCATTAACAAAAAATTAAAATGCCTCGGAACAGAGAAAGGTTTTAACCTGGCGCCGAAAGGATGATAGTGTCGGCGCCAGGCGAACCTCCTCGGGGAGACTATTCCATAGTTCGGGGGCCACCACTGAGAAGGCCGTTGATCTTGTCACTGCCCTCCGGGCCTCCCTATGAGTCGGGACCCGGAGGAGGGCCTTCGTAGCAGACCGTAGTGTACGAGCCGGTTCATAGCGGGAGAGGCGTTCTGACAGATATCGAGGTCCTGCGCCGTATAAGGCTTTATAGGTTAATACCAACACTTTGAATTTGGCCCGGAAGCGTATTGGAAGCCAGTGCAAGCGGGCCAAAACAGGTGTTATATGGTCAGACCGCTTCGTTCTTGTTAGCAGTCTGGCCACCGCATTTTGCACCAGCTGTAGCTTCCAAACCGTCTTCAGAGGTAGCCCTATGTAGAGCGCATTACAGTAATCCAAACGTGAGGTTACCAGAGCATGTACTACTGATGTAAGATCCTCCTTACTCAGGTAGGGACGTAGCTGGGCTACCAATCGAAGTTGGTAGAACGCATTCCGTGCCACCGAGGCTACATGAGCCTCAAGTGACAGGGAAGAGTCTAGAACGACTCCCAGACTACGAACCTGTTCCTTTAGGGGGAGTGTAACCCCATCCAGGACAGGATATGTATCCACCATCTGATTGGAAAAACCATCCACCAACAGCATCTCAGTCTTGTCAGGATTGAGTCTCAGTTTGTTAGTTCTCATCCAGTCCATTGTCGCGTCCAGGCAACGGTTCAGCACATTGACCGCCTCACCTGAGGAAGATGAAAAGGAGAAGTAGAGCTGTGTGTCATCAGCATACTGGTGACAACGCACTCCAAAACTCCTGATGACCGCACCCAACGGCTTCATATAGATGTTAAAAAGCATGGGAGACAAAACCGAACCCTGCGGGACCCCACATTGGAGTACCCACGGTGTCGAGCAATGTTCCCCAAGCACTATCTTCTGGAGACGGCCTGCCAAGTAGGAGCAGAACCACTGCCACGCAGTGCCTCCAACTCCCAACTCCGCAAGCCTCTCCAGAAGGATACCATGGTCGATGGTATCAAAAGCCGCTGAGAGATCAAGGAGAATCAACAGAGTTACACTCCCTCTGTCTCTCTCCCGACATAGATCATCAAACAGGGCGACCAAGGCCGTCTCAGTGCCAAAACCGGGCCTGAAACCCGATTGAAATGGATCTAGATAATCGGTTTCATCCAATAGCGCCTGGAGCTGGTCAGCAACCACTCGTTCCAAGATCTTGCCGAGATATGGAACATTTGCCACTGGTCTGTAGCTGCTGAAATCCTCTGGGTCCAGGGAAGGCTTTTTCAGGAGTGGTCTCACTGCTGCCTCCTTCAGACAGCCAGGGACCACTCCCTCTCTCAAGGAGGCATTTATCACTTCCCTGGCCCAGCCAACTGTTCCCTCCTTGCCAGTTTTTATTAGCCAAGAGGGGCAAGGATCTAGTACCGAAGTGGTTGCACGTACCTGTCCAAGCACCTTGTCCACGTCCTCGAACTGAACCGACTGAAACTCATCCAACAAAACATGATAAGACTGTGCACCAGACACCTCACTAGGGTTAACTGCTATAAAATGAGAGTCTAGGTCCTGACTAATGCGTAAGATCTTATGCTGGAAGTGCTCAGCAAACTCATTGCAGCGGGCCACCGAAGTATCTACAGTGTCCTGAAGGCCTAGATGGAGCAGCCCTCGGACAACTCTAAAAAGCTCCGCTGGGCGGGAGAGAGATGCCTTAATAGTGGCGGTGAAATATTGTTTTTTCGCCGCCCTCACTGCTCCTATATACCGCTTGGTGAAAGCACAAACCAGCGTATAGTTGCATTCATCAGGAGTTCGTCTCCATCTCCGCTCAAGCCGCCTCCTATCTTGCTTCATCGCCCTCAACTCTGGAATATACCAAGGAGCTGAATGAGCTCTGCAAAGGAGAGGGTGCGCAGGAGCGATCGTGTCGACAGCCCGGGCCATCTCCGCATTCCACAGATTAACCAGGGCTTCAACAGGAGCACCGGTCCTATCAGCCGGAAAATCCCCCAGAGCCCTTTGAAAACCTTCAGGATTCATTAGTCTCTGGGACCAATTTAATAGGTCCCCCACCCTTGCGGAGGGAAAAGGTCGCTGAAAGTCTAAACTTCAGCAAGCAGGTAGGGTTGGGAATGTCCCTTGTCTCAAAACCTAGAGAGTCACTGCCAGTCAGTGCAGACAATACTGAGCTAGAAGGACTATAGATGCTATAAAGCAGTTTTCTATGAGATCCCTTAGTAAGAACTGAAATATGTTTCTGTTTCTGAATAACCACTGCAATCTCTTAACTGAACACACTTTCATGTTTAAATGTGAACAGCAAATAACCCGGAGACAGTTTGCTTTGTGTCATGCACCAGGGACATAGAAAGCTGCCTTATAATGAGTCAGATTAATAGTCTCTTTAACTCGGCAATATCTACACTGACCTGCAGTGGATCTCCAGGATCTCTAGCAGGAGTCTTTCCTAGATGCCAGAAACTGAACCTGGAACTTTTGCATTAAAAGCATGTGCTTTACCACTGAGTACAGCCCTTCCCATGGAGAATATGAATGCTTATACCCATCGCCCCAATCTAGGATTTCTTGTGGGAACTGAACTTCAGTGTAAACACAGAGTTCTCTTGTCCATCAATACTTCCCTTGTTCTTTTCATAGGTCGTGAAATTTTTATGTGCAAGGCAATATATGGCTGGATCAGTTGTCCCATTGAGGACCATTAGCAGGTGCATTCACACAGCAGCTCTATGTGTACATCAGATAATATACAGGGCTTTTTGCCTTTCGGTTGTAAACTGTTACAATGAGACATTACATTAATACAAAACAGACAACAGAACTGAATGCTGGTGTTCTTGGGTAATATCACCTGGGCTGGACTAGGCTCACTACTAAACTGAAGAGGAAATGCTCACAATAATACTTCATGATTAAGTGCATGCAATATAGGATTTTGGTGTTTGTAAATCCTTTTTTTGACATCCACTTGTGGCATTAATCCTCTAATGGCATTATTCCCTTAGACTATATGCCAAATTAAGGAGTCATGATGAGGCAAAGTACAAAAATCCATGCTAATCTTTCAGTGGCGGATGCTGTGTGGGATGCAGCAAACAAGGTTGTCCCCATTAAGGGTCGCTCCTTCTTTTGTCCACCTACTTCCTTCCCCTTCTGGCAAATCATGATGATGAAGAGGAAGGAATATGTTTCTAGGTGGTTTGTACACAAGAAATTCCCAAACAGTGCCGTTGTCAGAATCTGCCTCCTTAGAAATCAATCATTAGTTATCTGATCACTTCCTTGGTAAAGTCCTCTGTGCTCTGTACAGGTGACTGCAAGACAATTTATGAACTCTGTTTTCCCATCATGCCTTTGGAAGCTGGTTTTTCTGCAAATCACGCAAAAAAGCTCAGGAAGTTATCGTAGTTGCAAAGGTCATTATCACCTGAATAAAATATGCCTTTGGAATGTATGTCCTGGAAAAAGGAAGATAGTCACTAACATTCCCTTTCATATTATTTGTACTAAAGCATACCCTGATAACCCAGACATACCCCTGTCTTATACGTCTATAGTGCAAGCAGAGGTGAGTGCTCCAGTGACTGAATTGCTATCTAGCAATAGAGCAGAGGCACAGGAAGCTGCCTTATAAATCATCAAATTATTGGGGTATCTAGCTCAGTATTGTTTACAGCTGAACATCAGGACTTCCATGCACAGTGCTATGTAAGCCCTAATGATCAGGTGTAGGCAAGTGGGTGTGGCTTGGCCAAAAAGGCCTCATGGACCGAACAGGTATGACTGGTGGGCCCAATTAGACCTGTGGGCCAGAGGCTCCCCATCACTGGTCTACAATGATTGGCAGCAGCTCTACAGATTTTAAGACTGGGATCTCTCCCAGCCCCACCAGGGATTCAACTTGGAACCTTCTGCATGCAAAGCATATGCTCCCCCACTGAGCCATGGCCCTACTTGTCTGAAGGACAAGATACAGTACACCTCAGTTAAGGAATCCTCCAGGAAGAAGCTCCTTTTAAGGAAGGCTTTTTAAAAGGTGAAACTGACCGGATTTGCTTTGCTATCCATAAACTTTCAAGCCTGTTCCTTTACTTTAAGGTGAAACTGACTAGCCTGAGCCTTTGCTTTGCTATCAGTAACCTGACACACCTATGACTTTACTTTAAGATGGAGTAGGAAACTATCCCTATTCTTTCCATGTTATTCCTATCTCTGGTACCAACATTTCTGTTAAAGAAGTAATGTCCAGAAATGCATCTGTATTACTGTATTTCAGAGTACAGAGGAGAGGCAAGAGGACCTACATTTACTAAGAATATAACTGCTCTGGGGGTTCAGGTGAAAGGCCCGTCCAGCTTCATGTTCTACAAGAGTTGCCAACCAGATGTCTCTGAAAGTTCACAAGCAGAGCACAATGGCAATGACCATCCATTCTTATTTGTCCCTATCGTCTGAACCATGTACATTCATTCAGTTACCATATCTAACCACCATGTCTTGTACTGAAACTGTTACACTTAATTCATTTCTTTTAAATACTTATATCCCACCTTGCTGCTGGACAACGAGCCTTCAAGGTGATTTTCAATTTAAAAAATGAACACACAACAAAATGGAAATGGACTGCCTTCAAGTCGATTCGACTTATGGCGACCCTGTGAATAGGGTTTTCATGGTAAGCGGTATTCAGAGGGGGTTTACCATTGCTTTCCTCTGAGGCTGAGAGGCAGTGACTGGGCCAAGGTCACCCAGTGAGCTTCGTGGCTGTGTGGGGATTCAAACCCTGGTAGTCCAACACTCTAACCACTACACCACACTGCTTCTCAACACACAACAAGCATGAGTAAAATAAAGAAAATAAGTCAGTGGTGACCAAAAAGAAGGTACTGTGCTCCCACAACCACTGCTCTTGAAAGGTTGCACTATATGAGGAAATAGCTCCTCCAACAATATTTCATTCCTGGGGCTGGAGCACCTCCTCTTGGTGAGTTGGATAGCCTGCAGTTTCTGGCTCAGTAGTGAGTCACTGAAGCAGTGGCAGGGAGCAGTTAACTTGTCTACCCACCCACCCACCTACTCAGAGCTGCTGGAACCACAGATTATCCAGGAGGTGTCCTTTCACCAGGGATGAAAGGTTTGATGCTACATGACCCTGGTAGCTAGATAGCTCACTTCCAGTGATTGGGTAACTATTTTCACATTTTGCTATGTGAAAGGGGAAGGGTCACAGCTCAGAGGAGAAGCAGGCAGAAGGTTCCAGGTTCAATCCTGGGCATCTCCACATAAGGCTGGGCATGTCCTGTGTCTGAAACGCTGGAGAGCTGCTGCCAGTCAATGTAGACAGCAGTGAGCTAGATGAGCCAATGGTCTGACTAGGTATAAGGCAGCTTCCTGTGTTTCTGTGTTCCTGCGATGTCACACACACACCTCACTTGCCCAGTGCTAACATTCTGGAAATTTTAAAAGCCATACTAACAGAGTTGTGCAATCCCCATTTCTATGTGAAATGCACAAGATTATGCCAGCCAAATGAATAAAGTAAGCTCCACAGACCTGGAGGTATAAAAAAATAAACCAGGCCTGTTGGAAACCTCTCAGAGATTCTGGTGGTAAGCAAGAGACTGAGCCAAGCATGAGGTTTTGAAGACCAAATAGAGCTACTTACCACCTGCCGTATTTACCAAGCTTGTACTGTAACCCATCACAAGAGTCAACTTTTTCTTGTCCTTTGCATTCACACCCTTTGTATATTTACAGAATGGTGTATTTACTCAGCATCACCTGTCTTTCATCCAGTGTGCTGTGCACTCACTCCTACATCAATCTATCACGTCTTGATCGCTTTGCACTGAAATCTCTCCAATAATTTGGTGTGTTATTCCCTTGACTTCATGCCGCTCCATCTCATGGCTGTATTCACAATCTTTTTCTGAATCTACACCAGTAATTCTTACTTTTTACTCTTACATTCAAAGACAAAGATTTTTGCTGAATTGGTGTTTTAGGAGCCAATAGTTTTGAGCCTAGATCTGAGTCTCAAACTATATTATTATTATTATTATTATTAGTAGTAGTAGTAGTAGTAGTAGTAGCAGTAGCAGTAGCAGTAGCAGTAGTATCATCATCATCATTTCAATGCATGGGTGCTTTTTGGGGGTAAAAAGTCTTTAAGCAACTTACAAAGATTTAAAAACATAAAGTATAACATAAATTCAAAAAGGAAAAAGAAGAGGAGGGCCAGGGTCTCTTCTCGATCATCCCAGAGTGCAAAAATAACGGGCTCAAGTTAGACGCCAGATTTCAGCTGAACATCAGGAAAAATTTCCTAACTGTTAGAGTGGTATAACAATGGAACCAATTACCTAGGGAGGTGGTGGGCTCTCCAACACTGGCTGCATTCAAGAGGCAGCTGGACAGTGACTTGTCAGGCATGCTTTAAGTTGGATTCCTGCATCGAGCAGGGGGTTGAACTTGATGTCCTTAGAGGCCCCTTCAAACTCTATGATTCTATGAAGAACCCCCCCAATATATTACAATAAAACCATGCAAAAATCCATAGAACATACCTAGTAAAGTAGCAGCAAAACATATCCACGAAATCATCATAATCTTTCAAAGGCCAGGTGAGGTTTTTAGATGGTACTGAAAAGATGTTAATGATGGCACCAGGTGGATCTCACAGGGAAGAGTATTCCACAAACAGGGAGCCACAACTGAAAAAACCATCTTCCTTGTCAGGTGAGGCACCCAAAAGAGGACCTCAGATGAATATCTAAGGGTACAGGTAGGTTCATAATGGGAGAGGCGTTCCAAAAGATATTGGCTCCTAAAGCACTAATTCAGCAAAAATTGTGTATCATTTTTGAAAAGGCACAAAGACCACTCAGTGAGAACTGAGTCTAGATGCGGTTGGCCTTCGCCCTTAGACAAGTTACCAACTTCTCAGCCTGAGTTCTGAATCTGTAAGGTACAACAAGAGTGATCTGCTTAATAAGATTGTTGTTAATGCAAACACAATAAAGCTGATAAAGACCATTGTAAATTAAAAAAATAAATAAGGTGTTGTATTGATGGCACTAGAATTATGGGCAGAAGAAACACAGGATTCTGCAGGCAGATCATTCACTTCAAAAGATTTTGGCAAATTTCTTTATTACCCCTACCCTAACTGTGATGACCAACTGTGCCAAATTATAATGTTGAAAATCAGAACAGATACAAAATATTTGGGGAGAATGAACATGCTATAATATTGCTTCATAAATTCATTCTCACAGAAGTATGCTAGCTATTTGATCTTTCAGCTTTTCCCAGGTACCATCAGTTTACTCTTAAAAGCACACAATGAACTTTTTCTTCAGGTAGTCCTGTAACTTGAGCTGTAAACTGACTCAGCCTTCCCAAGAAAAACCAGCTGCCAGCTGTCTGTCACATGCAGGAGGCTCCTGTATCAAAGTCTATACAACTACTTCCTCTTTTCTTTTGGAGTTGTGATCCTAACAACAACAAAACCCCAGAAAATCTGATCAGACTATTTAAATGAAATGTTCAAGGCGGTGGTTGAGGAAAACTATTTGCTAAGCCTTTGGCAAGATGTACTGAAAAGACTAATCAAAGAAAAAGTTGTGGTAATACCTTTCACTGGACCATCATCTTTCTTGATGTACCTGTAAAACTGTTGAACTCTGTACAGTTCTTCCAAAGAGCATATGTTCCAACTACACCACTAAACCAAATCATTGTTTTTTTCTGCATGGAAAAGTGGGCTTAGCAGTAGAAATTGTCCAAAAAGACAAGCAATCAAGCGTACTGAAGGACTTGGAACTGAATCAAGATCAAACTTAAAGGATGTCCGGTATCAAAGCTGATTTGTGTCATAAGCCATGAAAATACTTTGAAAGGTAAAATGACTTTGCATCTCAAAAAAATGGATGGTGAAGGTAGGTTGTTTTATCTGTTAAAATCTCTGGGAATATAAATTGTATTTATGTATGTATTGTTTTAGCATGCTGTGTTCCAAACACTCAGGAAGCAACCCTTAAAATCAGGTGAACAAAATTCCCAATGACAAAATTTTGTATAATATAATTATTTGACCAAACAGTCAATTTTTTGTTCATATCCCGTATTCGATAGTACCTTAACTCGTGGCTGCTTCATACAAGTGTCCTCCTAAATAGATGTCACTGCTGTGTTGGAAATTTGATATATATATAATGTGTGATATGCATGTTAATGCAGTTATCTGTCCATACTTCAGGAATTGGGACTTTCTATGATGGCAAAATCTATACATATGTACGTTTCACATGTGATAGGGTAAACACAGCTTTCCACATGGAGGTAAGATGGCTGTAGGAAATTGTCTGAAGCCTCCTCATATGCCAAACATGAGTCCAGAAAGTGGTAAGGCTTGGATTTTGATGAGCTCACAGGGGTCATGGTTTGTTATTTCAGGCCAGTTACCAAGAATGCTTCTGTATATTATTATTATTTATTAAATTTCTATCCCACCCTTCCTCCAAAAGGAACCCAGGGTGGCAAATGCAATAACAACAAAAATTCTAAAAACAATTAAAAACATTCTAAAAAATAATTGAAACATCCTAAAAACAGTTGCAGATAAAAATATTCTACCATCTAGTGATCTACAGAAAAGGGACAGGGAGGGAAGAGGAAACAAAGCAAACTCAGGCACCATTTCTTAACAGCAGATCTTATCACAACCAGCTGGCACAGAAACCTTATGAGATCCTGTTTGCAAGTTGGCTTCAGCTACAGTTATTTGGATCCAGTTTGGGCTAATACTCACGCCACGCTTTTTGTAGTACGGTACATGACAAATGTGTCTGTATTTTCAAGAGTCCCCTCCCCAAAAGAAGATTCTTCACAATCTGGGGGGGGGAATAGTTTTTTCAGTGCTGGTCGAACACCTTTGAATTTCCCTAGGTTTTTAAATTATATATTATATAATTATATATTTTAATGCATTTTTAATTTTTGGTCCTAATGATTCTCTCTTGATTAGTCTCTGGATTTAGGTAGTTTTATAGTGATTTTTAGGCAGTCCTGGGCTGGCTTTTATGCAGATACTGACTTATTTTTCACTAGTGTATGTTAAAGATGGACAAATCTGTCAGTTTCAGTTTCTTTCTGTTTCTAATTTTTCCAGTCTTGAGCTTACTACCCTGCATTTGCACATCAGTCTGCATTTTTTAAAGTCCTCATGAAAATTCATCAGCATCTCTGTGTGAATTTCTCTTAATGTACACATTTTTGTATGCATATACATTTTATGCAGACTTTACCCTAGTATATGCATTTTTTGCACATAACTTGGCTGTGGAATTGCACTGCAAAATTTATAGAAGTGTGAATTTTGAAGATGGATGTGTTTCAGTTTACATATTATTTCAAAAAGTGCAAATTAGGTAGGTTTGCCTTTAAATGCAAATAGAATGGAATTTCTCCCTATCCTGAGTGTCTGTACTTGTATTCTGGTTACATTAATATGGTTTTAATATATTAATATTATGTGATTGAGTGTATTTTTGTGTTGTCTTGTGAACTGCCCAGAGGACCTTGTTGAATGGGCTGTGTGTAGATATGCACACACAAAAATGGCTAAGAAGAAATATGGTAAACATATACATACACTATTATGGTTGGAATTGCCATATATTAAGTACTTTTCCTGGGCAGAAATGATGAGGACATATATTCCACAAGGCATGATTTTGTCTGCCCTGGTGACCAAGGCAAGCTCAAGAGCAAATGCTGTTCAAAACACAATTTCTGCCTCTTTTTATCCTTGAAAAGACACAAAGCAGAAAACCACAGAAAAGGGTGCAGATGGCTTCTTTCAGAGATCCGCATTCAACTTGTTTAGAAGTCAGACCCAGAAGAAGAAACCCTCTGCCCAGAAAGGGAAATGGGAACATTCATCAAGGAGCAGAGCCTTTGACCAGGAGTCAGACTGGGAGGAATCCAAAGATGAAAGCGGAAAAGGAAATGGAGAATGCAAAATGAATGATTCTGGAGCAGAAACTCAATCAGTGGAGCAAGCTGTCGTTGCACCAGGTAATAGTGATAAGAATATGCATTTGAGGAACAGGGAATGTCTGCACAGAAAATCCGTGGTCCCAGAGTAGATCTCTGTGAGTGACAATAGACGTAACATTTAACAAGTGCTTACAGTAGATTCTTCATCCACCATGTTGCCCCAAGTTACATTTTGCACACGCTCATGCCAGTAAATTAAATTCTACCCCCTCTTACCATAGTCAGGCAGGAAATATCCCTTCCCCACTGTCTTTAAAGCTGCATGTGTATGCTTATATTTATTTATTTATTTATTTATTTATTTATTTATTGGATTTCTTAGTCACCCATCTGGCTGGCTTCACTCTGGGCGACGTACAAAATAAGCAAAATAGCACAAAATGACACATCAATACAATAACATTAAAATTATACCAGGAATAAGAAATCTGCAGCCCTCCAGATGTTGATGAACTCCAAGTCTCATCATCCCCAGACAGCATAACCAATGAATGATCAGGGTTGATGAGAGCTAGAGTTCAGCAACATCTGGAGGGCCACAGTTCCTACCCACCCTTCACCCAGAGGTCCAAGGGAGGGTTAAAATAATTTAAAAACACACAAAACAAAGAAAGAAAGAAAGAAAGAAAGAAAGAAAGAAAGAAAGAAAGAAAGAAAGAAAGAAAATTTTATTTGTTAGTCGCCTATCTGTCTGACTGAACGGACACTCTAGGTGACGTACAATACTATAAAATACAATATACAAATCAAAACCACAATCATCAATTAATCTAAAATCATCCTTCAGTTAATACAGCATAAAAACTAATCCACCCCAGAGATCCTATAGGCCTGCCTGAATAGCCAGGTCTTTAAGGCTCGGCGAAAACCCATCAGGGAGGAGGCATGTCGAAGGTCAAAAGGAAGTGAATTCCAGAGGGTGGGGGCCACAATCAAAAATGCCCTCTCTCTGGTCCGCACCAGCCTAGCTGTTTTGACTGGTGGGACCGAGAGAAGGTCTTGTGAGGCTGATCTTGTCCGGCGGCATAATTGGTGATACTGGAGGCGTTCCTTCAGATAAACTGGGCCAAAACCATATAGCAATCATCCTTTACCTTATTAAAAAAAACAACAACCCTCAAATGCAGACGTGTGAATATGGTGCTGGCATGGGCGCTAGCCAATGGCACAGCCAAGAATTTGCTCATAACTTGCAAAACCAGTATTTCAGAGTTTATCCAGGGAGAAGAAAAGACACATTTGTACTGATTGAGAGTACTACCAAACAATCTCCACTTCTCTAAAGACTCCTCCACATCATCTGTTGGTTGAGAATTCATTCTGATTTGCTTGCACAAAGTTTACGTGAAGTTTAGACTATGGGCTTATCCACATGGGAGCATACCTTCATACTAAAGACGCTGCTTGTACCATCATGATAGATTTGCAAGGTCCATACTTGGTAGCTTCAAATCCACTGTTTTCCATTCACACTAGTAGGTGTTCCTCTGGGAAGGATTACTGTTGCTGTTTCCTTGTGCCCTGCTCTCTAATTTTACATGTTTATTCCCTCCAATTCAAGGCTGAAGCAGGAAGAGCTCCTGTGTGTGCAATTGACAAGAAAAAAGGAAACTGACTAGACACTCCCTCTCCTTCTCCATTGTCCAAGCCTGAGTGAAAGGCGAAAAGGGGGGAAGTGAGTGAAAGGCAAAGTACGCAGCGGCTGCAGCAACTTTTGCTGGCAGCAGAGAGAGGGAGTGGGCAAAGCAAAGCACCCAAAAGGAGAAGCACAGCACAGCTGAGATGGTTTTCCTTTCCTTTTCGCATTATCAGCGGATTGGGTTAATACGGGTTTAAAGAGGAAAACTGTGTGATAGGTTCTGCTTGCCTGCAACTTCATTTGAACCATGCAAATTAGGAAGGGATGCAAGTAGCATCAGACACACACTAATTTTCCGTGTGGATGAGCCCTTTATCTGAATTATATTGAGCATTCATTCTGATTTGTTTTGGGGGTGATTATACAACAATGAACATTCATCCTGATTTGCTTGTGAGTGTTCATATGTTTTGCCATATGTTCACCCTACACTTTTCAGTCTATATCCCCATCACTTCCCTAAATGTAAAACGTCAGTGTTTTTTTTAAAAGTTGATTTGTTGCAACAGAGTGGGCCCCTCCAAACATCCTTTTCACTGTGCATTCGTGATGATTTGTGCTCATGATAGCATTGCAATGGTTATATGCAATACCATATTCCATACTGTTTGCACTTGCAAAAGTTTTGGGGTGGTAATATAGCTCAGTTTCCAGCCAGTGCATGTCCTGTGATTTCCTGCTGAAATCTGGAAATCTTTTAATACTACAAACATTCCAGTTTATTTTTTGCACCACTTTTGTTGTGATCTAGTACAAGAGTGCCCTCTAGAAGGCAATAATGCAATAACATCTTTTTTTTATTGGGTAACCTCTCTGGTAGACTGTGGGAATGCTGTGGACATAATATATCTCAGCTTCAGCAAAGCTATTGACAAAATGCCCCATTATATTCTGATTAGCAAGCTAGCTAAATGTGGGCTGAATGGAACAACTATCAGGTGATCCACAGCTAGCTAAGGAATCGTACTCAAAGAGTGCTTTATTAGTGGTTCCTTCTCAAACTGGGAGGAAGGAACGAGTGGGGTACCACACAGCTGAGACCTGGGCCCAGTGCTCTTCAACATTTTTGTTAATGACTTGGATGAGGAGGTGCAGGGAATGCTTATCAGATTTGCAGATGACACAAAATTGGGAGGGATAGCTAATACCCTGGAAGACAGAAACAAAATTCAAAGGGATCTTGATAGGCTGGAGCATTGGGCTGAAAACTACAGAATGACATTGAACAGGGATAAATGCAAAGTTCTACACTTAAGAAAAAGAAACCAAATGCACAGTTATAAGATGGGGGATACTTGCCTCAGGAATACTACATGCGAGAAGGATCTTGGAAATGTTGTTGATCAAAAGCTGAATATGAGCCAACAGTACGATGTGGCTGCAAAAAAGGCAAATCCACCACTAACACGCTATTATTATGTCAATGACATATGGCAGAATATACCTGCAACAAAAAAGACCAAAAAAACCCAGCCTGGAAGGGCTCAATGATAGAGCACTTAACCCACTTTAATTGCACAAACCTAAATTTCCAGTATGTGCTTGCATGGATCCTTCCTGAAAAATAGTGACAGTCTGGAGGCACCCTGAACATGTTATGTTTGTCTTTTCTTGGGGAACAACTCCCCAGTGGTCATTTCTGGGCTCAGCTTTTTTAATCTGTTTTGACTGAAGCCTACATAACTGGAAGCACGTGTGAGCCAGTAAGAATGCTAACCGCTTATAGGTTTTATTAGAACCAAGTGGTATATAAATGTTGGTAAATAAACAAACAAACAAACCTGATCATTCCTGGAAGATGGTAAAGTGATGTAAATAAATTGCTGCACTTTCTTTGGAGGAGACATGGATTCAAATTCCAAGGCAACCTGCAAGCATCAGGGGCTGTGTTCACTGTCACTCAGCCTAAGGCTGCCATCCTATGCATTTGGAATTAAACCCCATTGAACATAGGAGGGCAAGCTTTTTAGCACACAGGAGTGGGTGGCTCCCTACCAAACAGCACAAGTAAGGATGGCAAAGCACTCTGTACATTGAGGAGTACTACAAAAATTGCATAGCTGATAATTTACAGGTATTCGTGTATCTCCCCTCTAAATATACTGTGAGCATAGTTTGGAATCTCAAGGGAAAGAAAGAAAAAACTAAATAAAAGTACTACAAAAATTGCTGATAACAATCAGAATGTAAGAAAAGTCTTGTCGGATCAGAACAAAACACTGTCTAGTTCAGTTTTCCTGAGTAAGCTTAGCAGTCATGGGATAAAAAGAGAGATTATCATGTGGACCAGTAACTGGTTAAGAAACAGAAAGTGGAGAGTAAGGATATGAAGAGATGTAGACAGTGGAGCCCCCCCCAAAGATGGTTAATGGGACCTCTGCTTTTAAACTTTTTCATAAATGATCTAGAGTCAGGATGGTGAGCAGTGAGGTAGCCATGTTTGCCAGTGATACCAAATCATTCAGGGTGGTTAAAACAATAGTGTATTGCGAGGAGCTCCAAGAGAATCTCTCCAAACTATGTGAATGCAGTGTAAAATGGCAAGTGTAAATCAATGCAATCAAGTGTAGCTATGCATACTGGGGCAAAAAGTCCTAACTTCACATATACGCAAGTGGGGGTCTGAACTGACTGTGAATGACCAGGAATGAGACCTTTGAGTCATAGTGGATAGCTCAGTGTAGATGCGGACAGCAGCAGCTGTGAAAAAGGCAAATTCCATGTTAAGGATCATTAGGGGAAAATGTGTACATGATCTGCCAGGCAGGGAGTCTCCTGTATGGTCAGAAGCATGATGTTTGTTTTTTTCCAGCAAAAGCTGGGATTGTTGAAAATCAGGCAAGTCTCTAGTATATTCCTGTTGTTTTGATTCTGCAGATAACTTGCTACTTCCTGTTTTCAAAGCAGAAACAATCTTGGGCCATCAGAGAGTTCAGCTCTTCCTGGGGAAATGGGGCAAACACCCCTTCAGCAAGGTTTTGGACTTAAATAATTCTGCATTAAATGCAACAGATATAATGGAGCTGAGTGAGTATTCATTTTGCTATACTGAAAGCTCTATCAGCATATTTTCCTCCTAGTAAATGGCTTCAGAGGTGTTGTTAGGTACTCAGGGCATAGGCCCATTTCATTACATATGATCATTTGTATGTATAGATGCAAATTTAGGCTGACTTTCTAAGGGAAGACACACACACACAGGGACTTACTCTAAGCTATGGGGTACCAATAGGATTTCATGGGCTCAGTACAAGATATGTAGATTGGACCTTCAACCCCACTTGCAATTGATTGACAACAACTGCTGCTTATTTGTTTATTATTTTTTAAAAATATACTCAATATAATAAACAATTATACTGTTTAATAGGCTCCTTTTAGGAGGAAGGGCAGGATATAAATTTAATCATAATCATCTCTAAACAATAAAAAAGGTTTAGTTTTGGGTACATCTCATGATTAGCAAGGAGAAGAGCTTAACCACAGTCTGTATTGTGCATTGTGTACTGCCTTCAAGTCGATCCCGACTTACGGCGACCCTATGAATAGGGTTTTCATGAGGCTGAGAGGCAGTGACTTGCCCAACGTCACCCAGTGAGCTTCATGGCTGTGAGCACCTGCGTGTTTCTGCGGTCCTGGTGAGCCATAGTTGGGCTGACTGCGTCATGCAAACTAGGCCCAACCTAGAAGCCCCTCTGGAATTAGACTTCATTGGCTGTATTTGCATATCAAAGTTTAGCGTTACAAGAACGAACCTGGAGCTCACATGCTGCACACAACTGTTATCAGCTTAGCCTTAAAATATCACAACCCCTCACTTCACAGATGTGGGAGAGCTACACAGTTATATATTAGATGATAATAATAGTACCTTGCTCAAGAACATTACTTTGCATGCATGCATACATGCTGTCCTCACCCTATCAACAGTGCTTTATCCGTCACTCTGCTTTTTTCTCTAGTTGCCATAATACCTTTGCTGCCAGAACTGGAGGAGATTGATCTTTCCTGGAATGATTTCATAGGAGGGACATTAGAATCTCTCACCCTTCAGTTCAAACACCTGCAAGAGCTAAAAGTCCTCCGACTGAACAACTGTAGACTCACAGCCAAGGATGTTGCATTTTTAGGTATCATCCAGTAGTCACATAGCTTACACCAACAAGTTGTTACAATGGGTTATTTCGTTAGAGATGTGGGTGAATTATGCCATACACAGATTTCTAATCTTGATTTGGAGGAATCTAGCCCTACAGATTCCCCCCCCCCTTTTAGACTAAACCTCAGAATGTCTTTGGTATTTGGCTGACTTAAAATGGAGCTGAATTTGGACCTTGAGGTCACTTACCAATGGCCATGGAAGATGGCCAGATGCTACAAGAGGGGTGAGAGCCCATTTCAGCAGTTTTTATATAATATATGGTGTGGGCGGGGTGATGTGAGATGGCATTGTGATGCGGATGATGCCATGTGGCTACCGCACAAAACTTGCATGCATGAGCAGCACCAAGTCTACAATAAACTGCCATGGGTAGAGACACCCAATCACTGCAGAAGTGCAGAAATTGGATGCTTCCTCCATCCCACTGCCACAAATGTCAAGGGCTGCATACACACGATTATTATTATTATTATTATTATTATTATTATTATTATTATTATTATCCACCCCTCACCCAGAGGTCCCAGGCTGGGGGGGGGGGCAAATAGAGGAACCCCCCCGAGCAGTACTTTGCTCCCCCCCAGGATTTTTTTGGGAAAATTGTCTTTTCAATTTGTGACATAACAGACAATGACAACCTCTATTTAAAGAATGATAGCATTTAAGAACAGGAGCAAGTTAAGAATTAGACCCTCTGAAAAATTCAGTGAATAAGGCAGGGCAAACACACAACAAACGCCTCATCTGAAAGAGCCCCCCGAAGTCTGTTCACTCAAGACATTCCCTGACTGAGGGTGGATTTTTCATTATCACAATTATACTAATAATTACTTAAGTGATCCTGAAAAAAACAGCCAGTATAATAACATGACTCTTGAAGAGTTAAATATTAGAACTTTGTATTATGGGCTAGAGTTAGACTGCACCCCTTAGACTTGACTTTGCTCTGTTTTTCATTTTCATTTTCTGTTGTGTTCTCTGCCCAACCAGCAATAAAGAAGCATGTTTGTTTGCCTGCAGTAAGAAGTAAAAGTTTGTTTATTCTACATTTATTAAAATGAGTAGAGTAGAATTTAGTGGTTATTACTAAGGGTTAAATAAGGAAAAAAATTAAAGTTATCTGAAAAATAACTGCCCTTTACTCTTTTAAAGCACTCACTATACTCACAATCATAATGGCTAATTTTCTTCTTCTTTTTCTTGATTTGCTTGATGGCAAAGGACAAAAACAGCCCTAGAGGAATAGAAATATTGCTGTGTACACTACAGTTAGTTAGCTGACTGGCTGATTTTCCCAATATGTGCAGCTCAGCATGAGGCCTTTTCAGGGCTTCTGGACAGAAAAAAAATCAACCCAACAACCAGTTAAAAATAATCCAATTACTTTCCACAATTAGTTTCCAATTGCTTAGTTCGTCTTTTATATAGCAGCCAGCTAAAAGGTTTTCCCTTGATTGCCCAACAGGAAGGAAAATCTAAAGGCCAGGACCAAGACTAGAAGGAGGGACTCTCAAGGAGGAGTTAACAAACACACCCTATTGCATTCATTTTCTCTGCCCTTCCCTACTTGTAGCATGAACAAGTTTGTTTTTCAGGTGAAATCTAAACTGAGATACCTAATGTAGCATCAAAGCCAAGCTCAGGAGCTCACTGTCTTTAACAAAGTAGTTCAGTTCATGAGGAATCAGTACATAGGGACAGACCAGGGGTGAAAGAGGATTGTAGCTATAGGCAAAGTCAACCTTTTGAGCCTGGTATTCCTGGGGATCTCTCAAAAAAGTGTGAAACAATTCAACAGATTAAACTTCATTCATGTAAGTTAGCACGCTCTCTGGACGGAGAAGGAGCAAAGGGAAGGTTACTGCCTTTCCGTTCCCCTGGCCTGGCCTGGCCCTCACATGCTCTCCACCAGTGAGGGATGGGGGATTGGCTGGTGCTATGCACCTCTACGCCCCACCTAGAAATGTGGCTGCCCCATTAGGTAGTGAAGAGTATTGTTGTTTTCTTCTTCATTCAAATCAATACATAAAATGGTACCACTTATTCCAGATCTTATTTACAGGGGAAGCACTTGAAGTCATTCCTCACCTTGAAACACTGGATGTATCATGGAATACCAACATTGGTGGGAGGCTTTTCCTTCTCGTCCAAAAAATTCCCAAAGGCCATAAGCTCAAAACACTAAAAGTGACAGATTGTACTCTAACACCTGAAGATGGTGAATCACTAGGTAAGAGTCCATTGGCTTAATGATGCAACAGCTTTGAATACAGTTTTAGCATTGTGTTATTTTGTTTAGACATCAAACAAATGCCACTTGATTGTGATTTTAAACCTGCTGCATTTGAATGCATTAAAGAATTTGTGTGAAAACTGGCAGATGGCTCTCTGGGGCTTATGGGTTAGGAAGGCTCAAATATGGTTCATCAAGTGCATGCCCTCATTTAACAATATGGCCCTGGTTTCCAAATCATGGAGGTCTAGGTTCACATTTGAGGTCAGCCCTTCAACTTACTCTGGCTTTGAACAAGTAACTATGGTCAGGTTTTACATATGTCGTGTGGGAAATGATGACACCTTATCTCATTGGTTTCTTGTGCTGATGAATAAGAGGAAGGCACAATATCAAAGAGAAATTACTAAAAACCTGTAGCCAAAGTTAAAGTTGGTTTGAACAAATCAATATGCGAAATTCAGAATCCTCTGTCTTGCAGTATCCAAAGGGCCTTTCTTTATATGTGATGAACACCAGTTATATTGGCCAGATTCCATTTTTTAAAAATATAGCCAAATTCCATTCTGAGAGTCAGCAAAGCTGTCAGCATTTCCTTCTCTGTCATTGACAGTAGGGGGGGGGGAAATTCTGTATACCTCTCTGAGGTTACCTCAGTGATTAACCATCATTGGCACTACCGATGTGAAGGCCTGGGAAAAACCCCAGGAAAAGGGTTTTTTTAAAAAAATAATACAATTTTTCCCAGGCCTTCACATCTGTAAGCACAGAGGTGGAAACGTCATAGTAGTGTATGTTTCTCTGATTGGCTTTTGACTTGGCAGTCTCTAAGGATTGGCAAGGTATTGATTGATTCATGTTTGTCTTAAAGCATGGGAGAACAACCTTTTCCAGATCCTGAAAAGGTTAGGTTTTGAGGTATGTGCAGAATCTTATCTCTCCCCCTTACCACCTACCCCAAATAATGCACATTCTTATTGATGTATTCATAAAGGGTATGTGGTTGTTCTGGGGAGTCCAGACACTGTGTAGCAGCAGTCATCTTGGACACTTTGAAATAGCCTTAAGAAGGATGTTTAGAAACTGGATAACTAAAATGTGTGCATGGCTTGTCCATGTATTTATCATGAGACAAAGAAAATGTGCTTTGTAGCTGAATTTAGAGCTATGCTCATATTGTTTGAATTCCAGGTGCCCTGATTTTCTAATAATAAACCTGTTTTTAATTTCTTGCATTACCCTGCCATTAACCAATCTGAATATGTCATGAGGACCAGCCTATTCCCTGCCTTCTTTTCAGCTCAACTTCTAAACAGGATCCACAGCCTAGAAGTACTGGATCTATCAATTAACAAAAATATAGGATTTAGTCTGAAGAGTATTGCCCAGGAACTAAAACATGTGTCAGGCCTGAAAGTACTTAATTTGAACATGTGTGGCTTAAAACAAGATGGATTCCATTGTTTTGGTAAGTGCAGGTCTTGATTTGGGAGCTGGGATTTAAAAAAATTATAGTTAGTGTTTGCATAGAATTTATGAATGTTTGAAATATCTCATGTGCATTATCTTCTTGTAGCCCTTACAGCAACCCGTAAGGTATATGAATATTATTATTCGTATATTACAGATGAGAAACTAAGGTTGAGAAGCAGTGGTTTGTTGAGTGAGTTCATGATAAAGGGAAGATTCAAACTGGTGACTTCCTGATCCATATGCTATATCAGCTCTCTTTTAGACTGAAATCTGTAAAATTAAGGCTGCAAACCTAACCCTACTTACCTGGGAGTAAACCCAGCTGCATTCAATAGGACTTACGTCTGAGTAGACATGATTGGGATTGTGTTTAGTTCCTTAATCAGAAGTATTCAGAAATCACATTTAAGTTTGCAATTTGTACATTTTCAAAATTCAGATTTAAATTTGAATGATGGGTGTTTTAAAACATATTTGTCAACATCCATAACTGAGAACTTTGAAATAAATGTGAATTAAATTAGGAAAACATACAAATGCAAATTTAAAAATTTGCTAAAAAATGTTTCCCCATATGTGCTTCAGCTCTACTTATCAATCAGATCTTTGGCAGTAATATTTCTAAGTGTCATTTGAAAATGTTTGAAATTCAGTATATGAAATTTGAATCCTGAAATTTGCAAAATTTCAAAATTTGTTTGATTTTTATTTTATGTTTATAGCCAACTTCTGCCATTGAAGGAATGTGGGAAAGGACTAAAGGGGTTTAAGAGCAAATTGCCTTGGTGGCAAATTGATTATTGACAACTTGTCTTTATGTGCCAATATAATTTCAGCCAGCGCCCTGCAACACTTACTGGAACTAAGAAAATTAGATGTGTCATGCAATAAAGAGATTGGAGGAGGTTTTGGGACCTTAGCAGCTTATTTGGCTGGCCTACATAACCTAGAAATCCTGGATCTTCATCAGTGTTGTATTACAGAAGAGGACATGACAGTTTTAAGTAAGATACTGTAGAATAATTTAACTGTGGAATTGTTTTTGTAGAATCATTACTGTAATTTAATTGGAAGGGGCAATAAGTTATCTCACCATCACACAAAAGTGTGACTGAATAATCTCTCCCTCTGACTCAGAGATGGGGAACTTCTGGCCCTCTAGTTGTTGCTGGACTACAAATTCCACCATCTCTGATTATTGGCTGTGCTGGATGGCACTGATAGGAGTGCAGTCCAACAACATCTAGAAGGACACAGGTTTCCCAACCCTGCTGTAGCTCCTCACAAATCAGCTTACGTGATCTAGATTGCAATGCACAAGATGCAGAGACCAGTGCCTTTGCAGAAAGTTGCAGCAAGGCTAGCCAATGTGGTGCCTTCCAGATGATGACTTTTAACCCCCATCATCCCTGACCATTGGCCATGTTTACTGGGATTGATGGGAGTTAGAGTACAACATCTGAAGGCTTCTTCTTAGCAAAATAACAAGCCCACGTCTCAAGTAAGCAACAGAACTTGTCCAGCCCAGTATTGTCTGACAGCAACTGTCCTTCAAACATCTTTTCTAACTTGTTACTATGCAGTGGTGGCTGGTGGCTCCATGTCAGCGGGGCAGTGGAATCTGCTCTTAGTTTTACTCCAAACTTTCAAGGAGCTGTCCAATGTGCTTTCAGTTCCATGAAAGTTCAGACTAAAACCTGGTGCAGATTTCACTACCCCACTGACATGGAGTCACCAGCCACCACAGCTACTATGAACTTTTAACCTAACACAACAAGGTAATTAGAATCTCAGAGCTTACGGGCAGCACTTTCTCCCCTAATACCAGTCAGATGCGGGTTTTTTAACCAAAAACTCCTGATCCTTAGAACAATTAGAATTGTATCTTGAGTTGAAAATTTCAGAAGGCAGGGGAAACTTTCCACCATTCTAATGTCGGACTTCATGCTCCTAGATCTCACTAACCAGGGCTGGCAAAAATGCACATTAAGAAGTTATAAGCACTGATTACAAAAGTTTGATTTGTTTCTACTAGGGATGCAACATAGTCTATTAATCAATTAGAATAATCTGTTTTAGAACTCTGGACAGCAGATTTTAATTTATATATAAAACATAAATAGGACCTGCAACAGAATGCTGCACTGTGCCCCTGGTGTCACAGCTATGGCTCTCATTTCATTCCTGTCTCCTCTTTTTCTCCTTTGAACTTGTTGCTTGATCTGCCTCCTCTCTGCTTCTAGGAACACAGGCAGCTGCCTTATACTGAGTCAGACCATTGGTTCATCTAGCTCAGTATTGTCTACACTGACTGGCAGTGGCTTTCCAGAGTTTCAGGCCTGGGGCATTCCCAGCCCTACCTGGAAATGTTGGGGATGAACCTGGGAACTTCTGCATGCAAGGCAGTTGCACTGTCCCTGAGCTATAGCCCTTCCCCTTATTTTTGTCTCTTCTGTATTCCCCGAGCTTTCTCACCTCTACCCCCCAATCTGATGCTATTCTTTTTGTTGTCTTCTCCTCCCTGCACACATAGCTCAGAGCCAGTGCAATCATTCTCCTGCAATGGTCAAAGTGTGGCTCATGCTGAAATTGGACAGCATGGTAGACTGATGCCCTCACTTTCACGTTTGCTCCCTGCTCTTTCCTTCTTCCCAGCACAAATGCACAAATCTACAGTACTTTGCTTTTCCACTTTTTTGGAAAGGGTGGAGGAAGGTGGGGTTGGCCCCTTGCAAACATTTTTTATTTTTTTTTATACTTCTGCAAACTTCACCCAAGCATGAAGATATAGTATCTCCTTCTTGCTTCCTGGTGTGGATGTTTTGGCTACAAAATGTTTGGCATGGCCAGACGGAATTCATCACTTAGAGGGAGTGAAATTAGTACTTATAAAATCTGCAGACAGCAGTCACTACAGTATCTGTGGCTGCTGCAATATGTGGGTGCATCATCTAAAAACAAAATCAAACTTTGTTTCAAAAGTATATTCATATGCAAATATATGCAGATTTAATAAATTAATTGGTTAAGATTTCTTTAATTGTTCAAATAATGTAGGAAATTCATATCCAGGGAAAGAGGGTGATACAGAAGAATGGAAGAAAAGGACATATTTGAATATGTTTAGCTGCTTTCTGGAATATGGTTGACTGTGGAGAATTATTATTACAGTGCCTCTGTGCTATTGATATTTTTGCAGCCCAGATAATACCTCTTTTGTCAAGTCTTCAAGAGTTGAATTTATCATCAAACAAAAGTGTTGGGATGTCTTCCAATCACCTTCTTAGCAGGCTCCGATTTTTACCAAAACTGAAATCTGTGCTCCTCAGCCATTGCTCTTTAAGGCATGACTCATTCACATCTTTAGGTAAGAATATTTCTTAAAGTGATTTTGGCTTTCATTACCTATACATCAATCTTCTGAATTCACAGTCCCAATATATTAACTGGGCATGGATATCAAATGAGAAGAAACAGCAATGGAAGTAACATTCCCAAGAACATTCATCACCAGGAAGTGCATTACAGGACCATCTACTCTCCTTAGGCTTGATATAATCAACCCTATCAGTACTTCATCCTAGAATGTATGGAAATGGGAATAACAGTGCAGTCTCTACATAGGAGAATACATTGGTTTGAAGAGCTTCTCAGTATTAGACTAGCATCCTTCCATTAAAGAGTTTTTGCTAGAGAGAACCTTGTCTTCACATAATACTTAACAAGCCCGGTGCCAGTGGCTGGGAGGGTGGAGCTCCCACTCCATAGTCCCCACCAGCATAGGGTTGTGGACCACAACTGGACAGTGGCACAGCTTGCAGAGCAGGAGCTGTGCTCTCCTAGCCAGTATCACCCCAGCACATGCTCACAGCTGGCAGGTGCTTAAATACACCCGGTTGCTTCACCTCACATGTTAGCGAGCATGCCTGCCATCACCCAAGGTGGCATGCATGCATGCTGATGGACAATGTGGTGCAACCAGGCATATTTAAATGTGTGCACACACATGTGGAGGTTGGAGACCCGGGGTGGGCTGGTGCCAAGGCACCGGGCTGTTGCCAGCCCTGATAATTATAGCTTTTCCAGTTTTCTCTTTCCCAGTTGGACTTATTATTCATTCGTTCATTCATTCATTCACTAAAAACAAATTATAGCCTACCCTTCAAATAGATTCCTAGGGCAGCGTACAATACTAAATCAAAAGTACAATAAAAGCATTTAAAAACATAAAACACTATAAACTAAGAGCAGCATGTTTTGCCAGTGTCCAAACAATCTCTTATCCCCTTTCAACAGCAATACTTTTGGTACTCTTAAATCAGTTAATTAGTTTATAGAGCAATTGGCAACTTTTTTTTGCTTTCTTTAAGTGTATGTTGCAGTAGTCTTTTTTTTTTAAACACATCTGCTTTAAAACAATACTCCATCATCAGACACTGTGTAGGTTTGTTCCTATCATTGCACTGCCTATTTGTTTTTCCCATAAAAAAAGAAGTTGCTCTCTGATTTGGAGACCATCCAAATATGCACACTGCAGAAATAGAGCATCGCACGGTGAAGGTTAGGCATGCTGAAGTCCTATTCAGATCAATGGCACTTTATGCCCATAGGTAATGCTTATCTGTAATGCATTTAACCCATGCACTCATAACTTTCTCTAGATTATTTCTATGGTGTGCAGTTAAGGGTTGGTGTATACAAAACAGCCACCATATGGAGGCCACCTGAAACTGCATCCTTGAAAGCTGTTGTATAGAGCAGCTTGCCATGTCAATTGGGAGATTTTATCCACAACAGAGCATTTTCCTTTGACATTTAATGTGGCAGAGAGAAAATCCCTTAGCTCGTATGACAATCTGCTGCATGTGAACACCATTCTGGATAGTAGATTTAGTACAGGTTAGGGATGGGATCCGTTGGCCAGTGCTGGTTCAAAAGCATTCTGTTGACCTGACAGGCCAGTATCAATTCCAGTTTGTTCTTTGTCCACTAGCTGCTGCTTTACAGATCCACTTTTTCCCTTGCAAAAAATATTGATATTAATATAGATATTTTAAAGAAAATATTGATAGTTGTAAAGGAGCTATTAATATTTTGAAAGGAAATATTGCTAAATGAAACAAAATAATAAAATTGTTCTTAATATTGATATGTTAGAGGTAGATTTTTTTTAAAAAAAAACAGTTTTTGAAAATAGCCGCAGAAGGGAGGAGAATGTTGGAAAAGTTCTGATCTGATTTGTAGATTTGCAGTTAGATGCAGAGAATTGTGTGTCTCTGTGGACCAGGCCTATTTATTTCAATAAGCACAAGATGCTGTTGCTAATCTTTTCAGCCGAGGCTGCCCTTCACCTTCCTGAACTGGAGGTATTGGACATTTCTTGGAATAAATGCGTTGGCGGGAACCTAAAGCTGATTTTGAAAGTGCTAAACCTTGGAGCCAAGATCCAAGTGTTAAGACTAAGCAGCTGCAGCTTGGTGGATGAGGACCTGGCTGGCCTTGGTTGGTATAAATTATATTTCCCTTCTCCTTAGTACTTATTTTTACACTGCTGTTCAGAGCTGACTTGCTCATAGGACACAAAAGAGTTTTCCCCCAATGGGAGGAAATTTGGCCAGTAGTAGGTTTTCAAATAGGATATCTCGCCTTATCTATTTGCTTTACAGCGGACTTAACCTCAGTAGCCTATTGATTATGGAAGGGGAAGAGGAAATCTGAAAGGTATTTTAACAATGCTTATACAGAGCAATGTTAACAATGCAAAGCAATGCTCACTATAAACTTGTTCACACTTTACACTGAACGCAAGTACAAGCTGTCTATACAAATGAACAAGTGTTTGTGTGAAAGGGTGTACCGATTTGTACAACTCAATTATATTGCACATTGGTTCAGACTCTACACTCATTCAATATTACACATGAATACCTATATCAGTGTATAGGTCAACTATTGTGTACAGAGACTATACACTCATTGAACGTAATGTGTGAACATCCCTAATCTCATTTTTCTGTATGATATTCTTCCCCCCAAAGTACCATCCCCCCTTTTTAATACAAAAATCCATTCACAATTTTACTTTTAAGCCCAATGTTACCTACTGATGGACTAATTATTTATTTCAGCCCTGGTCATCCAAGCTGGGCATCTGGCTCAACTACAGGAACTAGACCTTAGTTATAACAACCAAATCTCTAACGAAGGATGGGCAACATTCTGTCAAGACTTAGTTGCGCTCAAGCAGCTTTCTGAATTGGATGTCAGCCATCAGCCATCATCACGCGGTGACTGCGGGGAATGGTTTGGCAAACTCTTGGCTGCCTTGCTGAAGCTGCCCCTGTTCACAGAGCTAGGACTGCAAGGCTGGATACTTTCCGAAGTTCAGCAAAAACAACTGGAATGTTTTAATCGGAACAATGAACGAAATGTTCACTTTGACGTTTGGTATGGAGCATGACACTTTGTGCTAGCATGCGAGTCAGCAGCTGGTGGCCCAGTGACACACGGCTCCTGCAGCCTTACCTGACAGAGTGCCATGGGGCAGAGAGAGAGAAAGAGGCAAAAGACAGCGAGGTATTTCTTGCAGATTTGAGATACTGAAGTCCCGATTACTGATCAGTGCTAATCCAACTCAGCCCCTCCTTGTGTTTCTAAGAATATAAGACTTGCCTTGCTGGACAGTTTTCCCTACCAATGGGAATTTGTGGCTTGAGCACTAGAAAAATATTCTCTTGATCTGTGAAAATGATTTTCCATGCATTCTTTTTGTTTGCTGGCTTGTATTTATTCCCTTGGCACTTTAAGGTGTCACTTAACAGGACTATTTCTTCTTGCCCTTGCCCTTTCCTTTGCCTTTCCCTTTTTTTTCTTTCTCCTTGCCTTTCTTCTCTTTCTTCTCTTTCTTGACCTTCTTGATCATTTTCAGGACCTCGGCAAAGGCTCCAATTCCTTTGCGTACCATTAGGCCACGCCACCATGCCTGGACCTTAGGGGCAGAAAAAAAGCACCCACATAAACATTAATTTTTTTTTTTCATTTTTAAACCGCCCATAGCGAATAGCTCTCTGGGCAGTGTACAAAAGATTAAAAATACAGAAAATACAAAATATCACAATAAATAAACAGAAACAAAGAGATTTAAAATTGTAACATTAAACACATTAAAATACCTGGGAGCAAAGCCAGGTCTTAACCTGGCGCCGAAAAGATAGAAGCGTCGGCGCCAGGCGTACTTCTTCGGGGAGGCTATTCCACAGTTCGGGGGCCACTACAGAAAAGGCCCTAGATCAAGTAACTGTCCTCCGGGCTTCCCGATGGATTGGTACCCGGAGGAGGGCCTTAGACGCTGAGCGAAGTGACCGGGTCGGTTCATAGCGGGAGAGGCGTTCCACAAGATACTGCGGTCCCACGCCGTGTAAGGCTTTATAGGTCAAAACCAGCACCTTGAATCTGGCTCAGAAGCAAATAGGTAGCCAGTGCAAACGGGCCAGAACAGGTGTTACATGCGCTGACCGGCTGGTCCTCGTCAGCAGTCTGGCTGCTGCGTTTTGCACTAGCTGAAGCTTCCGAACTGTCTTCAAGGGCAGCCCTACGTAGAGCGCATTACAGTAATCCAACCTAGAAGTTACCAGAGCATGAACAACTGAGGCGAGGTCATCCCTGTCCAGATAGGGGCGTAGTTGGGCTACCAACCGAAGGTGGTAGAACGCATTCCTTGCCACCGTGGCCACTTGTGCCTCCAGAGACAAGGAAGGATCAAAAAGAACCCCAAGACTACGAACCTGTTCCTTCAAGGGGAGTGTAACCCCATCTAGAACAGGGTAAGCATCCACCATCTGGGCAGGGAAGGCATTCACCAACAGTGTCTCAGTCTTGTCTGGATTGAGTCTCAGTTTATTAGCTCTCATCCAGTCCATTATCGCGGTCAGGCAGTGATTCAGCACATCCACAGACTCACCTGTAGAAGATGAAAAGGAGAAATAGAGCTGCGTGTCATCAGCGTACTGATGGCAACGCACTCCAAAACTCCTGATGACGGCACCCAGAGGCTGCATGTAGATGTTAAAAAGCATGGGGGACAAAACCGACCCCTGAGGGACTCCACAATGGAGAGTCCAAGGTGTCGAGCAATGTTCCCCAAGTACTACCTTCTGGTGACGATCCGCCAAGTAGGAGCGGAACCACTGCCAAGCAGTGCCTCCAACTCCCAACTCCGCGAGTCTCCCCAGAAGGATACCATGGTCGATGGTATCAAACGCCGCTGAGAGATCAAGGAGAATCAACAGAGTCACACTCCCTCTGTCCCTCTCCCGACAAAGGTCATCATACAGGGCAACCAAGGCTGTTTCAGTGCCAAAACCAGGCCTAAAACCGGATTGAAACGGATCCAGATAATCGGTCTCATCCAAGAGCACCTGGAGCTGACCGGCAACCACCCGCTCCAGAACCTTGCCCAAAAAGGGGACATTTGCCACCGGTCTATAGTTGTTCAAGTCATCTGGGTCTAAGGAAGGTTTCTTTAAGAGAGGTCTTACTACTGCCTCCTTGAGGCTACTAGGGACTACTCCCTCACTCAAGGAGGCATTTATCACTTCCTTGGCCCAGCCGGTGGTAGTAGTCCTGCTAGCCTTCACTAGCCAAGATGGACAAGGATCTAGAGCAGACGTGGTCGCCCGCACCAATCCAAGTACCTTGTCCACTTCCTCAAGCTGCACCAACTGAAACTCATCCAATAATGAAAGACAAGACCGTGTTCTGGACACTTCAATGGATTCGTCTGTCATAACATCGGAATCTAGGTCCCTACGGATGCATGCAATTTTATTTTGGAAGTGCCCTGCGATGTCGTTACAGCGAGCTTCAGATGTTTCAATAGTATCTCGAGGACCAGAATGTAAGAGTCCTCGTACAACCCTAAAAAGCTCTGCAGGGCGGCAGAGAGATGTGCTGATAGAGGCAGCGAAGTGAGACTTCTTCGCCGCCCTTACCGCTTTTATATACGACTTAGTAGAGGCACTTACCAAAGCATAACTGCATCCGTCTGGAGTTCGTCTCCATCTGCACTCCAGCCTCCTTCTCTCTTGCTTCATCACTCTCAGCTCCGGGGTATACCACGGAGCTGTATGAGCTCTGCATTGAAGAGGGCGCGCGGGAGCAATCGTGTCAATAGCCCGGGCCATCTCCGTATTCCACAGTTCGACCAAGGCCTCGACAGGAGCGCCAGTACTATCAGCTGGAAAAACTCCCAGAGCCGTCTGAAAACCAATAGGATCCATAAGCCTCTGAGAGCGGACCAACTTAATAGGTCCCCCACCCTTGCAGAGGGAAAGAGTCGTTGTAAGTCTAAAACTCAGCAGGCAGTGATCTGTCCATGACAATGGAGTAGATGAAAAACACCCCACCTCCAGATCACCATTTCCATGACCAGTGGCAAAGATCAAATCAAGAGTATGACCCGATACATGCGTTGGGCCAGTAACAAATTGAGACAGCCCCATGGTTGTCATGGAGGCCATGAAGTCCTGAGCCGCCCCAGATAGAACAGTCTCGGCATGAATGTTGATGTCCCCCAATACCACAAGTTTGGGGGACCTCAGCAATACCTCCGAGACTATCTCTGTCAGCTCAGCTAGGGAAGCTGGTTTAAAAATCAGTTGTTTGTAGGGATGGGAGAGGAATTTGTTCAGTCTACTTTTTGCAACAACCTGACCCATTTTGATGGCTCTGAACTTGTTCACAGTTTAGAATACAACTCCTGATCAGATGGCACACTTCTCTGGATTTTACAGTGCAGTTTTGGTATGCATGAAGTTTGCATAAAAAATTATATTTCATGGTAAAAATGTGTATATTATAAGGGAATGCATTGAAAATCACTGAAAAATATGTATTTTAGGGGAATGGTGTATAATAATGCATACAATTTAAATGCGAACTTTTTATGGATTCTTTCCAAAAAATCACACAAAACAGGATGGAACAGACCTATGATCAAGTGGTAGCAAAAATGTAATGGGATAGATTTAGGATGATCTATCCATCCCTAGTTGTTTGCCCCTTTAAAGGCCTGCCAGTCTTAAGGGAGAGGCAATGATCTGACCCTGGAAAAAATAAATGGCTTCAGTCCAATCCTAGAGTTTGTTGGAGCCAGGGTACTCATGTGCACCTTACATTTAAAGCTATATTATACCACTTTAAACAGTTATGTCTTCCCCCAAAGAATCCTGGGAACTGTATGTTAAGGATGCTGAGAGTTGTTTCGGAGACCCCTGTTCCCCTCACAGAGGTACAGTTTTCAATCGATCCCACTTCCCAAGGAATTCTGGCAACTGTAGCTCTGTGAGGGGAATAGAGGTCTCCAAGCAACTCTCAGCATCCTTAGCAAAGTTCGCTCAGGAAGAGCACCACCAAACCAATCTTCCCCTTTCCCAGGCTCTCACTCTGGGTAGATTAGAGGCCATATTCCCCTCACAAAACTATAATTCCCAGAGTTCCTTGGGAAGAGGGATTGACTGTTAAACCACTCTGAGAATTGTAGCTCTGTGAGGGGAAGAGGGGTCTCCTAACAACTCTCTGTACCCTTAACAAACTATACTACCCTGGATTCCTTGGGGGAAGCCATGTCTGTTTAAAGTGGCATGATACTGCTTTAAATGTATAATGCCGATGGGGCCAGTAAGTCAGCCTTTTGGCAACCTAATGCCCTCTAGATGTTTTGTATTGGGGCTGATGGGAGCTGCAGTCCAAAAAATCTGGAGGGCACCAGGTTGGAGAAAGCTGCTGTATATTGTTCACTGGGAACTCTCCAAGGTGCTGCTATTACCAGCCTACCTTGCCCCACAGGCTTTTTGTCCAAGTTCAGACAGGTCACTCTGCCACCTGACCATTCTTACTCCTTTCACCCATTGTTTTGGCATGTTACCCTTGTGCTTTTCTCTATGCCCCATCTTCCCCACATTTCTCTAATACCATGTCATGCCAATGTACCTAGAGATAATATACCCTGAATACTAGAGGCTCTGACAGGGTATCTGCTAGCTTGCTTCCATTATTTAAAATCCTATGGGCTACCCACAGTTTAATTAAATGTTTACTACAACATGCTACGTGCTGCTCTTTTTTGTGATCTGTACCTTTATGGCCAAGGCCTTATGTCGTCTTGCCTCTCGTAAGTACTGCCATATGGCTGGCAGCCCTTGGTTAAAGACTTCTACTGGTGGGTCCATCATAGGATTTCCTTCAAGTAAGAGAACCTGTAGTTTCTCTAGACTATCCAAATTCTCCGGGACTTGAAACAACTGGTTGTTATGAACGAGTAGTTTTTGCAAACCTAAACACACAGAATCATAAAGGTGAAATGTTCCATAAGCAACATCCATTTTATCTTTACTTGCAAGCTAAACATTTTTAAAATTACAAGTGCTGAACTACCCAGGTTTTTTTGTTTTTAATAATCCTCAAAAATAAGCTCAGTTGGAGTCAGGCGGACTCTAAACTCCTTAAGCATCAAGCAGCTTAGAGCAGGGAAAGGGAATCTGTAGACCTCCAGATGTTGTTGTACTCCCGTTCCCATCAGCCTCAACTAGCATTGCCAATGGTCAAGGATGATGGTAGCTTGTAGTACACCAACATCTGGAGGGCCACATTCCCCACCCCTTAAAAATTGCCTAGGGGAGTAATTCCCAAAGAGTATACTGTGAAAGGGTCAGAAACCTAGCTGAGCATTACAGCCCATGATCTCCCACCCATTTGGTAAGAGGAGGTCAGCAGGGATGAGGAAGGTAGATGGCTCAGGGTCAAAATGAAAAAGGGCTGTAGCTAAGTGGTAGAACATCTGCTTTGCATGCAGAAGGTCCCATATTCAATCTCTGGCATCCCCATGTAGGGCTGGGAAAAACTCTTGTCTGAAAACCCTGGGCAGCCACTGCCACTCAATGTAAACAATACTGAGTTAGATGTATCAATGGTATGAGGTGTCTTCCTGTGCCTACTATAACTTGTAACTCCCAATTACGTTTAGTTTTATACATCAGGCAGGCCTAGGGTTGCGAGGCTCAGGGCCTGAAAATGATTCTGTATCTTTAAGAGAAGAGAACATTCAGCCAAGGGCAGGTGTTCTTGGAGGCTGGGCCTAGCAAGAGGTCTTCTGTATCTTTAAAAGGTGTGCAGGCGGAAGGGAGAATTCCACCTTGTGGTTTTTCCCATTACAATGTTGCAAGAACACCTGCACTTGGCTGAATTTTCTTTTCTCTTAAAGATACAGAATCATTCTCAGGCCCTGAGCCTGACAACCCTAGGCAGGCCATGTACCTTAGACATTTACAGTTTGTGCTCTGGCCTAGAACTGTGGTACTAGAACTTGGAAGTGACTTTGTGGATCATTGATTCTAATTCCCTGCAACAGCAGGATTCCTCAGACTTTAACTCAGGGTCACATCAATTCCATTCATTTAAAGCACCACTTTAATGGCTTCCCCCAAAGAATCCTGGGGACTGCAATTCATTAAGGGTACTGAGAGTTGTTAGGAGATCCCTCACAAAGCTTCAGTTCCCAGCACTGCAAAGTCACTCTGACGTCAAGCAACTTTACACTGAAAATGTGTTGCCAGCTGGTCACAACGGGTCCACATGGCAGGCACAATTATGTGCATTAACCAGTGTTTGGGCAACTCTGGAGCACGGCTTGCACCACTTGCACTTTAGTCTTCATCCAGCTTGCTTCACAGCCCAAGGTTTCCCAGAAGACCAAGAAATCACTCCACAGCACCAGGGAGGACGCTCCTACCACTTGTTTAATCTCGCCATCCCATAGTGAGACCAGGGCTTCAACAGGACTGTCATCATTCTCCACTGGCTACAAGCTCTGCCTTTGTGCAGAGTAGCCATTTCTTTACCTTGTAGATGGCATATGGAGTCAGGCAACTCTATAAGAAAGTTGTTGTGGCAGTCAAGTATTTCCAAGTTGTTCAACAAGCCTATGGTTGATGGAAGATATTCCAAACAGTTGTTCTCAAGGTACAGTTCTTTCAGGTTCTGGGGAAAAATGCATGTGTGCATTTGGTATATATACAGTACACGGAGACGCTCCTCTGTTGTCTGTAAGGTAATTTACAATTTAAGAAACACAAACTACCACTCTGTTAGAAGGAGAAGCCATCTCCAGTCATTTTTTACCCATTCTTTTTATAGGGGAAGGGGGTGTAGCTTAGTGGTGGAGCACATGCTTTGCATGCAGAAAGTCTCAGGATCAATCCCTAGCATCTCCAGGTAGGGCTGGGAGTATCCCCTGCCTGGAATCCTGGTGAGCTGCTGCCAGTCAGTGTAGGCAGTACAGAGCTAGATGGTCCAATGGCTCTGACTTAGTATAAGGCAGCGTCCTATGTTGTTCCTCTAGGGGCACACCAAAAGCAAAACAGGACCAAAAATTAAACAAGTGTGCTTTTTAAAGTGCCAGCTGCACTGCTTAAAATTGGACACACACACCATATAATATAATAAAGATCTCTAAGTGGTTTGCAATGAATATTTAGCTGGTTATTCTACCAGTTTCAACTTGCAACCATGTCTCTATCTCTACTAGAAAATTCAGCGTATGTTCTGCAAGCCTAGATCCAAATCTGCTACTGGAAGTACTCTCCCAAATCAAATAGCCCAACATTCTGTTCCACATGTGGTTTGGCTTGCATGGTTCTCTATCCTGTGGCAAAAAAAAAAATGCATTCCATATTTTGAGCATTAACTGTGAAAATACCCCAATTTTTAAAGACCTTGCCAATAGTTGGTGTTGTGAGGTACATGTGTACCTGATTTTAGGTTCCTGCTTGACCTGAAAGTACTAACAGGCATGCTGTATATCCTGTTTCTCTGGACCAAAGCACACATAATACCATCAACACAGTTAGCAATGGCATGGATGGTTTTTTAAAAGGTAAATTGCAGGTACAATGGGGTGGGGCACTCATCTGGATCGGACCCTGGCATTCCAAAGGTCACTGCTTCAATCCCTGTCATCTTTTGTTCAACAAGGGTCAGGTAGCAGGTGAAGGGAAAGACCTCTGCTGAGGACCCTGGACAGCAGCTGTCAGTCAAAGTAGACCACGAATGAGGAACCTGTGGCCCCCCCAGATGTGGTTGGACTCCATCTCCCATTCCCATTTAAAGTGGGACTTTAACCCTTCCCCATAGACACACACTGTGGTCCTGACTCCTGATCTAGATCCCTGCCACCTCCACTAACTGCACTGTGGGAGCAAGTCCCTTTGCAAATGCTGTTCCTTTCAGAGTCTTCTCGTAATCCAAATGTCTTAGAATGTGCGTGTCAGATTTCAGGTTTCTAGGTGATATAGAAGTGCCTTTAACCAATTTTGGGGCACGTTTTGTAGCAGAGATATAGGAGAGGATCCTAGGAGGGAGAGGGACTCAGGTGAAGACCACCTTACAGCCTGCTCCAGCTAGACTTCCCCCTGCTCCTCCTCCTCATAGGGCCATGTACTATCAACTGTGCTGTGGGAAGGATCCCAAATAAGACATCAGGACCTGCTCTGGTTGGCTCTCTCTGCCTACCACCAACTGCCCAGTGGGAAGGATCATGACAACCTTTTACAAGTTTATTGGGCGTGGGGTTTTTTTAAATGTAGTTTAATGTTACGTGCAAAATTTTGTACCCTGAAAGGTGGGAACATAAATTTAAGAATAATTGTAATGAATAATAAAAATAAACGTTACATTTTCAGACTTTTCTAGTTATCAAGGGGTCCTGAGCTACCTGTGTACCAAATCTCAATTCCCTATTTTGTTTTGTTTTATTTATTAAATGTATATTCCACCCTTCCTCCTGAGGGGCAAAACCCAACAAACACTTCAGTAATAAAATACAATTGACATTTCTAAAAATAATTTATAAACAACTTCCTTAAAAATTTCCAAAAACTACTTTAAAACTTCTTAAACACATGCACGCACACACACTATCACCTACTCTCACAGCTAATCATTTCAGGGTTGCCAGGAGCAGATCTTTTAGCTACCAAAAGCCTGGGTAAACACGAATGTTTTTAGATTCTTCCTAAAAGTTAATAACAAGAGAGACAGACATACCTCACTAGGAAGTGAGGGAACCACCACCGAGAAGGTCCTGTCATGGGCCACTGCCAACTAGGCAAACCCCAGTGGTAGCACTAAGAAGTGCAGGTGTGGCTTAACATTTCAGGATACAAGTTTAATCCCCCATTTTGAAAAAGGCAAATGTATTATTTTAAACTTTTTCTAATAATATGCACTTCTTGGGATTATCATGTGTCTACTTCAATAAGAAGCACCATAACAATTTTTCCAGTCACATCAGTCATTGCGTCAGTATGTGAGGTCCAAGCATCCATCCACCACAATATAAAATGCAGAAGTCAAAACAGATGACACCAGAAATCTATAGGATTTTGTCATTATGTTGGACAACAAGCATTCTTCTCTGTAACAGTGGCCCTTTCCTTATTCTCCTGAAGCTGCTGCAGTTGTAAGCCTGCAAGCAGGGCCACCATTCTGGAACCACAGGCACCTGCAAGCCTGCCAGTAAATATCCTTTCAAAATCCACAGTGCATGAGCTGAGGGGGCAGGGCACACACCTACAATTTTTTGCTCCTTTCTATTTTCTGCTGCTTTAGTTGTGCAGCCCTTTTGTGTTATGCTACATCCCTTATGGCAGCCATTTTGTGTTGCGCCACAATCCCACAGTTGCCTTTTAGTGTCATGTCAGACACACCCCACACACATATAGCAGCCATTTTGTGTTATGCAACACACCCCATGGCAGCCATTTTGTGACTGGCACCCACAGCACTTTGTCAAAATTCCAAATGGCCCCAATGGCACCAAAAGTTGGCAATCCCTACTATACATAATACGTTGACTGTGTATTCACACATATACATACCTCCTTGGACCACCAGGGAGAACTACTGCTGAGATCCAAACTTTGCTCATTTTATTACCTGTAACTTACTGATACTTTCCGGTAATTCTGTCAGTTTGATTCCGTTGTCTTGTCCCATGTACAGTTTCTCTAGTGATCCAATGTCAAATATTTCTTCAGGAAACCAGACAAACTTGTTGCCAGTCAGACTGAGGCATTTCAGCTTATAAAGCCTGAATACTGCTGGAGGTATCTTGACAGTTTATTCAAAACAGGAATTTTGAAACATATATATAAATTACAACACTCCACTACAAGTCAAAGAAATGAGCATGAACAATTATCTGCCCATAACAGGGTAAAACAACTGGATACAAAACTCCCTCTGACAAACCCCAAACCCCTTTTATTATTTTATTAATTATTTTATTTATTGAATTTCTATCCTGTCCTTCCTCCCACAGGAGCCCAGGTGGCAAACAGCAAAAAGTTAAAACTGTACAATGTAAAATCAAATAGGAACATATTTTTTTTAAAAATTAAAACCATCTAAAACCATTTAAAAGCAACCACCTACCCACACAGTTATTAATTTTACAGTTGCCATAGCCAGTATCACTCAGCCATCAAATGCCTGGATAAACAGGAATGTTTTTAAATTTCTCCTGAAAGTCAATCATGAGAGAGAGGCACACTGCACCAGGGAGGGCATTCCACAAATGGGGAACTACCACTGAGAAGGTCCTGTCACGGATCAATGCCTTCTTGGCAGGAGCCAGAGGTGGCACCACCAACAAAGCCCTCCCATGTTGATCATAGGGTCTGAGATGGTTCATATTGGGGAACTAGATACTTGGATCCCAAGCAGTTTAGGACTTTGTATGGTAGTACTAACACCTTGAATTGGGTTAAATACTTCACCGGTAGCCAGTGTAGTTTTCAGGACTAGTAACATATTGACCCATTGGGCTGCCCCACTTACGAACCTTGCAGCCACATTCTGCACTAGCTGAGGATCCGGGCCAGCTTCATGGACAGACCTACACAGAGTGCATTACAGGAGTCCAAGTGGGATATCACTAGAGCCTGGACAACTGAAGTCAGGCTATCCTGCTCCAGAAACGGCAGTAGCTGGCGAACCAGGCTAAGCTAGGTATAAGCACTCCTAGCCACAGAAGCCACTTGAGACTCCAGTGGTAAGTTGGAATCCAGGAGTACTCCCAGACTATGAGCTTGTTCCTTCAGGACAGGTTGTGCACCTAATTCCTGAACACATGAACCACCCACTGAGGATTGGGGATAAATCTGATTAAGTTTGCATTTCAAGGCAAATCTATTAAATTCACACTTTCCTAAACAACATGAGAATCGAAACATAGCCTTCCTTCGAAATTCACACAGCTTCAAATTTTGTGATGCAGTCTGCCAAGCAACCAATGTTTACAAAATGCATATAGGATAAAATGTGCATAAAAATGAATATATGAGTGAAAATAACATGCAAAAATGCATTATATGATGAGAAATTGCTTGCAAAAATGTGTGCGTTGTAAAAACTGCCCACAGAAGTGTTTATCAGGAGAAATTCACACTAAAATACTGGAGAATTTTCATGAGATTTTTTTAAAAAATTGCAAATTGCTATAGAAATGTAAACTGAATTTAAGACTGGAAGAATGAAACACCAAGAGAACCAAAACTGGCAGATCTTTCCACCCCTACTACCCATCCGCAGCACCTCCATCTTAGCAGAATCCACTAGGCGGGCAAATCTGTTAAGCAGATAGGTTGCTGTTGCTTACTGAGAGGAAGAGTGATGTAACTTGGATGTTGGCATCAGAGCTTGGAAAAGTTACTTTTTTGAACTACAACTCCCATCAGCCCAATCCAGTGGCCATGCTGGCTGGGGCTGATCGGAGTTGTAGTTCAAAAAAGTAACTTTTCCAAGTTCTGGTTGGCATGCACCAGTGGAGCCAATCCAGCATGCCTGCCAGTGTGTTTGCATCATGCTGATTTCCCTGCCGCCTCACCCCTTCTCCCAGTAAACAACAGCAACCTACCTGCTGGGAGGCTAGTGTAGTGGCTCCACCCTACCCAGCAAGCAGCTTCTGGACATTGGTCTGTTGCCATCACATGTAGTGTGGTCCTGATGTTCTTGTTTTTACTGTAATGAAGATTTTTTAATTGATTTTCAGTTCACCTTAGTTACACTACTGAATCATACCTCATATATCAGATTGTCATCCAGTGACAATACCTCCAGATTTTCCAACGCACAAATCTCTCTCGGAAACTCCTCCAGAAGATTTTCACTTAGATCTAATATCATCATGCTGGTTAGCTTGGCAAAAGATGGATGTATCATCTGCAGTGCACAGTTTTTCAAGTAAACCACAACGAGTGACCTCCAACGGCGAATCTGGCGTGGAAAATTTGCCAGGATATTCCGAGACATCGAAAATTCCTTCATTTCTGTTAGTTCCTTGAAACTTCGTGGAAGTTTACGCAGAAGGTTACTGGACAAATCAAGCACAGATAGGTTCAAGCATTTACTCAATGTATCAGGCAGAGACGTTAGGCTGTTAAATGCAACAAACAATTGGGACAAACTTTCCAAGGAGGAAATCTCTTCAGGAATGAGGCTCAGAGTATTGTCTTCTAGATCTATTATTTCCAAGTTATAGAGATGACAAAGTTCTGAGGGGAAAATTTCAAATTTGTTCTTTTTTAGATAAATCTCTTTCAGTTTGGTCAAATTGACTATTTCCTTGGGAAGGCAATTTAAATTGTTTGTAGAGAGTCCCAGCAGTTCTAGGTGATGAAGGTGTTTGCAGATTTCCACTGGAAATTCATCCAGGTTTACATCATACAATCTGAGCTGACAAAGTGCTCTCAATTTACTGACAATATTCAGTGAATTCAGAGAGAGTGGATTACTACTTAAATCCAAGCTCTGAAGACTTTTCAGTTCTCCAAGTTCCTCACACACGCCTTGTATATTGTTCTTATTCAGATAAAGGACTTTCATGTTTTTAAGCTGATGGATACTCCCCGAGATGCTTTTAATTCTATTTCTCTCCAGATGCAATTCCTCCAAGTCTTCCAGTTCAAAAACCTGCCATGGGATGGCTGTCAGTTTCTTGTTGGCTAAATCAACAAAAAAGATCCGGTCTGTGATCTGCACTGGCACAAGGACCTCCTCTTTTGGTTCTTCATCAACTATGTTTTTATCTATTATCTCGTCTTCTTCTTCTTCTTCTTCATCTGTTGCCTCTTCTTGTGCCAACAGCATATTGTCCTTTTCCAGAATGGTAGCACTTTCTTTGGAGAAGCAGGCCTTGACTGTTGCGGTAACGGAGCTCTTTGAGGTAGCAATCATTGTAAGACTAGTTTTGGCTACAAAAAAGGAAAAAAGATTAACTTGGGAGACAGTCCTTAAAATACACAATATTTTATGAAGAAGAAACAAAATATTATGATTATGAACCTAAGTGCATTCATTCATAATTCCAACTATTTCTTGAGTAAAGGACAGTGTACACAATGTTTGGGACATGATCCTTTGGGCTTGTACATATTAGCACCTTAAAATGCAGCAAGGTCATTTTTCCCTGCTACGTATCAAGTTGCATTTGCATGTACATCAGAGAGGAATGTCTTCACCCAATGGGCATTACCTGTTTGGTTTCCATGCCCCTGCAATCACCCCAAAATCCTATTCATGAAGCTGCCACCTGTGCATGTGCACTCATCTGCGCATGTGCAATGGCTGTCTCCAAGATACACATTTGGCTTAACTGCAAAGTTAACATGGCTTAGGTTTTCCAGTTGGATTGAAGCTGGTTTGAGGGGGAAACAACACATCTGGTTTGAGGGGGGAAAAGTTTGAGGGGGGGAAAATACCCTGGGCTCCTGCTGGGAGGAAGGGCGGGATATAAATCAAATAATAAATCAAATAAATAAATAAATAAAGCAGCAGTATTTCTTAAGAAACCACAGGATTGCTATGGATTGTGACTAACATCATGTGTATGCGGCTTCAAAAACTAGCAGCAGGAGTGCACCGGATGCAGAGTAAACCATAACGTGTACACAGCCTAAATCTAGGACTTTTTTTGCATTCCCAGATCACGTATGGCCATACTGTTCTGGTTGTATCTGAATCTGTTCTCAAATTTTGGGCGTGTTATGCTTGAACAAATGTCATGTTGAAATCTATCCTTTACTTTCTCAAGTTTTCTTCCCCTGCAAAAGAGGCTTCCATGTTTCTGCCTCAGTCTCAAGGCATGTGAGAATTTCTTTAGTATTTTGGTTGGTGCAGCAGGGTTTTGACCTCACCTTACCATTGTGAAGTGGCCAAGAGTGGTGCATGAGGTTTTTCTTCTGGTAAAGATTTCAATAGCCTCTCCACACCATCTCTGGCTGCTCACCTTTCCTTAACTAAAAAAGCCCAGTGGGAGGAATTACTTCATGATGTCTTTCCCAGGACTGTGACTGAAGCATCAGTACCCAGGAAGGCTGCAGAGTACAGACCACCAAGGAAATGATTTGCAAAATGAAAGGACACTCACCAGCACCCCTCAGCCACCTGAAAAGTAAGGCAAGTGTGTCAAAACCCCAGCAGCCCACACATCAGAATTTCATCAAAATGTTATCTTCCCTGTGATATTTTTTTTTCAAATGCAGTTTCTTTTCTCATTAATTGATGGAGAATGGATGGGGATAGAAATACAGGAGATTTTTTTGCATAGTGCAAGCTTGAACATTTTATGGAACGAACTTTGCTTTTGCTTAACTTAAGAATCTAATAAAATTAGCTTAACCAAAGCAAGATTTTTGGATTATATTATTAGATGTTCCCCATTTCTCTGAACAACTTATAAAGTGGAATAATGTGTGGACAGTCCAGTATAAATCTACCCCTAATATGCTATTATTGCATCACCTACATGTTGCAGAATACACCTGCAAAAAAACACAAGTCTGGATAGAGCCTGGCTTTATCTACAAATACACAAGTACAGCATGAACTGAAGCAAGCAACATCTGTAGTACCAAGCACCAGACCTGCTATCCCATATCAGATCCCCAGGGAGAAATGCATACACCCTGCTTCATTTATTGTCAGCACTCATTCTCTCCTGTTGTCTCATTCATGTCTGTCCCCCTAATTCTTTATTTGTATGGCCTGAGGCCATTATTACACATGAAAGTATTTTGCGCAAAAACACTTTTGACTGGAGCAAGTGCTTGTGCAACTTGAAGAGTTTCTTGGCAACTAAGATGTATGATATGGAGCAGCCCAAAGGTCATTTTGAGGTGCAGGGACATATAAACTTTAGCTCCTTTTTCAAGGTGTTCATGCAGTTCTGTATCCAACGCTCCTGTTTTGCTAATGCAAGAGACTTCCACTTGCAGAACAGAATCTCCCCCTCCTCTCCCCGCACACTCTCAAAACCAGCTCTAGAGGGTTGGCTGATTTGGCGGGCATGCAGAGGGAGGAGAGGAAGGGGAAGTCCTTTTGCACAAGCAGAGTTCCACTCGTGGAGCAGAGGGTTAGACAGATTCATGGCTACTAATCCCAGTGTCTACGTTCTACCACCACTGTTGGAGGCAGGATGCTTCTGCATACCAGTTGCTAGAAACCCATAAGGAGACAGTGCTGTTGCGGGCTTCCTATGGCTTGAGGGCTTCATCTGGCTGTGACAACAGGATGCTAGACTAGATACATCACTGGCCTGATCCAGCAAAGTGTGCTTTGTGTTCTTAAGAATACTAATAACAATAACAACAATAATAAAGAAGTTGTATCCAACACTGCCATGCTGCTCAAACATGTCCAGTTAGTTTCCAAATCGCGTGAAGTACTAGTTCCCCTCTATTCAGCACTGGTTAGGCCTCATCTTGAATACTGCGTCCAGTTCTGGTCTCCGCACTTCAAGAAGGATGCAGACAAACTGGAACAGGTTCAGAGGAGGGCAGCAAGGATGATCAGGGGACTGGAAACAAAGCCCTATGAGGACAGACTGAAAGAACTGGGCATGTTTAGCCTGGAGAAGAGAAGACTGAGGGGAGATATGATAGCACTCTTCAAGTACATGAAAGGCTGCCTCACAGAGGAGGGCCGGGATCTCTTCTCGATCGTCCCAGAGTGCAGGACACGGAATAACGGGCTCAAGTTGCAGGAAGCCAGATTTCAACTGGACATCAGGAAAAACGTCCTAACTGTTAGAGCCATATGACAATGGAATCTATTACCTAGAGAGGTAGTAGGCTCTCCGACCCTGGAGGCATTAAAGAGGCAGCTGGACAGCCATCTGTCAGGAATGCTTTGATTTGGATTCCTGCATTGCGCAGGGGGTTGGACTTGATGGCCTTGTAGGCCACTTCCAACTCTACTATTCTATGATTCTATGTCTTCTGCTTGTACAATGGAACTTCCCCCTCCTCTCTTCTCCCATCAGCTCCCCTCCGTACACACTCAACATCTGTTCCAGACAGTTGGGGATTTCCAGAGCAGATTTTTGGGGTGCACAGAGACAAGAGGACGTTCTATTGCACAAGGGGAATATCATTCACTTAGTGTTGGATACAACAACAACAAAATAGTACTAGTGGTAGTAATTTAATGCTGCATTTTAAAACTGTTGTAACCCACTCTGGGACCTTTGGGTGAAAGGCAGGTAATAAATGTTACTACTAATAATAGTAGTAGTAGTGGTGGTAGTTATGTGGGACCATGCATGACTAGAGCTGGATTGAGGTGCAAATGTGACAGGGATCCTATCTTCTTAGTGACGACATAAAAGAGCTAGGAATTGTTGCTTATTCTAAAACTAGGAATTGCTGACAGAGAAAGTAGACAGCATCGAGAGTGTTTTTTTTAAAACCACTAACAGTTTCTGCCTGAATTCTGACCCAACTGTCGCATTCAAATAGGGAGTGGATATGATTTGTTCACGTACCTCTGATGTCATAAAACCACCTGGGATGGATGACCCTATATGATCTTCAATAGGCAGCTCCAATATGAGAGGAAAGGAGAGGTGGGAAGACAGCCCAGGGAGAGGCTGATGAGCTCACGTTTACCTCAGATATCATAATAATACTACTACCACCACCACCACCATGGAGAGTTTCCTATTGGAGTTAGCCTCATCTTCCCAGGTATCAGTAATGGGATAGAACAGAGCAGGAGAAAACAAGGAGCTCCTAGAGAAAATACTGGGAGAATTCGCATATCAAAAAGTCAGCTTTCCTAAATTTAATATATAGAAACCAAATTCTATTCTAGTGGCATTATAACAACTGCCAGTGTAGTGTAGTGGGTAGAGCATTAGTGCAGGGAGACTTTGTCAAGATGCCAAAACCCAGTGTGGCATTATGTAAATGCCATTTTAAAAAAGCAACAAGGTGGTTGTGAGGATAGAGGGATGTGTGAGTGTGCAGAAACTAGCCTACTATACAAAGGTAACATTCTCGTCTGTTGCTTTACCCACTTTTGCCCCACCTACTGCCAACATGTGCTCTCCCCCCCACAGGGAATTATTTATTTATTTATTATTAATTTATATCCTGCCCTTCCTCCCAGTAGGAGCCCATAGGGAATGTGGCCCTCAGGCTGAAAAAGATTCCTCACCCCTCCCTAGTAAGTCTGAAAACCACTGCCCCACAGGGACTGAGCACCTAGAAGGCCCTCCCCCCCCATTCGTTTTTAAAATCAATTTCTAGGAGTTTGGAGGATGCAGTCTCCCAGCCTCGAAGCACTTCCTTCTAAACTTGTCTACGTGGGAGCGAGCAAGCTGTACTTCCTCACTAGTAAAGGGAAGGTGCTCTGTACATGCTCAGAAATACCATTCTTTAGTTTTGCTTTCCAGGTGTGGAGGCTGAGCTTTGGCACTGAAAGTACCTCTTGATGAGTTGCCACATCATATCTTAAGGACTACCTGATCCCTTATATCCTGGCCCAATCACTGAGATCTTTGGGGGAGTTTCTATTGTTGGTGTTCCTCAATAGCTCAGAGGCATGGCTTGTAACAACCAGAAGCCATTGCATTCAGTATCATGGGCCCAAGCCTGTGAAACTCCCTCGGAACTGAGATAAGACAGGCACCCTCCTGGCTGAACGTCATCAGGCACATAACTAAGCCTTTCTTGTTCCAGCAGGCATTTTAAAGTAGTGTTTGGTTTTATGGTAATTTTATTGTTCTATTTTATGTATGACTTGTTTTTACACAAACCACTTAGGAATGCAACTGATTAAGCGGTATATAAATATCTAAATTTTCTCAAACTGAGCCCTGCCACAAGCCATCACCAAAGGAAGCACGCTAACAAAGAAAGACGGCTCTGTATATTGTCCGAAGGAACGTATGTAAGAAGCTGTCAGGCCACTGATCCGGCTCAGTATCGCCTACTCTGACTGGCAGTGGCTCTCCAGGATTCCACACGGGATATTTTCCAGCCCCACCTGGAACTGCCTGGGCTTAAACCTGGGAACGTCTGCATGCAAAGCTGATTCTCTACCACTGACCTATGGCTTTTCCCGAGTAATTTGCAAATGCTCTGCATATTTTGCAAGTGTGCTGGCGCACGATGGTACTTTATTTAGTTCCATCCTGCTGCTCTGGCACCCGGAAAACAGGCGGTTGCCAGTCCCTCTTGCTAGTTGCCTTTGTAGGTAAAGGTGGGCGACGTGCTCCCCATCTTACCCGGGCTCTCGCGGGCTGAAGCTGTAGAGGCGCAGGCGCACTCGGAATCCCCCGGGACGCAATCGGAATAAAAAGCGCGTACCCAGTCACCATAGTAACTGGAGTTTGTTGCCTCGGCTCGTGTTCTCTGCAAAGAAAGGGGGGTAATGCATCAACAGCAGCAGGTAGGTAGCAGCGCAATGGGGAGCGGGGGAGAGATGGAGGCTGAACCCTGGGGTTTCACGGTTTCCTGAATGCATGACGGGAGGAAAGAGCGGCGTCCTCACTTTTCCCAGCTCGCCCTAATCTCGATATAGTGGAAATGGACAAACAAAAAGGAATTTAGTTTCTTCATGAAGTATCAGTGTATGTTTACTCAAAAGTAAATCCCACTGTTTGCAATGGGATTTACTCACAAGTAGGAGTAGGAGTCTGTGTGATTAACCTGTGGAAACTGTTACAGCACAGAACTGTAGTGTAATGTGTAGTAATATATAAGATTAGTGGAGAACAATTTAGTTGGAAGCTTCTAGAGAGAACATCACAGGTCTATTTTCAGGTCCTGGGTGGGGCTTAGAAGAGAATGTGATGACGGTATCTATCATCATATTGATGGCATCAACTGATTTACCGCCCTTGCAAAGTGATCTTACTCTCCCTCCCTGGCAAATCTTCTGATATGTTAGAAAGGGAGTCGTAGCTTAGTGGCAGAGCATCTGCTTTGCATGCAGAAGGGTTGCATGTTCAATTCCCGGCATCTCCAGGTAGGGCTGGGAGCGACTCCTGCCTGAGATCCCAGAGAGCTGCTGCCAGGCAGAATACCCATACAAAGCAAGACCGACAAATGTCTGGCTCAGTATAAGGAAGTTTCCTGTGTTAAAAGGAGGGTGCGTTTTCTCCCTCTGCTTTTGTTCACGGAGACAGAAACCATTATTCTTATAGTCTCATCTGTCCGTGTTACCTGAATGTAAGAGTGTTTCCAGATGAGGGTTACATATGTGTTGTTGTTATGTGCCTTCAAGTCGATTACGACTTATGGCGACCCTATGAATCAGCGACCTCCAAGAGCATCTGTCATGAATCACCCTGCACAGATCTTGTACATTCAGGTCTGTGGCTTCCTTTATGGAATCAATCCATCTCTTGTTTGGCCTTCCTCTTTTTCTACTCCCTTCTGTTTTTCCCACCATTATTGTCTTTTCTACTGAATGATGTCTTCTCATGATGTGTCCAAAGTATGATAACCTCAGTTTCATCATTTTAGCTTCTAGTGACAGTTCTGGTTTAATTTGTTCTAACACCCAATTATTTGTCTTTTTCGCAGTCCATGGTATGCACAAAGCTCTCCTCCAGCACCACATTTCAAATGAGTTGATTTTTCTCTTATCCGCCTTTTTCACTGTCCAACTTTCACAGCCATACATAGAGATCGGAAATACCATGGTCTGAATGATCCTGACTTTGGTGTTCAGTGATACATCTTTGCATTTAAGGACCTTTTCTAGTTCTCTCACAGCTGCCCTACCCAGTCCTAGCCTTCTTCTGATTTCTTGACTATTGTCTCCATTTTCGTTAATGACTGTGCCGAGGTACTGATAATCCTTGACAAGTTCAATGTCCTCATTGTCAACTGTAAAGTTACATAAATCTTCTGTTGTCATTACTTTAGTCTTCTTGACGTTCAGCTATAGTCCTGCTTTTGTGCTTTCCTCTTTAACTTTCATCAGCATTCGTTTCAAATCATTTCTGGTTTCTGCTAAGAGTATGGTATCGTCTGCATATCTTAAATTATTGATATTTCTCCCTCCAGTTTCCACACCTCCTTCATCTTGGTCCAATCCCGCTTTCTGTATGATATGTTCTGCGTACAGATTAAACAAATAGGGTGATAAAATACACCCCTGTCTCACACCCTTTCTGATGGGGAACCAATCGGTTTCTCCATATTCTGTCCTTACAGTAGCCTCTTGTCCAGAGTATTGGTTGCGCATCAGGACAATCAGCTGCTGTGGCACCCCCATTTCTTTTAAAGCATTCCATAGTTTTTCATGAGCTACACAGTCAAAGGCTTTACTGTAGTCTATAAAGCACAGGGTGATTTTCTTCTGAAATTCCTTGCTCCATTCCATTATCCAACGTATGTTTGCGATATGATCTCTGGTGCCTCTTCCCTTTTTAAATCCAGGTTGAATGTCTGGCATTTTTCGCTCCATATATGGCAAGAGCCTTTGTTGTAGAATCTTGAGCATTACTTTACTTGCATGGGATATTAAGGTAATAGTTCGGTAATTACTGCATTCTCTGGGATCCCCTTTCTTTGGAAGTGGGATATATATTGAACGCTTCCAGTCTGTGGGCCATTGTTTAGTTTTCCATATTTCTTGACAAATTTTTGTCAAAATTTGGACAGATTCAGTCCCAGTAGCTTGTAGCAACTCTATTGGTATGCCGTCTATTCCTGGTGATTTGTTTCTTCCAAGAATTTTAAGAGCAGTTTTCACCTCACATTCTAAAATTTCTGGTTCTTCATCATATGGTTCCTCCATGAATGAATCTGTCATCCTTACATCTCTTTTATAGAGTTCTTCAGTGTATTGCTTCCATCTTCCTTTTATTTCATCTCGGTCAGTCAGTGTGTTCCCCTGTTGATTATTCAACAGCCCTACTCGTGGTTTAAATTTCCCTTTCATTTCTCTAATCTTTTGGAATAGGGCTCTTGTTCTTCCCATTTTGTTGTCCTCTTCTATTTCTATACAATAACTATTGTAATAGTTTTCTTTATCCCTACGTACTAGTCGTTGTATAGTTGCATTTAGGGTTCTGACCGTGTTTCTATCTCCTTTTGCTTTTGCTTTCCTTCTCTCTTTAACCATTTGAAGAGTTTCTTCAGTCAAACAGGTTATTCAGAGATCGCAAACAGATGGCTGGCAACAGGTTTGTTTTCCTCAGAAAGAGCAAATCCTGATTCAGTGGGGGAGGGAATACAGGCTGGCATTTTGACGCTGACTTGCATAAATGAGCAGCAACAATACCACAGTAGACGCTACTCTGGATTGGAAGCACCTTTTGTCAACAGGGTGTACTCCTAAGTGCACAGGAGCGCAGACTTGCAGCCTGATCCTTTGCATGTCTGCTTGGAAGTAAGACCCACTAAGCTCAAAAGGATTAACTGGGTTCAGTTGCTCCCCCCCCCCACTAGTGCTTCTCCCCTTCCTTCCCCTTTCATGCTCTAGGTGTAACCCTAAACAAAATCTTAGAAGAAAATTCCACATGCTTCCAAATAGTTTTCAGAATCAGCCTAGTTGCCTTTTGTTTGTGTGAACAGAGGAGGACTGGTACCGTAAAGCAGCACTTCCATGGACTACCTCAGGGTTAGCCAGTGTTTTGCCCTCCAGAGGTTGCTGACTGCAACTCCCATGATCCCTGACCATTGGCCATCCTGGCTGGGCCTGATGGGAATTGTAGTCCCCAACATCTGGACAGCCCCATGTTGGCTACCCTGGTCTACTTCAGTCTGGGGCTATTACTCCAATGGGTTGAGCATTCAGCACATGCAAATAAGATAATTCTATTGCAAGGACTTGGGTGTATATTTGAAGGCCCAATTTGTATACATCTCCTCCCTCAAAAAAGGGGACAGACTGCACAAACTGGACCCCACAGAAAAGTGAGAAGGGGGGATAACCTGTCAAGAACCACGTTCTCTTGGGGGTGATTTTTTGGGCAGGGCAGAGTCACCCCCATTTTCTCTCCTCCTATTCTCTCTCTCCCTTCCCATCCAGCGCAGTGTCAGGGGAGGAATAGATTGCTTTTGCTAGAAGTCTGAACTGATGACTTGCAGGGCCCTAGAGCAACACTGAAGGGCCCTCAGAACTGGAAGCAAGTTGCTCCATGCAGCTCAAGGCAAGAATACGGTCCTGTGTGTGGGACCGCTCACGTCACTCCTTACCAATGGTCTGTGACAAGAGGCATGGTATAAGTATTTTAAGTAATAAATGGGTGGGTAGTGGGGAGAGGAACCTATGCCAGCTCCTCCAATATGTGGAAGAGGATTCCCCAGATATGTGTACGAAGCAGCTTAAAATAGCATCCTTGTGAAAAGTGAGCCAAGAACTTACATGTAAGCATTCGCTTAAGGCACAGGTGGGCGACCTCAAGCCCAGTTGTGGCCCTCCAGACCTCTCTCTGTTTGGCCCTTGAGAGTCTCCCCAGACCACACCCCTCCACAGCCACACCCTCTCCTCCTAGACCACACCCCTCACTCACCTTGCTTCACCTCCTCCTTAACTGTTTTTGGCCAGGCTGGAATATAACCTTGAGCTGTGATCCTGAGTCTTGCTTGCCTGGATGGAAGATGGACAGGAGGGTCTGAGTGTTTGTAGCAGTTACTCTGGTGTACAAAAGTCAAATGGGCATTCATGGCTTGCTCTGCCCACGTTTGCATCAGATGCCACCCGCCAGAAGGGAATGCGGCCCTCAGGCTGAACAAGGTTCACCACTAGGTTTGCCAGGTTCAAGGCCTGAGACTGATCCTGTATCTTTAGGAGAAGAGAAAGTCAGCCAAGTGCAGGTGTTCTTGCAACACTGTAATGAGAAAAACCACAATGTGGAATTCTCCCTTCCCCCTGCACAACTTTTAAAGATACAAAAGACCTCTTGGAGGCTGGGCCTGGCAACCAAGAGGTCTTCTGTGTCTTTAAAAGTTGCGCAGGGGGCAGGGAGAATTCCACCTTGTGGTTTTTCCCATTACAGAGTTGCAAGAACACCTGCACTTGGCTGACTTTCTCTTCTCCTAAAGATACAGGATCAGTCTCAGGCCTTGAACCTGGCAACCCTATTCACCACCCCTGATATATTACTATCCTCTTCATGTACGATGTGTAGTAAATGGTCTTTTTTTTTTTTTGCCCTCAGCTAGGTATGCCACAGTATATAAGCCTCGACAAACAATATTCTTTAGCCTGCGAAGAACTAAAACAGCCTGAGAACCTGTTCATAGCCCATATTCTCCGAGAAGTGAAGGTGGACGAAGAAGCGTAAGGCAACAGTTATGTTATGGGGATTAAGTTAATAAGATTGTAAACTCTTAGGTAAGGTTTTTATACTCTGTGCTTAAAAATTCAAAATTCTGTGCCAAGGTAATCCAGATTCTGCATCAGTTAAGATGGCTTCTGCAGTCTGCATGCAAATTATGTAAATGCACCTATACTTGCTTATTTTGTACACTCTGCTAAGCATGAGGAAGGTCAGGAAACTTTGCAAGTTTCTGAAGCCACTCCTACCCCCACTTTCGCTCTTCACATACCAACCAGCTTCTGAGATTTCACCAGGTATTGCCACAATAGTCATGAGAACTAGAAATGTCTGGGTTTTTTTTGTTTTGCTTCATTTTTAAATTGAAATTTTCAGAATGCAGAATTCCTTGCCCGGTACCCAATACTGTGTTAAGTCCATAAATGCCTGGTTGTCTGGAATCATAAAATACACACACAGCCTTGATCATGTGAAGTCTCCATTTTTCATAGCTCAGTCACAGAGGACATATTTTGAACTCGGAGGGCCCTAGGGTCAGTCCTTGCTGACTTCAATTACAGTCTTGTGAAAGAAGGCTGGGACAAACTTTTGAGAGCCGTTTCCAGGTAGAGTGAAAATAGACCAACTGTCTGACTAAGACTACATACACAGCATGGGTTATATTCAACTAAGTCCTACTCAGAGTAGACTCATTGACATTAATGAACTTAAGTTAGCCATGTCCATTAACTACAGTAGGTCTACCCTGAGTAGGACTAGCGTTGAATACCACCACATTTATTTATTTATTTATTTATTTAATTACATTTCTAGACCGCCCTATAGCAGAAAGCTCTCAGGGCGGTGTACAACAAATAAAATCACAATTAAAATATGAGCAAGTGTGGAAAAAATATATATATATATAGTACAATTATAAAACATTAATAAAATTGCCATTGAGATTTATAAATTAAGATCATATTAAGTTTAAAATGTTAAATTTAAAATATTTAAAAATTTACAAAATTTAAAAAGCCTGGGCGAAAAGGTAAGTTTTTACCTGGCGCCGAAAAGATAACAGAGAAGGCGCCAGGCGTATCTCGTCTGGGAGGGCATTCCATAGTTCGGGGGCCACCACCGAGAAGGCCCTAGATCTAGTTGTTGATCTCCGGGCCTCTTTATGGGTTGGGACCCGGAGAAGGGCCTTCGACGTCGAGCGTAGTGAACGGGTAGGTACATAGTGAGAGAGGCGCTCCATCAGGTATTACATACATTTAAAGCACATTTATTTATTTATTTAAAGCCATTTTTACCCCACTCTTTAGCCAAAACAGCTCCCAGGGTAGCTTACAAAATCCCCCCAAAGAATCCTGGGAACTATAGTTTACCCCTCACAAACTACAGTTCCCAGGATTCTTGGGGGGGAGTCATGTGCTTTAAATGTATGGTATGTATGCAGAAACAAGGTAAGTTTCTCTAAAGAGGCCCTATCAGTCTTAATGCTAGCCACGTGCATGCTGTTTTCTCCCTCTGTGTCTTGCTCTTGTGTAGCTTAGTGTCTGTGACAGCCACCATCTAACCACTCTGGGTCCCTGGCTGGAATTTTGACACTGTTTGATAAGGGGTGGCCTTGTGAAAGTATTTAAATTCTTATCTGGTTGCAGCAAGCTCTTAAAAGGGGAAGGTGGGTTGAGCAGAGGGGTACACTCCAGATGTCCCTTCCTCAGGCAGCCAGGGTGGGACCAAGAGTGGCTGTCACAGTATCATTGAAAATAAACGCGGTTTAGGGCTGACCACGTTTCCCAGATGTGGAGTTGGCATTCCTCTGGGGTTTCAGTTCTGTCGGAAAGGCCCATGTAGTTGACCCTCACCGATAAAGCTGAATAATTTGAATCAGTGGTGGGGAACGTGTGACCTTCCATTTTTGGGCTCCAGCTCTCATCAGCCCCAGCCAGCACGGCCAGTGGTCAGGAATGATGGGAGTTGTAGTCCAAAACAAGTGACTGGAGGGCCAGAGGTTCCCCACTCTCGACTTTAACGTTACCTCAGCTGTTCAGAAGCCAATAATGCGGACAAGGAAGGGGCGTCTCCTACACAGCTAGGATAGTATTTAAAGGGCCTCATTAGAGGTGGAAGCATGTTACTCAAGGATTATTTTTGTGAGTTTTTGATGGAAGCAGAGTACAAGGAGCAATTTGGGAAGAAGCTGTAGAACTCTCATCTGGAGCATTGCAACAGTGGCAGAGGCAGTGTCACTGCTCTTCAAACAGACATTGGAGCAGGGCGTCACTACCAGGGTGCAGATCGCACCCGGGTGACACCATGAGGGGGTGACACCCAGAGCTGCACCCCCCCACACTCCAGCTAGTGACGCCGCTGCCCCCCGGCACCCGGTCCGGTGCGCACCGAAAGCAGGCGCCTGCTCGCTGGCGGTGAAGCCTGGATGGGCCTTCCACTGTCAGCGTGGAGCATGGCACGCGCAAGGCCAACCACCCCTGTCCATGCCCCTGGGAGGGCGTGCACCAGAGGTCCGCACCCCCCTGCACTCCCGCTAGTGACGCCACTGCATTGGAGCTAAGTACTTAAAATAAATCTTCAGATATTCAACGTAGTTTAGCTTAAAGGAGGAAGTGTACATACATACAACTTTATTACGGTCATAGACCCAAACAAAGGAGGAAGTGTATAAAATTATGCATAGCATTGAGAAAGTGGATAGAGAAAAGTTTTTCTCCCTCTCTCATAATACTAGAACTCGTGGACAACGAAGCTGAATGTTGGAAGATTCAGGACAGACAAAAGGAAGTACTTCTTTACTCAGCGCATAGTTAAACTATGGAATTTGCTCCCACAAGACGCAGTAATGGCCACCAGCTTGGATGGCTTTAAAAGAAGATTAGACAAATTCATGGAGGACAGGGCTATCAATGGCTACTACTACTACTACTAATAATAATATTTTATTTATTGGTCGCCTATCTGTCCAGGTTAGTGGACACTCTAGGCGACTTACAATAACAAAAAGCTATACATAATATACATATACAAAAACAAACCACAGTCCTAAACAATTTAAAACCAATTTCCAATTGAAACTTCATAAAATTAATCCTCCTTAATCCCACAAAAAAAAAAAAGCAGCACACAAGAAACAAACAAAAAACAAACAAACACCCAGGCCACCCCAGCCAGCCGGCTTATGTATCCCTCCAAAGAGGGACAGGTGGTAGCAATCAGTCCCAGCTGGCTGGGTACCTGGGGCCTGGTCCTGCAGGATGCAGGTCTACCAGGCAGAAGTCCCACAGGGAATGGTGGTGGGTAGCCATGATGGCTGTGCTCTGCCACCCTAGTCAGAGGCAGCATGCTTCTGAAAACCAGTTGCCGGAAGCCTCAGGAGGGGAGAGTGTTCTTGCACTCGGGTCCTGCTTGCGGGCTTCCCCCAGGCACCTGGTTGGCCACTGTGAGAACAGGATGCTGGACTAGATGGGCCACTGGCCTGATCCAGCAGGCTCTTCTTATGTTCATATCTCCTGTTGAGAATATCTATTGGCTGCAATGGCTGACAGCTCTGACATCATCAATACCCCTCCCCTGCAAATCTCCCGAGCAGTTTCACAACGTTTTTTTTATAAAACTTTTGCTAGTTTTTTTTTTATGCCAAATATAAAGAAGTGAACATGTACATGCTACTTTTAAAAATGCAGGCAACCTGCCTGGCTTACAAGAGGAGGCTTAAAGCTGGAGTTGGTCCTGTATTCAACTTCCTAGTGTATGTATGTTTGAAATGAATGTTGTTGAGCAAGATATGAGCCTAGTGGGTACCACTGAAAAACATTTAACATTCATAATTTCTTTCAGTGCATTTGAATGCACCCTTGCAGTGCTCATCTAGATGATTTTCCTTTTAAGTACAGGTCATGCTGTTTCAGATGAACAGAAATAGCAGAGGCCACAAAATCTGCCTTTCTGGCTTTTAGTGCTCAGCTCAGGAGTGCTTTTCAAGGGGAAAGTGTACCTACTTTTTTCTGGGATGTTCTTGCTGTCCATGCTTTGTACTGTATTGCCCAGCCAGAAATTTGGAAAGCGGGTTTCTGGACATGCTGTGGAACAGAATGGAGAGCTGATGTAGTGTAGTGGCTGAAAGCATGAAGTGGTACTCATTGGTTCAGATCTAACTTCAGCCCCCTTCCCATCTGTAATATGAGGATGATTGTACTGAGCGATTCTATTGGGCTGTTGTCAAATTACTGAGATTATTAACTACTGATTATTGTAAAATATGCAAAGCGCTTACATTTCCTGTAATGTACAGTATGAGTGCTGAAGGAAGGGAGGCAAATTGCATCATGGTACTGTTTACCTTGAAGCGGGCAAAAGGATAATTTTGTTTAAGGTTTGCTTTTAAACTCCTACCCACAAGTACTCTGACATCTTGTGGGTTTGTATACATTTTTCACCCTTTCCTAAAGTTTTCATGAGGAGGAACGTCTATGAGAAATAATTTTTGAAGCACTGAAAAAACCCAACCCATAACAACAACATTTCCTCTCGTTTATGTTATAACAGGTTGACAAAAAAAACCACTATAAAAATAGCTGGAAATAACCGCTTGATACCTGTGCAGAAGGTGACAGATGCGGATTTTCAAATCCTGGCTGCTGTCTTTACAAACAATGTGTTTCCTACAGGTATGTCTCCTTTGTATTTCACCCTTTGAAAAGCAAACCAATTGTTAGCTTAAGGTCCATTTCCCCACCCCCTCCCTTGCCTATCCTTTCATATGTACATATTGAGCACATACTGATAAATGTTCAGCCATACAGAGTGTAAGCTGCTTATGTGGGAATTCTCGCTGTGGTGTTTGTTCAGTGTGGTGGGTGAGCATTTAAAACATCCATGCTTTATCACACCTGTGCCTGCACTTAGCCCAGGGTGGAGGACTATGCAAACAAAGAACCATCAATAATATTCTGTCTTTGTTTAGGATTTGCCATCTGATCCACGGAGCCAGTTTTTTGTGGGCCGTACACAAGATCCACCATTGGCATGCATTTCAGACACATGCGCCCCTAATTCTCATACCCCTAACTTTTCCAGCCCAAGGGCCGCAGTCTCTTCTGAGTAACCTTTTGAGGTCCACGTGCCAGTGATGGGTAGGGCCAGAGGCAAAAGTGAGGAGAGCAACTAATGTATCTTTTACTTTGCACAGTAGGCTAGTGACTATACATACTCATGTACTCCTCCCTATCCTCCACCCAGGTAAGCAAGAGTCCTTATAAGAGTGCCAGGACACATTCCAGCCAGGCAAAAATGCTTGGGGAGTGAAGCAGGGTCAGTGAGGGGTGTAGCTTGGGGAGAGTTCTGAAGGACAGACAGAAAGACCTACAGCAGTGATGGGGAATCTCGAGCCCAGGGGTTAAATGTGCCCCCCCAGCTCCCTCTATCTGGCCCTCAATACTCTCCCCAAGCCACACAGCCCTACTATGTACCCTCCTTCAGTGTTTTTGCTGTTGGAAGTGGGGCAAGTGTTTTTGCTGTTGGAAGTGGGCTTGTTTACCTTTTACCTGTGATGCTCTGACTGACTTCCTTCCCTTGCAGACTGATATGTCTTAGGGAAGCTTATCTGCCCCTCCTCCTTCCGCCCTTTCCGCTCTTCTCTTCTCCACTGTCCGAGAGAGAGGAGACACCGTTGTCTCTGCTCTGTCTCTCCTGGGCCATGAGGGCAACTCCCAAGCCTGGGCATTGTGCCTCCAACTTAGTTAGTTAGTACTAGGTTTGCCTTTCTGTCTATTATGTATTTCTATAAATAAAGTAGCTTTTCTTATTTTACTAAGTCTTAAGTCTCAGTGATCTCAAAAGCCTGCTTTCTTAGGTAAACGCACACACTGGCACACACGCATTTCAGACCATTGACAATCTCTGCTTAACATTTATACAAATTTACCCAACATTTGCTTGGCTGGAAAATGTCCTTGAACTCTGATAATGCCTCACATGTCTGGAGATGGAGGATAGAGATGAGTGTGGGAGTATGTGTGGAAGTTTGCCTACTGTACAAATGTACATTCATTGCTCCACCCATTTTGCCTGTGGCTCCGCCCAGCACTGGCATGTTGCGCCTTGGAAGGTTACCCAGAAGGGAATGTGGCCCTCAGGCTGATAAAAGGTTTCCTGCCCCTGCCCTAGAGAGAAGGGAAGACCGTTATTTGTGATGTCAATATGCTGACAAGAAATGTGGTGCACACACAACCTAAGAACTATTTTGCACTATCAAATTTCTCATTGCATAGAGATGAACAGGGAGGCAAGGCCTTGGATACTTTGGAGCTGGTTTTCCTCCTTTGAATTTTTCTTCCTTTGAATTCACTCAGCCTCAGGGTGGACCCTGTAATCATGTTTGTAACCAAACCCGGGGCTGGAATAAAAGCCAGCACTTATGTAAACGGGGCTTGGGACATTTTGGCAAGTGACGCTGAAATCACCTTTGAGTCTCTCCTTTACTTATTTACATTAGCAGTTGACAGTAGTTCACGCTGAAGAGAAAGTGGAGAGGAGCCACTTGCAGCATGAATTAGAGTTCTTGGCCATCTGCACTATACATTTAAAGCTATGTCATACCACTTAAAACAGTTATAACTTCCCCCAAAGAATCCCAGAGACTGTAGTTTGTTAAGAGTTCCCTGGGAAGAGGGATTGACTGTTAAACCACTCCATTAATTGCCGCTCTGTGAGGGAAATAGGGGTCTCCTAACAACTCTCTGCACCCTTAACAAACTACAGTTCCCAGGATTCTTTGGGGGAAGCCACATCTGTTTAAAGTGTTGTGATACTGCCTTAAATGTATAGCGCAGAGGAGGTTTTGCATTCAGTTGGCAAACCAAATTGAAGCAGGAGCTACTTAAGAACATAAGAAGAGCCTGCTGGATCAGGCCAGTGGCTCATCCAGGCCAGTGGCCCATCTAGTCCAGCATCCTATTCTCACAGGGGCCAACCAGGTGCCTGGGGGAAGCCCGCAAGTAGGACCCGAGTGCAAGAACACTCTCCCCTCCTGAGGCTTCCGGCAACTGGTTTTCAGAAGCATGCTGCCTCTGACTAGGGTGGCAGAGCACAGCCATCACAGCTAGTAGCCATTGATAGCCCTGTCCTCCATGAATTTGTCTAATCTTCTTTTAAAGCCATCCAAGCTGGTGGCCATGACTGCGTCTTGTGGGAGCAAATTCCATAGTTTAACTATGCGCTGAGTAAAGAAGTACTTCCTTTTGTCTGTCCTGAATCTTCCAACATTCAGCTTCTTTGAATGTCCATGAGTTCTAGTATTATGAGAGAGGGAGAAGAACTTTTCTCTATCCACTTTCTCAATGCCATGCATAATTTTATACACTTCTATCATGTCTCCTCTGACCTGCCTTTCTCTAAACTAAAAAGCCCCAAATGCTGCAACCTTTCCTTGTAAGGGAGTCGCTCCATCCCCTTGATCATTCTGGTTGCCCTCTTCTGAACCTTTTCCAACTCTATAATATCCTTTTTGAGATGAGGCGACCAGAACTGTGCACAGTATTCCAAATGCGGCCGCACCATAGATTTATACCCTGGCCCCAGGGACATGGTAGAACCATCTGAGGCCCGCTGTAATGAATTTGCTAGGCACTTCCAGGATAAAATCTTTAGCATCCACCAGGACTTAGACTCCAGTGTTATAGCAGGTGAATCAAGCGAGGTATCCAGAGCACAGCTTTGTCCCGATTTCTTAGATGAGTTTCAGTTGGTGCAGCTTGAGGACGTTGACAAGGTGCTTGGACAGGTTCGTGCAACCACTTCTGTGCTGGATCCTTGCCCTTCTTGGCTAATAAAAGCTAGCAGGGATGGAACAGCTGGCTGGGCCAGGGAGGTGATTAATGCCTCTCTGCGAGAGGGGGTGCTCCCTGGTGGCCTGAAAGAGGCAGTAGTGACACCACTCCTGAAGAAACCCTCCCTGGACCCAGAAAATCTTAATAACTATAAGCTGGTAGCAAATGTTCCATTCCTGGGCAAGGTCCTTGAACAAGTGGTTGCAGGCCAGCTCCAGACACTCTTGGATGAGACCGATTATCTGGATCCATTTCAGTCGGGTTTCAGGCCTGGTTTTGGCACAGAAACAGCCTTCGTTTCCCTTTGTCGGGAGAGAGACAGGGAGAGTGTGACTCTGTTGATTCTCCTTGATCTCTCAGCGGCTTTCGATACCATCGACCATGGTATCCTTCTGGGGAGACTGGCTGAGTTGGGAATGGGAGGGACTGCATTGCAGTGGTTCTGCTCCTACTTGGCAGGTCGCCTCCAGAAAGTGGTGCTTGGGGAACATTGCTCGGCACCCTGAACTCTCCAGTATGGGGTTCCGCAGGGGTCAGTTCTGTCCCCCATGCTGTTCATCATCTACATGAAACCGTTGGGTGCGGTCATCCGGAGCTTTGGAGTGCGTTGCCATCAGTATGCTGATGACACACAGCTCAATTTCTCCTTTTCATCTTCTTCAGGTGAGGCTGTCAATGTGCTGAACCAGTGCCTGACTGCGACAATGGACTGGATGAGGGCTAATAAACTGAGGCTCAATCCAGACAAGACTGAGATGCTGCTAGTGGGTGGTCTTTCTGACCGGATGGTGGATGTCTAACCTGTCCTGGATGGGGTTGCACTCCCCCTGAAGGAGCAGGTTCGTAGTTTGGGGGTTTTCCTAGAATCATCTCTGTCACTTGAGGCTCAGGTAGCCTCAGTGGCATGGAGTACCTTCTACCAACTTCAGTTGGTGGCCCAACTACATCCCTATCTGGACAGGGACAACCTGGCTTCAGTTGTCCATGCTCTGGTAACCTCTAAATTAGATTACTGCAATGCACTCTACGTGGGGCTGCCTTTGAAGACGGTTCGGAAACTGCAGCTTGTGCAAAATGCAGCGGCCAGATTGGTAACAGGGACCAGACGGTCCGAACATATAAAACCGATTCTGGCCCGCTTGCACTGGCTGCCTTTATGTTTCCAAGCTTGATTCAAGGTGCTGGTATTGACCTATAAAGCCTTACATGGCTTAGGACCACAATACCTGATGGAACGCCTCTCCCGATACGAACCCACCCGTACACTTCGTTCAAGATCAAAGGCCCTCCTCTGGGTGCCTGCTCCGAGGGAAGCTCGGAGAATGGCAACAAGGGAGAGGGCCTTCTCAATGGTGGCCCCCAAATTATGGAATGATCTTTTTGACGAGGTGTGCCTGGTGCCAACACTGTTATCTTTTCAGCACCAGGTCAAGGCTTTCCTCTTCTCCCAGGCATTTTAGTATGTGTTCTCTATTGTTTTAAATTTTTTAATTGTGCTTTAAATTGTTTTTTAAAAGATCTATTTTAAATTATATTTGTTTTTAGTTACTGTAAACCACCCAGAGAGCTTCGTCTATGGGGCGGTATACAAGTTTAATAAATAAAATAATAAAATAAAAATATACAACGGCATTATGATATTGGCTGTTTTATTTTCAATACCTTTCCTAATTATCCCTAGCATGGAATTTGCCTTTTTCACAGCTGCCAGTTCAGACCTCATGTGTATAATGGTTGTATTCGTGAAAGAAAAAGAAGGTCATTTGTAATGGAAATGAATTCCGGCTAGGTTTTACATTCACATTAGAAATCAAAATGAAACAAGAGCCACTTGCAAGGCACTTCTAGACTGTCAGTATTTTTGGGTGGCATTCAGTCACATTCAGGTCTTGCAATTACAGTTGGTATGGAGGTCTTGCAGAACAAACCCACTTCCCCAAAAGATTGGAATTCTGGTGATCAGGAAAGCGATGGGGAAATGGACTGGACAGTGTGGGGTAGCTCTTGCTTGACACAATGTCATCTAACCTCCTGTACGGGAAAATGACCGCAAGACATCTCGCTGTAAGGAGGAAGTGTAGGATGGCATGCTCAATTCCCCTGTCCCACACCCCTGCATCCCAGCCAGGTAGGCCTTGGGCCCAGGTAGGCCTTGGGCATGCTTTCTCACCCAGCCTATGTAGAATACAATAGTACATAAGTCAGAGAAGCTTTGTTTATTTAACACAGATGAGGTAAGAGAGGTTCTTAATTGGCAAAAATAGATAGTGGATGCCAACAGATCATTAGGAAGGATGTTTTCACATACATTGCTAACTTGGCCTTCAAAGGCAGCTGCAATGACTCAGGCTGCTACAAAGCAAGGACACTGACCAACAAAACTGATAAACAAAGGCAGAAGTGTGAGACTCAAATAAAAAAAAAATCCCCACAGGTATAGCTAGTTAAAGTCACAGGTGCAAGCCTGCACCCAAGTCCAGGGGCTCTTTTGGGTATAAATAAGGGTCCCTAACTTCTGCTCAAGGGGCTTCAACACAGATCATTGTTGCAGTGCTGTGTAAGCAGGTGGCCAACTGAGATCTCTCCGTTCTTATGTGGGGCTCCCGGACAACAGAAAAGAGACGTAAAATAACAACTGTGCTCAAGAGCTGCTTTTATCTGTTTAAGTACCTTATCTGTAATAAAACACTAAATCTTTCAATTAAAGCATTGTCTTTTTTTTCCATTTGAGGGCTCATTGCCTCTGGAATCTCTTGAATTATCTTGCCTGTTGGCAAAACACCTCCTCACAAATAAATCAGAATGAATGCTCAAAAAATAACTGACATCTTCTAATCTCCCCACAAACAAATTAGGACGAGCTCAATAAACAGGTCATCTGGAAGCACCTTAAGTATCATGTTACGGAAATCTTATTAGAAGAGCGGAAAGGGGCACAGAATTTGGTGGCTAAAATGAAAGGACTGGGCTAAAAAAGATTCAGTGCAGCTAAAATGCAGTGTGCTCATTTCTGTACTCCTCGGCTCTTTCAGGACTGGACCTGAGATATAACCTGTTAAGTGATGCAGGCGCAGTACACATTGCAGCTTTCCTCCAGGTACTTCTTGTTAGGACCAAATGATTTTTAGGTTGTTTTTAAATTGTTCTTTTATGTCGTCTTTTAACACGGTTGTAACCCACCCTGGGACCTTTGGGTGAAGGGCAGGTAATTGATGATGATGATGATGTATAATACTGATGAATTCTGTAGCTGTGATTGTTAAGGTGGCCCTCTTCCAAAAGTGACAAGACCACAAAGCTGTTCCTTTAAGAAAGGCACAAGATTTACAGGTATAACTTTCTCCCTTACGAGGTGCAGCATCCCTTGTTGGACATAGTCACCCCAGTGATCATATATGGACTATATGGTTACATGCATCTCCGTCTCTGAGCAGAGAGAGCTTTCAGGGATTCCCAGTGTTATGTTATGCTATAGTTATTGCTATGCTGCCTTTTGGGCAAAGGCAGCGCACAAAGGATCAGAGCTTGGAAATGTTACTTTTTTGAACTACAACTCCCATCAGCCCAATCCAGTGGCCATGCTGGCTGGGGCTGATGGGAGTTGTAGTTCAACAAAGTAACTTTTCCAAGCTCTGCAAAGGATACACACAAATTCAAAATACAAGCAAAAATGTGCCTGCCTTGGGTTTGGTTTCCTTGGAATGAAGGTCACTGGAGGCTGGTGCTTTCTGTGATAAGGTTTATTTACACATATAATACAGGCTGAGTATACGATGAAAGGGCTTAGAGCATTAACACTCCAACAGGTACAGGTCGCCCATTAGGTTTCTAAAGGGCTTCCCAGTGCCATAGCACTGGATCCATCCCAGAGAGCGAGAAAAGCCTCTATGGCTCCTCTCAGCCCAGTTCAAGACTGTCAGTTCTTTGTTCTCCTTCACAGACCTTGATGACATCAGCTTCAGTTGGGGGAGGGAGGTATGCCTCCCCTTCCGCTAGTAACTTCAGCTAGTAGTTCCTGTGGTAACCAGTCATCTGTACTTGGCCAATTGTTTTGTTATACAAAGAGATACATAAAAGACTAGCCAGGGTAATTTACTTAACAAAGAAACTGGTTGGGCAACTTTTAGCAGTCTCTCTTTCTGTAGAATGTAGCCTCAAAGCTACAAAATTACAGAATTGGAGAGAGGACATACAGCCCAACTCCAATGAAAAAAAGAGAAAGAAAGAGGATTGGGATTGGGCTTGATGTCCTCTTGGGATCCCCTCCAGTCCTATTATCTTATAGCTGTGAGACTGGATTTGGCAGGTATATATGACACACGCACAACTTTTAAAACAGCAAATAGCACTCCAGGCAAGTTGGCTCTGGTTTCTGGAAGGATACAGTTAATCACTGAAACCATATATTTAGTACAGTGACTTAACAATGTGTTTTGGCTTCTTCTTCAGGTGCTCTGATGCGAATTGCAGAAGGCACAAGCCAAAATACTTTGCTTTAAAACTTAATATCTGTGTTCTGTTCATCACTGTAATAAATATTTCTGTCTCAACGCATAACAATGGAGCACATAGGTGATGGGAGTGAAGCCATCCCCCTCACCTTCCTTACCTTGCTGTTCTCCATTGCTTGAAACACTTTTATTCCAGCCCGGCTCTGATGCTGGAAGTGATCTTGACCAAGGAGAAAATTGGAAGCTTTCCCCCCAAAACAAACTGCAGGTGCACAAAGGGTTAAAGCCCCTTCTTCCCGATGCCAGGGTCCTAATCAAGAATGCAGCCCTTTATTTTATGAGCCCCCCAAGCCAGGGTCCTAGTCAAGGTCAGGGCTCCAACACCTGCAACTGACTTAAAAAGCCGATCACAGCATTGATAATTACATGATTGACATCTTGTCTAGTCTGGCTTTGAAGCTCTTGCAGAGTTCTAAAGCTCACAGGCATCCCGCAAAATATCCTGGCTGCCATCCTGCTGATCAGAACCTTGCGTGCATCCACTAAGGAAAGAAAGGGCTGTGTAGTTTCCAGATGACAAGGCTTTGGATAGAATGGGGTGGATCACGGGTGTAACGGTCCTGTGGAACCCACACTTTAACAACATGCTGAATTTCCTTGTATTCTAGGATAATCATACCCTGCTTTACCTCAACCTGATGTTTAATGACATTGGTACCATTGGAGCAGAATTCATAGCTAAAGCACTGCATGTAAGTATTGATCAACCCAATGGGAAGGGACGCTAGCCACATCTGCCTCCACTTTGAAGCAAAATACTTTGGAACTCAGAAATCATCTTGTGGAACTAGATTGCTCAGTTCAATGCTGAAAGCTAGAATCCAAAGAATATTTATTTAGAAGCACCACGGAAAGCACTGCTTTGGGTATTGGCTGTGCTGTTTTAGGAAATGGGGCTTGGCTAGGTGAGCCATGGGTTCCCTCCCAGTAATTCCCCCGCCCCCAATGAATACGATCCCTTAAGCATGTAACAGGATTACAGCTGTAGCAAGTTATTATTTTTCCTTGCGATCAATGGAATTCTAGGAGAGTCCTTATTTTTTGAGTTTAGATTAGACTAATCTGCAAGGAAATAATTGACTTTTCATGACTAGAGGAATGATACTCTTCTGCACCTAAGAATGACCGGCAACAAGATTGACAACAAGGGAGGAATGTATTTTGCGGCGATGATGCAGATTAACAACACATTACAGAAGTTAGATTTTGGAGACTGTGATCTGGTGAGTAAAGTCAAAGCAAAAATTCCCCTTTTAGGACATGCCTACACGCACAAAATTGTAAACCTGCCTCAGACTAACAGCCATGACTTGCATAGCCAAGAAGCTCTGGGAACTGTAGTTTTGGAAGGGGTAAAAGATCAACTATAGATAGGAAATGGTAAACCATCTCTGAATACCTCTTACCGTGAAAACCCTATTCATAGGGTCACCATAAGTAGGGATCGACTTGAAGGCAGTCCATTTCCATTTTCATAGACGGGGTGGTAGACTCGGTGGAAGCTGTGTGCACCTGGCTTTCTCTGGATTGTGTCTTTTGTCATTATTTCCAGGGCACACAGAGTCTAATAGCATTAGCAACTGTTATGAATCACAACGAATCGATCAAAGCCATAAATCTAAACCGGCCAATACTCTACAGCGAAGAGGTAAGCAACATCATGGATAGTTTCCTTCTAAATGGAGACACAGAAGCCAGAAATGCAGCATCAAAAAAGAGCCTAGGAAGAAAGTAAAAAAATATTGATTATGAACAGAAGAGTATGAGTTAATACTCTCTCTACTGGCTCTCCATCTTTCTCAGTCCCATTAATGTCGCTGCTTGCTTTTCATCTATCCTCTAAAGTAGGAGTGGGAAATAGATAGATTGGACTCTACTGATAGATACTTGGGTTTAGGTTTCCAACTGTTTTAACAACAGCAGTAACTAAAAGTCTCTCTTTCTCTCTGGCTGTTGAAATGAAGAAAACTTGGCAGGATGGGAGTGGAAAGAACCAGGAATAGATTTTTTTTTGTGAGAAGGCTGAGCGTTCAGTTCTAGAATTGAAAACAAATTCCTGGGCTGAGCATAGGCTCAGATGTATCCTTTACCCTCCTTTAGTTTGGAGTGTATGTCTGCCCCCTTGGCTCCAGTGGGTGGATCTTGGAGCCTGAAATCTGCCCATCCCTGCTCTAAGGTAAATGGCAGAAAGGAAATCTCCCTGTAGGCTGAAGGTATGTATGTATGTTAGAGCTCCAGAGTCAGGCAGAATGGCATTTAAACAGACAGGGCGAAAAAAAACACCACCCCTTCATATTGTAGATAATGCGTTAGATACAGAGCTGGTTTGCATGTAACACTATGTCAGACTATCGCTTAGCAGAAATGCATGAATATGTGGGCTCCTGGAAAGGAGATAGGGGCTGCTTTGCTGATGCTGTGCTACTTTGAACTAAGCCATAATTTGGCTTATCGTGTCTGTTGGAAGTGGGGCAAGAGCAACTCCTGTTTTGTTCTTTTGTTTAAGCTCCAGAAGGAAGATAGGGCTAGGGTCCTCCAGATGGATAGGCTTGTTTACCTTTACCTGTGATGCTCTGACTGACTTCCTTCTGTTGCTAGA